>NC_035446.2:167400303-168000303 GCF_002127325.2 Helianthus annuus
AACTTCTATCATTTCAGACCGAGATCCGCGTTTCACTTCAGAGTTATGGCAGTCAATGCATAAGTCGTTCGGTTCCCAACTCGACATGAGTACCGCTTATCACCCGCAGACAGATGGTCAAAGCGAGCGCACCATCCAGACACTTGAAGATATGCTTCGGGCATGCGTACTCGACTTTGGGAAAGGATGGGAGAAGCACCTACCGTTGATAGAATTCTCCTACAACAACAGCTACCATTCAAGTATTAAGGTAGCCCCGTTCGAAGCACTATACGGACGAAAATGCCGTTCACCTCTCTGTTGGCATGAGGTGGGTGATAGTCAGATCACCGGGCCCGAGTTTGTGCTTGAGGCATCAGAAAGCATTGTGCAGATCCGAAACCGTATGGCCGCAGCTCGCGACCGCCAGAAAAGCTACGCTGACAAGCGTAGTAAACCGTTGGAATTCGAAGTTAATGATCGCGTTATGTTAAAGGTCTCACCCTGGAAGGGTGTGGTGCGTTTTGGGAAACGCGGCAAACTAAACCCTCGCTATGTAGGACCATTCAAAATTCTGGAACGAATTGGAAACGTGGCCTACAGGTTGGAATTACCCGCTGAGTTGGGTAATGTCCATGATGTATTTCACGTATCGCAGCTAAAGAAGTGTTTGGTTGATGAAACACTAGTTGTACCATTTCAAGAGCTGAAGATAGATGACAAATTGCAGTTTGTCGAAGAACCAATTGAGATTATGGATCGGGAAGTTAAAGTTCGGAAACACAGCCGTATACCGATTGTGAGAGTTCGTTGGAACTCAAGACGTGGTCCAGAGTTCACGTGGGAACGCGAGGACCAGATGAAACTTAAGTATCCACATCTGTTCCCCAACGACCAGGCGAAACCTAGCAAATCTAATGTTGATGCAACTAGTGAATTTCGGGACGAAATTCCCATTCAAGTGGGGGATGATGTGACACCTCGGAAAAACCAGTAAACGAACGATATAACTTACCTAGCTCCCTCAGTGAGTGCATACCAAATTTCGGGACGAAATTTCCTTTTAGTTGGGGATACTGTGACAACTCGTAATTCGAACCTACTTTTGTGTAACGTTACGTGTTTAAGTGAATTATTCTAATTGAATGAATGCATGATTTTGTTATATGGTATGTATATTAATTGAATCAATTGCACAAGTCTTACCCGATTGCACAAGTCCATGTGGGCCGGTCGCACAAGCCCTTATGGACTCCACATGAACCGAATGGGCAGCCATGTTGGGTTCGGCCCATCATGTTGTTTGATTAGCATTAGGTTATTGTAACCACCTCACATTTGTTACCAAAGCACAACACACAAACCCTAACACTTCTCTCTAGAAGCCGGCGACCCTCCCCATCCCTCGGAGCTCTCTTTGATTTCGTTCCCTCTCAATCGGTTAGTGAATTATGTTTTGTTACAAGGTGTTATGATTCGTGTTTTGATATTATGGTTAGAATTGTAGACATGATTTTGATAAGGAACCGTATGGGATGTTCTTGTTAATCGGCTCACATATAGATTGAAAGATAGTGTTGATAATCGGCTAGCTTAGCTTGTTCACGAATTGCTTACATGATGAAATAGAAACTGTTGAATGTTAGTCGGCTGCTAGGGTTTTGATCGATGGATTAATTTTGATGTTTGAACGTGCACAAATCTTATATTTCGGATTGAATGTATGGCACGTGTTCATGTAAATCGTTATGTTTATAAGTGATGTTCATGTATGGTTCGGTTAGGGCTCTTGAGAAAGCATTTGAATTATGCATGTTTGATCGATTTTGTGTTATCAGATTTGTTAGAATGGTGTTGATTGATTTGTTAATTAGTTGGTAAACTTGGAAACAATGTAACTAATTTCGTGAATGAAGGAAACTTGTAACCGACTTGCATAATATTCGGTAATTAAAACAATCACACAAATCTGATCCGAGCGCACAAGAGGCCACTCGCATAAGGCTTCGTATCGCACAAGGTGCCCGGATCGCACGAGAACTGTTCACTCGCACAAGGTTACTGGACCGCACCGGTTGTTGTTAAGTAGTTGGGCCGCTCAGCCCAAATTAAACCGCACAAGTCTAAATCCAGTCGCACAACCCAAGCAGATCGCACAAGTCTGCTTGGATCGCACAATGTCACTTAAATGTTTCTTGTTGGGCCGAACAGACTATTGGACTGTTTTTGTGTTATTGGGCCGGATGCAAGGCCGATTGCACAACCCATTGTGGATCGCACAAGTCGTGCGGATCGCACAATAGGTTGGGCCGCTATTGGTTGGGCTTTATCTTTGGACTATACAATTAGACGTGATGGGTACTTGAAGGCTACTGTCAATGTGATAACATGAATTATGTGTTGCCATGATCTATACGTGCTCGTAACGTGTTTACTCGTGTGAAACCTATGTGCATTATATGAGCCAAAACCTGACTTGTATGATAAACGTGTTAGGACGTGATTGACCATTCTTAATTCAAGTAACTTTGGTATAACCTGCCGAGCAATCCCAGGTGAGTTCAATGCATTTTCTCAAGCATGCGTCCCGGTGGTTTGGGACAACTGGTAAACATTTGGAAGGGAAACTTTGGGTAAACAACTTAATCGGTTTTGGGTATTGAACACGGAATCTATCATCGGATTGCCTGGAGGGCAATGGGGGTAATTAGTTGATAGCGCTATTAGGTGGGAAACCTCACACCGGGCCGTAAGGACGGGCGTGAACTAATTATCTGGGTATGGCTATGGTTGTTAGAGGCACACTCCTCGGATACATATGGGCACACTCCCTAGGGTATCTAACGAAGGCAACATAGCAATCGGTCGTTAAGGGGTACCCACTCCCCGGATACACATGGGCACACTCCCTAGGGTATCTAACATGAGCAACATCGTGACGCAACATTGAATCGCATTAATATACATCTGGTAACTCAACACGTTAACAAAACCTTGAACTCACCAGCGTAGTCTGACACACTTGTTTGCATGCTTGTAGGTCGTTAACCTTGGAACATGGACTTGCTATCTGGGAGTGCTGGAGTGGTCATGGATCGAAGCTATTGGATTACTTATAATTGATACATTGGTTTTGAGTTTTATTATGAAACAATTGCTAAACGACTTATCATATGCTTCCGCTATATAACTCTTTGTGAATTGATATTATGTTTGACATTTAATCTTGGCAATTAATGACATGTTTTATTTAAATATTTATCATTGGTTCAATGTGATTGGTGGCTCAAACTCTGATGTGTAACACGCCTCACGGGGTTTCCGCAGGTGGTATTTTGGGGGTGTTACACATAGTGTGTTATACAGTCTGAATTCTAACCACGTCTCTGCGTGACGAGCAGATGACTACGATTCTACTTTCCTTAAGATGAGGGAAGTGAGATAGGAAAAAGTGTACGATATAACACTTAAGCTAGAGGGTGTGGTATAAAGTCCTTATGAGCTTTATCACGCCATCTCAGCGTCACGTCATACAGGGGGCTTTAAAGCCCCCTTCTTTAACTTGTAGGGTGTGGTAGAAAGCCCCATTTACACTATAGCGCCCCCTTTAAAGAACATCAACTTCGAAAATCTTAAAGTTTGCTCGTTAACGTGTTGGCGGAAGGACGATGGCTCCCCCCCCCCCTAATTTCGGCTGTGTAGACAATGGCACCCCGGAGCACTATGGTGATTGAGGTGATGGGGTGGCATTAAGCCACACCCACCACCCTTAGAGTTATAAGTAGCGTTAAAATATACTCCAACATCCAATTATAATAATTAATGTGAAGGAAAAAAGTATGCTTCACATATTGAAACACATGTGAAGAATTAGAGATACACTCTATTAACGCATTATTATCTTTATCCAGCCACTCTAGGCGTATTATTGATAATTTTAGGATCCATAAAAGGCTATTCACTAAAAAATGTTAACCAAAACACAAAAAGCTATAAACGATCTTAAGCATCTATGCTATAGTACGTTTAAAAGAGACAAAAAAAATAGGCAAATACATTAAATTCTCAAAAATTAATTAACAGTAGAGTGTTTTTTAAATATAGGAGACACCATGTGGATTTAAAAATTCCATTAACAATCACATGTTTGATGATTAAATCTTTTTCAACTACATATAATATAAACAATCAAGATGCCCATTCCATTAAATATATATAAAATAGCCTAAGTCCCGATCAACCCACATGGAAACATATGAAATTTTCGATCATTTCGCTTTCGATCAACTAATAATATAATATATATTTTTCTCTATTCTAATCCAAAAGTTATAGAAAAGTCCTTTAAATACAATTAAGAATTTAGCAACATCCGCGTTGAAGTGTTCACTACTGAATTAAAAATTTGTAATATCTGAAATATAACGACACATTTATTAATTTTAACTAACGAGTTTTAGACCCGTGAGTTGCGACGAGACCACCACAATAAAAAATCATTTTTTATATGTTATTGATCTTTCGAGAAAACAACTCACGAGATAGATTTATATAGCTCGTAAGCTACAAATACATTATATCATATAAGATACGTGTACCTTTACGAACTATATATAAAAAATAAAACTACACAATTTCAATAAATAGTGATATCAACATAAATCAAGAATCCAACCATTACAATAATTACCATATGAAACTCTTTTAGTAATATTTTAAGAGCCATGTTATGGTAAGCTTTATTATTAAAAACACGAAGTTGTATATTTATTTTAACGCAACTTTAAAGTTTAAATCAATGTTAATCAAACCTAGAGGTGAAAATATGTAGGTTTGGGATGGGTTTAGGTAATCAAAATCCTATACTATTACTAAAACATGACTTATATCCGGTTCAAAGCCTGTCAGGTATGTATTAGGTAATTAACTGTCGGATATCAGACATACCCATGAGTTTCGGACATACCTGTTAATTTATTTAAAATACACGTTGGGTATACTCAGCCAAACACATGTCATGTAACTATTAATCAAAAGTTTCAAAAAAAAAAGTTTGGAGGGTATAAATTATTTAGAAATAACAATTATGCAAATGTTTCACCTTTTCTAGAGTCAAATATTTATACAAAATGTTTCAAGTTTTAGGAATGGCGTGGGAATTGAGATGGTGGAAACTCTGAGATTTGAGAATATAAACGTAAAATTATTTAAAAAAGAAAAGAAAATAATGTCAGATATATAATCGCGTAAATAGGTATAAATCATCGAGTAATCGGGTTGGGTAAACATGTATATAATCAAATCCAATACCTGCGAAATTTCAAAAGTAATCTCATACCCGGTCCTATACATAAATACTCGATCCTATTCCCGCCTTAAATGTTTTGAGTTTCAAATATTCTCTCTAGGTTCAGGTTTCATTATCATCCCTAATCAAATCTAATAAAAATCCATTCTTAGTTTACAAATTTGTTTTGATTTGCACATGGATGTTGTCATGAATGACATGATCAGATAATAATTGTATATTCTCATAATCAGTACCTTACAATTATTGACATGTATTAGTTTGTCTATTCCCTATTTTCATATATATGTCAATGTTAAGTTTGGGCCAAGTTTGAATATCAAGGGTCAAAGTAGTTTGAAGGTGTCAAAAACATGTTACCACAAGTTTTTCTTGCGCTCCCAACTAAGGATCATGATTTCAAACAAGGATAAATTCATGAATATCAAAAAAATTTAATGAATATATGAGATGTGAATTAATTATTAAAATAAGTAAACACGTGGATAACAAGTTAAATGATAAGTCCCAATATGTATTTTAGTGGAGAAAAAGCCATTATCATAAGTTCTTGTCACACTTTTATCATGCGAGGTGAAATGATCTTTTCTATTGTGGCTCTTAGCCTTGTGGTCATGGGTTCGAGCCCCACGGTAGACGTCAATAAAGAAGCACGGATTCACCCCAAGAGGGGTTCGAGCCGTCCTCTCTAGGATATGAACAATCACTACTCCTTTCTCTTCAATCTAGATCTGCAATGGAGGGGAGATAAACATGGGGATGTAAAGATGATCGGTAGAGAAGGAATCAACTATTTTCAGCTGCAAAAATGTGAGGTGAACACCTCTTTATATAGGAGACATGGGTCTCCCCTAACCTCAATAGGCGAGGCCCAGTTAGGGTTATCTCTACAAGCCCTTACCCAGTGTAGTGTAACTACATCGCGTTGGGCCCCGTAGTTGGGTTAGTAAGCAATTATAATAAATATTAATATAAAAACGATAAGTAACGAAAATGTGTAATCATTCAAGGCAGGTCTAATACCATACCCCATCACGATGTAGTCTAACGGTTTGTATATTGTTCAATGATAGCGTTCAATAGTCATTGAGATGTGATTTAAGGTTTGGGTATACATTCGACAGTTATGGATCAAGAAAATTGGATATAGCCTGACGGATTGCCGATGGGGCCCATTTTATACTTCTCTCAAAAAGCCCTCTATTTTGTGGGGAATCTTCATATTGTCATCGTGTTCCAACTCTTGACCTATTCTAAGAATTACAACTAAAGATCTCGAATATTCTCAAAAGTATAAAGAAATATAAAAAAAAAACAATGAAGGATATTTAGTTATTTCAGAACGTTAAATATTGCGAGAACTATGAAAACGAATGAAAAAATCAATTAAAATCATTTTTTTAATACAAACCTCATTATAATTAAAATCTAACATTAAAAAAATATTTTATTTTTTAAATAATTCATCCTTCCTCTCAAATTTTTTACATATGTAAATTTTTTTTATTTACGAATAGATATAAATTTAACCGTTTGAATTTGATTTCCAATATTGTATTCGAATAACAATAATAACTGTATTTTTTTAATTTGAATTGGTTTTTGATCAAGTTCTCACGGTTCTCGCAATATTTAACGTTCTCAAGATAACCCTTCCTTCCCTACATACATACATATAAATGGTGAATTATAGAGAGAAAACCACGGTGAGTTACAAAAACTATGTAACCCAAATGAATGGATCTATTTTTGCCACGTGTTACATTTTTTACTCAGAGAGACTATCACGTGTAAAGTTGTAACAACTTTTTGCAAACTATTACTTATTTTTCTGAAAAACAGCAAAAAGTGTTGCATATCAATCTCAACCTTTGATTTTTTTTAAATGGATAATGGAAATGAGGTTTTTAGAGTTTTTGTAACTCACATGGGTTTTCTTTGAGAAACTTGAGAACCATTCTGAATCACACATTCTCTCTAAGCAAAAATGCAAAATTTTTTTTTTTTTTTAAGTCAAAGTTATATCTTTCAGGGTATTTTTGGATATATACATATACGTATATAAGTGTTTAAAATTGAAACGTAAGTATAACACTTCTATGTTTGATGATTTACATATAACTACAAATGTATATAAATAATTGTAGATATATGTATATTAAGGAAGATTATGGTTCTAAATATGTTATCTATGGTACACATGTCTAAAATACATGTTTAAAGTTGAAAAATAAGTATCGTACATATATGTTTCATACTATACACATATGTATAGTTTAATAATTAACAATATACATATATGTATATATATTAAAAAAAAACCTATTAAAACGTGCAATTAGAAGTAAAAATAATAATAATAATAATAATAATAATAATAATAATAATAATAATAATAATAATAATAATAATAATAATAATAATAATAGCTTGGAGAAAATGTGTATTACAGAATGTTTCTTAAATTTCTTAAATATGATGCATTTCTTTTAGAATCCATATCCTATAAATAAGAAAACTAAAAAACTCCAAAAAAAAGTTCTTAAAAAATCACCATTTTTTTTACAATTTTTTTGACTATAATCTAGCATTTTTAATATAAAAAATGAAAAAAAAAATAAAAAAAAAAATAGTACTACACATATACATTACTACGGAAAATCCTAAATCCCTAACCAACCAAATTTTACTAATCTAAGCCATGTAATATACCCTGATTCTAGCATGGCATCTTATAAATAGAGAAAAGTGCCCATATAGTCCCTGTGATTTACCCAGATTTCACCTATAGTCACTACACTTCTAAAATTACAGCTATGGTCCTCAACTTTTGTAAATTTGTTCTCGAATAGTCCCTAGCGTGGATGAGGGTTAGTTTTTGGTGTTAAATGGTTGTGAAAAGACCTAAATACTCTTATTGTTAAACAAAATAAACTAATAAAGTATTAAATAAAATAAAACATATATAGATAGACGCAATATATGGTACTTCTATCTCTCTCTTTCTACTCTCTCTCGCTCTCTCTCTCAAATTGCTCCACCTCCTAAATCCATACCCACCTCCACCAAACCACCATAACACTACAATCGTCGAACCAAAATGCCACCCCCTTTCCTCCTTACCTCCTCTGCTGACAAACTCACCCCCACCATCACCAAGCACCACCTCCACCACCCAACATCAAACCCACCTTTACAATTAACACTATTAACATTGGAATCAACGACTCCAACCGGCTGATTGGTCTTGTTCTGGTGGCTAACTAGCAACAACTTCCCCAATTTCGGAATCAAGTCATTTCTAAAAGGGAAATCCTGGGGTGGCCTGGTTGAAACCCTAGATTGAAGCAGGTGAAATTGATGGGTGATACATGGGGGTTTCTAGCGACATCGAACATGTGTGGAATCAGATCATGGGGCAGTTGATTGAAAAGTTGGTCGAAGGTGCAATGGTGGTTATAGGGGTGATTTTAACAGTGTGTTTGGACGGTGTGTGATGGAGGTTGTAGGGAAGAAGCTATAATTGAGTTGTATGTATTTCAGTATTTCATTCTTTTCTTTTCTTAAGGAGTGTTAATATTTTCATAAGTAATGTAGCAAAATGACTTAGTTTATATAGTTAAAATGAATCGTGAGGTGTACGCGTTGTTTATGCTGATATTATCTGGATGGTGATGGTGGTGGTGGTGGAAGGTAGAGATGGTGGAGGTAATGAAGAGTGAGGAAGATGAAGTGGGTGGGTGGTAGGTCTCACATAAATTTTTAAATATTAATTGCATTTTTTTAAGTTCTTAGTTATTAATTTAACAATAAGGGTATTTAGCTCATTTCACACCCATTTAACACCAAAAACTAACCCCCATCCACGCTAAGGACTATCCAAAAATGAATTTGCAAAAGTTGGAGACTATAACTGTGATTTTAGAAGTGTATTTACTATATATGAAATCTAGGCAAACATCAAATACTATTCGGGGCACTTTTCTCTTATAAATATCTTAAACTCTTCGAAGGGACGTGATTAGCACGTCAATTAGCTATCAATAGAGATGTAAATAATATTTACAAAAACGTGGTTGATGTGGATAAGTTCGAGCTTTCAAAGGACTTGCCATCTATCCAATAAGCACCCAACATTTATATGGATCCCTCATCCAAACTTTTATCTATTTACTTGAAATTTAATATTATTATTTTAAACCATGTAAAATAAAAATTATCTATTCACTTGGAAGTATCTACTATAATAAAGGAAACCAAGTTTTGAACACGTCTTATTTATAGGAGGTATCTTCAAATCTATACTTATCTTGTATAAACTAAATAAATAAGTAATAAATCAAATAAAATCTTATCATACTTTAATAAAATATTATCCTCAAATCTAAATTGTTAATTTAATATATTTTTAAAATAAATACCTCTCTTTCCTACTTATCTTATATTAAATATCTAATAAATTAATATTAAATGTTATCCTAATTTATTAGACATATAACTTTTTTTATTAATTGGTATACAAAATTATATTTATTCAACTCGTGTAAAACGCGTGGTTTTTAAAAAATATAACTTTTTTTATTATTTACTATACAAATTTACATTTATATAACACGTGTAATACACGAAGTTTTAAAGATATAACTTTTTTTATCATTTGCTATTTAAAATTAGATTTATTTAACACGTGTAATACACGGGGTTTTAAGGATACAATTTTTTTATTATTTGGTAGATTTTTCAACCCGACTATACACGGGTTTTTTAACGATACAACGTTTTTAGTATTTAATATACAAAATTACATTTATTTAATATGTGTAATACACATGGTTTTTAAAGATATAACTCTTTTTTGGATCTATTCAACACGTGTAACATACGAGGGTTTTAAGGATGTAATATTTTTATTATTTGGTAGATTTATTCAACCCGGTTATACACGAGTTTTTTAAAGATACGACGTTTTTAGTGTTTAATATACAAAATTACATTCATTTAATTTGTGTAATACACATGGTTTTTAAAGATATAACTATTTTTTATTATTTGATATATAAAATTACATTTATTGAACCCGTACAATATACAAGGTTCATAAAGATATAACTTTTTATTATTTAATATATAAAATTACATTTATTAAACTCGTGTAATACACGAGCTTCTAACCTAGTTTAATATTATTTCAAACCAAGTAAAACAATAATCATTCAATACCAAAGAGGCAAAGACAACCCAACATCAGCATCTTGATCCCTCATCCAAATAAAATTTTATTATTAATTTTTTTTGTATCTGCACTATGTATAGTTTACACCATTTCAACAATTTGGATTCAATATATCATCAACTAAAATAGAACTCTCTTTCAAAATATGTTTGATAACGTTAATGTTTGTTTTTTTCTAACATGAACCGCGCGTGGTCATTAAAAAATTAAAAGCAGAATAGGAATTTTAGTATATAAAATTTCTTTTAAATATAACTAAGTACACATATCAAATAAGATTGAAACCAAGTACTTAAATAGTTTGAATAGCATATATAACATATAAAAATTATTAAATAGACATTTTATAGTATCTTTCATGTACTAACCACGGCATGTCCTTTTAGTTTTATTCGTTCATCTATTCATCTTTTTTGTATTTCAAATTTAACAGAACGTGTTAGTTTGTTTGATTTAACCAGTGGCGGAGGTTGACTAGGGATGACAATGGGTCAGGTTTGGGACGGGTTTAGGTAATCCCAAACCCAAACCCAGTTAGATAAGCTTGTCGCAAACTCGTCGGGTTTCTAGCGGGTAAATACCCATCGGGTATCGAGTATACCCGCGGGTTTCGGGTAAACCCGTTAATTTAAAAAGATTACTCATTGGGTATACTTATCTCAAAACCCATTGGGTTTCTATCGGGTAACTACTAAACGGTTACATTTTGTATTGTCATTATAAAAATATATATCACATAACTACAATTTATACGGATTAGAATACCTATATGTGTAAAAAATGGATATACATATTTAATAATATAAAAGAAATATATCGGGTATACAATCGGGTAAACGGGTACACTTTATCGGGTAATTGGGTCGGGTAGACGGGTATATCACTAAATCCCAAACCCGTCCCAAACCCGCAAAAAAAAATAAAAACTATTCCCAAACCCAATTAACCGACCCTAAACCCGTCGCAAATGTGTCGGGTTTCGGGTTTACCTAGCGGGTTCGGGTTATATTGTCATCCCTAAGGTTGACCAAAAGTTGCGGGGGTACGGAAAGCAATGGGACCAAATTTTTTTCCTAACACTATATTTTGGGTTATATGTTTGCGTCGGATATTCGATTCGGATCGGGTCAAACAATAATAACTTCAAATAAAACTACATAATATTCATTCATTCAAATTAGACGCTCTTACTCATAAAAAAATGCTATATATATTGTTTAACAAAAATAAAAACCAAATATTTTTATAATGATGGGAGATAAATGTTAAGTACCTGGACGGAGAATTACAACTCAGCCCAACGATTTTTAAGATAAATGGTAAGTACATTTAAGATAAAAAAGAACCCTCAACTTTGATTTATATATAAAGTAGTAACAAACTTTACTTAAAGTTTAGCCTGTTCACATTTTTTTAACTCAATACTAGGGCTGTAAACGAACCGAACGTTCAGCAAACAGTTCGCGAACCGTTCGGCGGGAAGTTCGTTTATGTTCGTTCATTTAATAAACGAACGAACATGAACAAGAAATTTCGTTCGGTTAGTTAAATGAATGAACATGAACAGAGGTCTCGTTCGTTCAATTATGTTCGTGAACGTTCGATAAGGTGTTCATGAATGTGTTCGTGAACATTCGTTCATTTATGTTAATTTGTTTGTGTTTTAATTAAAGATTTTTGTACTTTCATATATTTTATCCATACCTTTTATAATATTAAATTTTTGTTTATTTTATTACCCTAACAATTAAACTAGAAAACCCTATTTCACCTTGTTTATACACCATTCCCCTTTCCTTTTCTCATTATTTACATGGATGTATACGATCGACCTCCGTTCCACAATAAGAGATTCAATCTCCAGTGCTACTCTCCGGGTCATCCACCTTCATCTTTTGTCGCGTTCGCCAATTTTTTTGTGTTCATTGGTGTCCGTGAACCGTTCGTGAACACGCTCTTTTCTTTAATGAACGAACACGAACATGAAATCTTGTTCGGTAAGTGTTCATGAACCGTTCGTGAACACATTTATTTCCTTAACGAACGAACACGAACAAGGCCTTGTTCGTGTTCATTCGGTTCGTTTACAGCCCTACTCAATATGAAAATATGTATAAATATTTTTGACAATAAACTTGGTAGGGGCAGGGGAATTTTAGGCAAAATAATTGGCGGGGGCAGACCTATATAGTTTTAAATTTTTCGGACGAAAAAACGAAAATATTACACTTTTAACCGAAACACTCGCACGCGCGGGGGGGGGGTGTCACACCCCCAAAATCCCACACGCGGAGTACCACCGCTTGGAGGCGTGACTGACCAGGATCAAGCCACCAATTATATCAAACATAGCATTTAATAATAATCAAAGACATAATTGGTGTTCAAAACCAAACACTGTTTAAGTAGCGGAAGCATTTAAAGGTAAAACCCAAAACATAAGTATCAATGTGTGAATGTAAAAGTGTTTAATAAGCATTCACGTGTTCTTGTCCACAACGACCCGCTTCTCCTCTGGTGCAAGCTCCAAATATACCAAAGGTCCTGCAAGGCATGCAGCAAATAATCAACAAACTAGTTGAGCGAGTTCACAGAAAGTAAGTTCATAATCATAGGGCGTGAGTTAACTAGTGGGGGCTTCCCATGTTTATCCTGGCTAATGAGGGCTTCTCATTAACGGTACTTACTAGACTAACTTCCGACCATGTGTTCTTCTTTACCGAGAACAGGAAAACGTACAGGGTCACGTAGGCTTTACGTGACGTGCCCTTCCCCGAGGATAGTGGTACGTGTGGGGGCTACGTAGGCTTTACGCAGCGTGGCCTTCCGACCTGGAAGCCAGTGAATGGTATTGGGTTACGTAGGCTTTACGTAACGTGTCCTTCCCGACCCGGGAGACATATGGCAAATATACTGGGTTACGTAGGCTTTACGTAACGTGTCCTGACTAACCTGAGGACGATGGTCTATAGTCTGGTATATGCGTAAGTACGAGTAATCATTCCATGTTCAACAAATCCAACCCAATTCCCAACCCGGGAATCCCATGCCTTGGCTGTGTGAACTCACCTTGGTTTGCTCGGCAGATACACAAAGAGGGTTTCTTGAACTAACAGTGATCAATCACGTCCTAACAGGGTTATCACACTAGTCAGGTTCGGTTCAAGTATTGCACGTATGAATTTCATGAGTTAACATATTGCAAGCACGTATCGATCATGGCAACCACATAACAGATAAACATACATTCTCACTTGTGCGAGTCGGACGGTTGGGCCATCAAGCTTGTGCGAGCCCAACCGCCTTGTGCGATGTTAGTGTCTAAGCCCGATGATTCCCGGCCCACAAACAAGTAAACAATCCAAACTTATGCGGCCCAAAACCAATTAAACAAGCATTCTTGTGTGACCCGGACGGGTTGTGCGACCCAGATTGGGCTTAAGGCCCAATAAATAAACAGTTAGCAAGCAAATGCACCCTTGTGCGATCATACAAGTTGTGCGATTAATATTGGGCTTGTGCGGTCGTGGTACTTTGTGCGACCGGAGACCCTTGTGCGGCCAGGACTGTTTGTACGACCGGGCTGGGTTGTGCGACCCCAACCGGCCCAAACTACCTGGTACATCGGCCCAAACATGACAGCTTGTCCGATCCAGCATGTCTTGTACGATTTGGACCATCTTGTGCGATCCGGCTTGTGTGATTGTGTTAAATTTCCGGATATCATGTTATTTCAGTTACAACAATTAATAGTTTCCATATGATTAATCAATCAACAACCAATCAGTTACAACACATGTTAAATCTCGATCAAACAGGCAATCATTCCTAAATTCATATGAACCCTAATAAGACATGAACAATAATCCATTGATTCACATAATCAAAACACGGCCAACAACCTATCAATTCCTATTGTTCGATCCGATCATGCATATACAGCCGAATGATTATTTAATCAGTATTATTACTTGTTCATCAATCCTTATGTAACCCACACATGACATTTAAGCAATCCAGTAACAAGAACATTAATCAGAAATCAACATCATCAACTCGCATGAAATCAAATATGTAACCATACATCAATACTGAAATCGTTATGTGAATCATGCAACTCAAGGATTAACAATCATGCGTTCAAGTAAATAAACTAACCGGTTTAAGGGGGTAGGTGATCCAAACAACGAACCAAAGTGTTTCGAGATGCAAGATGGTTGCCGTCGGCTTCTTAGAGAACTAGGGTTCTTGTGTGTGAGAATGTTTTGTGAAAGTGTGAGGTGACTACACCCATCTCACGTGTTATGTGCCAAGGGTGAGTGGGCCGGACCCCTCAATGGGCCGCCCCCTTTGGTCCGTTTATAAGCATAAAGTCCAAACATGTTGTGCGATCGGTTGTGAATGTTGTGTGGTTGGTTGTGTTGTGCGCTCGGGTTTCATCCAACATGTATTTCACACATTTATGCATTTCAAAATCATAACACACATATAACATTTAATGAATCAGAGTTCGTATAATCATAACATGTTCACATACGTTACAACCAAGCACAAAAAGTAGGTTCGGAACTACGAGTTGTCACATTATCCCCAACTAATTGGAAATTTCGTCCCGAAATTTGGTATGCACTCACTGAGGAAGCTAGGTAAACTGTACTGTTCACTGGTTTTCCTGGGGTGTCACATCCTCCCCCCGTTGATCTGGAATTTCGTCCCGAAATTCCGAAGTAGTAGCTTCAGCCTCAGTAGTGGTTGCCTGGTTCCCGAATAAATGGGGGTACTTTTCTGTCATCCTGTCTTCGCGTTCCCAGGTGTACTCTGGGCCACGTTTGGAGTTCCAACGAACTCGTACAAGAGGGATTCTCTTGTGTTTGAGGACCTTCACGTCCCGGTCCGTGATTTCTACTGGTTCCTCGACGAACTGCAACCGCTCGTCGATAGTGAGTTCCTTGAAGGGAATGATGAGGTTTTCATCTGATAGGCACTTCTTTAAGTTCGATACGTGAAAGACATTGTGAACTGCCCCGAGTTCAGCTGGTAGATTCAACTTGTATGCAACTTTGCCAATCTTTTCTAAAATTTCGAATGGTCCGACGTATCGCGGATTCAGTTTACCCCGTTTGCCAAAACGTACCACACCCTTCCAGGGTGAAACTTTCAATAAAACCCGGTCCCCGACCTCGAATTCCAATGGCTTTCTACGCTTATCCGCGTAGGCTTTCTGACGGTCGCGTGCTGCCGCCATGCGTTGTCGTATCTGTGCAATCTTTTCTGTGGCGTCCACAACAATCTCTGGACCCGTGATCTGACTATCTCCCACCTCTGCCCAGCAGAGTGGTGACCGGTATTTACGTCCGTACAATGCCTCGAATGGAGCGGCTTGGATGCTGGTGTAATAGCTATTATTATACGAGAACTCCACCAAAGGGAGATGCTTTTCCCAGCCGTTGCCGAAATCGATAACGCATGCCCGAAGCATGTCTTCTAGAGTTTGGATCGTTCGCTCAGACTGTCCATCCGTCTGAGGGTGATATGCTGTGCTCATGTCTAGTCGTGAGCCGAAAGATTTATGCATCGCTTGCCATAGTTCTGACATGAATTGTGCATCGCGATCCGAAATGATGGACGTGGGCACCCCGTGCCTCGAAACAACTTCTTTAAGATAGACGTCTGCGAGAGTGGAGAACTTGTCCGTTTCCTTTATAGGTAGGAAGTGTGCAGACTTGGTGAGTCGATCCACGATCACCCATATAGTATCGTTTCCCCGCTGGGATCTGGGTAGGCCTGTAACAAAATCCATGGAAATTTCTTCCCATTTCCATTGCGGTATCTTAGGCTGCTGAAGTAGGCCAGCTGGTTTCTGATATTCGACCTTGACTCTCGCACAGGTCAAGCATTTTCCAACATACGTAGCAATGTGGGCCTTCATACTAGACCACCAATAGGTAGTGCTGATGTCGTGGTACATTTTATCCGACCCTGGATGTACCGAATAGCGTGACTTGTGAGCCTCATCCATCACAAGTTCGCGTAGACCGCCATAAAGAGGGACCCAAATCCGGCCCGTTACATAGTAGGCGCCGTCTTCCTTCTGTTCCATCTGTTGTCGTGAGCCGCGTAAGGCTTCAGCCTTGACGTTTTCGGGCTTTAATGCTTCTGTCTGAGCAGCTCGTATCTGAGCAGGAAGACTAGACTGAATCGTAAGTTGTAGCGCTCGCACGCGCCGTGGTAAAGTGTCCTTTCGACTAAGGGCATCAGCCACAACATTGGCTTTGCCTGGATGATACTTGATAGCGCATTCGTAATCGTTTAGTAATTCGACCCATCGCCGTTGACGCATGTTCAAATCCTTCTGCTTAAGGATATGCTCGAGACTCCTGTGATCGGTGTAAATCGTGCACCTGGTACCGTACAGGTAGTGTCGCCATATCTTAAGCGCAAAAACAACAGCTCCCAGCTCCAAATCGTGCGTCGTGTAGTTGCGTTCATGAACCTTGAGTTGACGAGAGGCGTAAGCGATAACCTTGTCGCGCTGCATTAACACACATCCCAGTCCCCGAATGGATGCATCATAATATACCACGAAGTCATCTGTGCCCTCTGGCAATGAGAGGATAGGTGCACTGCAAAGTCTATCCTTTAGGCGCTGAAAAGCAGTCTCCTGGGGCTCTCCCCAGCGATAGGTAACCCCCTTCTGCGTCAGTAACGTAAGCGGCTGAGCAATCTTCGAAAAGTCTTTAATAAACCGTCTGTAGTAACCTGCCAAACCCAAGAATTGGCGTATTTCCGTTGGCGTACGTGGTACAGGCCAGCTTCGAGTCTACCTTGGATGGATCGACTTGAATCCCATCCTTGTTCACTACGTGGCCTAGAAAGTAGACTTCACGAATACTATGACGAACTTGTCTAGGTAGGGTTTGCACACCCTGTTCATAAGGTCCTTAAATACGGCAGGTGCGTTCAATAATATCAAACCATCCATCATATCAAACATAAAGTATAGTAGTTAAAATAATTCATAAAACCCAATACGATTGATGTTCAAACCAAACTTTGTTTGAGTAACAGAGACATAATGATGAAAACCCAAAATAAGTTATAAGTTCAAATATCGTCCATGGCGTCTCCTCGTCCTAACACGAAAGCTCGACCTCTTGCCTCGTTGCCATTGTTGTTGTTGTTGTTGTTCCCGTTGCCCTGGTTATTGTTGTGGTCATGATTCTGGTTCAACTGAGGGCAATCGCGCTTGTAATGACCTTCCGCCCCACACTGGAAACATCCCCGATTTCCACGCTGTGGCTGCTGCTGCTGTGGGTTCTGTGGAGCTGGTTGTTGTGGTTGCTGATCCTGATTTACAGGTCGTGGGCTCCTACAGTCTTTAGCCTCGTGACCCATCTTGAGACATCTTTGACAACGACCCTTGTTGCACTGGCCGCTGTGATGCCTGTTGCAGTTGTGACACTTGGGGTGAAACCCTTGATACCTTCTCTGTCTAGGACCACCAGAGGATTGCTGACTGGGGCTCTGATTGTGGTCAATCTTCTGCTGCTGAGCTTGAGACTGAACGGGTGCTGAACCTTTACTAGAATCTCCATCCCACTTTCTTTTGCTGTCACCAGTGGTAGCAGGAGTAACTGAGGTGGTGACGTTAGCAGTAGCATTAACACGCTTGGGCAGTTTATTCTGATCCACTGCCTGATCGGTGATGCGATGAGCGAGACGCTGAATTTCCTGGATGTCTTCGAGGTTAGCCGACGTCACGTGGCTCTGAATTTCTGGCGCCAATCCCTTGAGGTACAACTCAATGCGCTTGTAGGGAGGGTCCACCATAGTAGGACACAGAACGGCCAGCTCATTCGACCGTTTGGTATATGCTTCGATTTCCGATCCCACCATTTTCAAGTTATAAAGCTCGTCTTCCAGCTTGTGTATGTCTTCCCGCGTGCAATACTCACGCTTGATGAGTTCCTTAAAGTCGTTCCATGGGGTGGCGTTAGCAGCTGCCAACCCTAAGATCTGGACTTGGGCGTTCCACCAAGTCAATGCTATCCCTTCCAAAGTGCCAGTAGCAAACTTGACCTTGCGAGCCTCAGGGCACTCGCACATTTCGAATACCGATTCTAGCTTTTCAAACCAATGGAGGAGTCCAACTGCTCCCTCCGTGCCACTGAAGGAATTTGGACGACAGTCCATGAAATTCTTGAAGGTACACACAGGTTGTTGCTGAGCGGGTTGACCTGCTTGAGCGGCTGCAACTGCCGTAGCAATGAGAGCCTCTAGCTGGGCTTGTGTCATGGTAACTCGTCCAGACATGATCTTCATAGTAACAAGTAGCATACGTAAGAGTGGTTCGCGAATAGGGCGATGACAGAAAAGCATAGGCATATAGATGTTCTCATATAACAAAGGCATGTGTATCTAAGCGTAATGCGAGCAAAGTTCTAAGCAGTTCTAGCAAACAGGCAATAAACATGAACCTTATTACCTAGGATGTCGAGTCTTGCACGTGGAGCGAAGCGTCGTTGTGGATCGTTGAGAGCACTGTTCTGGTTATAGTCCGGTTTTAATAAAAACGTTTTTTCCCCTATTAAAACCAAGTTCTCTATAACCAATGGCTCTGATACCAATCTGTCACACCCCCAAAATCCCACACGCGGAGTACCACCGCTTGGAGGCGTGACTGACCAGGATCAAGCCACCAATTATATCAAACATAGCATTTAATAATAATCAAAGACATAATTGGTGTTCAAAACCAAACACTGTTTAAGTAGCGGAAGCATTTAAAGGTAAAACCCAAAACATAAGTATCAATGTGTGAATGTAAAAGTGTTTAATAAGCATTCACGTGTTCTTGTCCACAACGACCCGCTTCTCCTCTGGTGCAAGCTCCAAATATACCAAAGGTCCTGCAAGGCATGCAGCAAATAATCAACAAACTAGTTGAGCGAGTTCACAGAAAGTAAGTTCATAATCATAGGGCGTGAGTTAACTAGTGGGGGCTTCCCATGTTTATCCTGGCTAATGAGGGCTTCTCATTAACGGTACTTACTAGACTAACTTCCGACCATGTGTTCTTCTTTACCGAGAACAGGAAAACGTACAGGGTCACGTAGGCTTTACGTGACGTGCCCTTCCCCGAGGACAGTGGTACGTGTGGGGGCTACGTAGGCTTTACGCAGCGTGGCCTTCCGACCTGGAAGCCAGTGAATGGTATTGGGTTACGTAGGCTTTACGTAACGTGTCCTTCCCGACCCGGGAGACATATGGCAAATATACTGGGTTACGTAGGCTTTACGTAACGTGTCCTGACTAACCTAAGGACGATGGTCTATAGTCTGGTATATGCGTAAGTACGAGTAATCATTCCATGTTCAACAAATCCAACCCAATTCCCAACCCGGGAATCCCATGCCTTGGCTGTGTGAACTCACCTTGGTTTGCTCGGCAGATACACAAAGAGGGTTTCTTGAACTAACAGTGATCAATCACGTCCTAACAGGGTTATCACACTAGTCAGGTTCGGTTCAAGTATTGCACGTATGAATTTCATGAGTTAACATATTGCAAGCACGTATCGATCATGGCAACCACATAACAGATAAACATACATTCTCACTTGTGCGAGTCGGACGGTTGGGCCATCAAGCTTGTGCGAGCCCAACCGCCTTGTGCGATGTTAGTGTCTAAGCCCGATGATTCCCGGCCCACAAACAAGTAAACAATCCAAACTTATGCGGCCCAAAACCAATTAAACAAGCATTCTTGTGTGACCCGGACGGGTTGTGCGACCCAGATTGGGCTTAAGGCCCAATAAATAAACAGTTAGCAAGCAAATGCACCCTTGTGCGATCATACAAGTTGTGCGATTAATATTGGGCTTGTGCGGTCGTGGTACTTTGTGCGACCGGAGACCCTTGTGCGGCCAGGACTGTTTGTACGACCGGGCTGGGTTGTGCGACCCCAACCGGCCCAAACTACCTGGTACATCGGCCCAAACATGACAGCTTGTCCGATCCAGCATGTCTTGTACGATTTGGACCATCTTGTGCGATCCGGCTTGTGTGATTGTGTTAAATTTCCGGATATCATGTTATTTCAGTTACAACAATTAATAGTTTCCATATGATTAATCAATCAACAACCAATCAGTTACAACACATGTTAAATCTCGATCAAACAGGCAATCATTCCTAAATTCATATGAACCCTAATAAGACATGAACAATAATCCATTGATTCACATAATCAAAACACGGCCAACAACCTATCAATTCCTATTGTTCGATCCGATCATGCATATACAGCCGAATGATTATTTAATCAGTATTATTACTTGTTCATCAATCCTTATGTAACCCACACATGACATTTAAGCAATCCAGTAACAAGAACATTAATCAGAAATCAACATCATCAACTCGCATGAAATCAAATATGTAACCATACATCAATACTGAAATCGTTATGTGAATCATGCAACTCAAGGATTAACAATCATGCGTTCAAGTAAATAAACTAACCGGTTTAAGGGGGTAGGTGATCCAAACAACGAACCAAAGTGTTTCGAGATGCAAGATGGTTGCCGTCGGCTTCTTAGAGAACTAGGGTTCTTGTGTGTGAGAATGTTTTGTGAAAGTGTGAGGTGACTACACCCATCTCACGTGTTATGTGCCAAGGGTGAGTGGGCCGGACCCCTCAATGGGCCGCCCCCTTTGGTCCGTTTATAAGCATAAAGTCCAAACATGTTGTGCGATCGGTTGTGAATGTTGTGTGGTTGGTTGTGTTGTGCGCTCGGGTTTCATCCAACATGTATTTCACACATTTATGCATTTCAAAATCATAACACACATATAACATTTAATGAATCAGAGTTCGTATAATCATAACATGTTCACATACGTTACAACCAAGCACAAAAAGTAGGTTCGGAACTACGAGTTGTCACAGGGGGGACCCCCTTTGTTCCTTAAAAGCTACGCCACTGGATTTAACTTGTCTCCAAATGTTGTAACTAACTAGAATATAATTATATAAATAAAAAAACTTGTTATTTATAATATTGTGTGTGTGGTGTGGTGTGGGTGGGTGGGTGGGTGGGGGGGGAGGGGGGGTTGCACCCCCTAGTTCCTTAAAAGCTATGCCACTGGATTTAACTTGTCTCCAAATGTTGTAACTGACTAGAATATAATTATATAAATAAAAAAACTTGTTATTTATAATATTGGGGGGGGGGGGGTTGTTTGCACCCCCTAGTTCCTTAAATGCTACGCCACTGGATTTAACTTGTCTCCAAATATTGTAACTGACTAGAATATAATTATATAAATATAAAACTTGCTAATATTGTCTGGTTTATGTGTTTAAAACTTCTAACTATTCATGGTCATTAGGATACACGAGATGCTCACGGGAAGAGGGCAATCAGGAGCTAACGTCGCAAGGTGGCAGTAGGTATCAAGAGGAACACCGGCCCACAGCCTACGGGAGTTGGCATTTAGGAGCCAAAGTGTGAACCAATCACCGGATTTGAGAAAAACATACTAAGAGCAGGAGAGATCAGGAGAGAAAATCATGATGAGGGACTTGGGAGAGCGGAAATGCCGATCCCATATTTTGGTACCGGATGTAGGGAAGCCGAAAGCAAGGGCGTGTGATGAACATTCCTTGCAGGCTTGCACCCTTAATTGTTTATTTCTATGCTTTCGTAACTTTGTAGATAACAATTAATAAAAGAAGAGAAATGCTATTTATTTATACTTTTTATTTAAGTAATTTTATAATAATACGAGTGTGTTATGTAAAAGATCAAAGACTGAGAAAAGAAAGAAAAAAAATATAAACATGTATCACCATTTCCTAATGAAAATGATAACATTGATATAAAATTTAAGAAGACACTTATTAGAGGAGTAATGATGACTAACATAAAATTATGAACGAAGGCTTCCTATATATAGAAACAACACGTGTGGGCGTGTCCAAATTAAATGAGTAAGACATAAACAAAACAACAAATGGCCAAATGGATGCAAATTATAATATCAAACGCTCAGTTTTTTGCTATAATTCATAGTCGCAAACAAACAAAACAACTATCTTCTAACACTAATTATTATAAGTCTAATAAATTAAAATAGTGATGCGTAAACAGTCCAAAGTGCAAGTTAGATGTCCAAAACTTCTTCTAATAAGTTTGTTTATTGTCATTTGGTAGGACCATGTAGGAGGTTGTATGAAAAGTGTAGCATCTATTAAGTATTAAATCAGTTTGAATTATGTAATTTTTAATATAATGATTACATATTCTCTTTGGGGATTTTTGGTAGTTCTGAATGATCAATAAGTGTTGAACCAGTAAAACGTTTGAACCATTAATAATAAGTATAATGCTTAACCGTTCAGAGACAAATGTCTGACCAATTCAAATAAGAGATCTTAACCATTTAGAGACAAATGTTTGAATCATTCAGACATCTGTTTGTGAAACAAACAAACTGAACCATTAAGTGCTCTGAACCAGTAAAAGGTCTAAAACATTAAAAACTCATTAAAAGCTGAAACAAAGAGCCTCTTACTTTTTTTAAAGGCTCTTAATTCTGTATATATTTTAGTTTTAACATAATTATATTAAAAAAATATATTTTAGACACATGTAATTATCAACCCAGAGGACTAGAGGAGCTCTTGGCGACTTGGCTTAACAGCTGGGCTGTCCTTCCTTGACAATTTCATTTTTTATTGCATTTTGTATCTTAAAATTTCCATTATAAATAAAATTATTAGTTTATTATAAACTAAGCCTCCAGGTAAAAGGGTATTTAAAAATATTGATAAGCATATTGATTAATTATATCAAAACCTGAGCGCATCTTTACAAGATTTCAGTAAAAAAAATAAGTCTTAATGCATACCGAAATGTTGCATAAATAATGAGTTCGGTATTATACCCGGATAATGGGTAGGACTTCAAATATATGCGTAAACCGAGAAACGTGGACGCGGACTAAAAGTCAAAAGACTCGTATTGCGAGTTATGACTAAAAGATAAACAATTTCGCATATGAAAATTGTGTTAATAAAGTTCAACTATTCATGGTTGAACGGGTCGAATAATTAAAACGCATACCGGATAACAAATGCATAAATCCCGTGGATATAATCCTGGGAATAGGAAACATTCATAGTTATGAGGTTCATGTGAGTTTAAATGATTTCAAATGAGTTTAATTGATAAAATCATAAACGGGCCAAATAATTCGTAAATAAATATTTAGCCGAAAGCTTAGAAGTTAAGAATTTTTTTACCGTATGTTGGATTTCGAGTCCAAATGATATAGGATCAAATTACGATCATGTAGGAAGAAACGTAGGTTAAACAGATGATCAGATTGAAAGTTATGGTCGTTTTAGTATCAAGGGCAAAATGGAAACAAAGTTTCAGCACAATTGACCGTAACCTACGGCTTGGAGCCTATAACAACCCTTCAAAATTTTCCGACACCCCTAATATATTTAGAATGCCTCTATACGTCCTAAAATACACCCCGAATACGAGATCTGGCCCTAAATACCTTTATATAACTAAAAATAAAATAAAAATCAAGATTTAAGGGTCGCTCACGGGCCGCAAAGACCATCATGGCCTTCTACACGGGCCGCGACAGCTTAAGGTCAGGGCGACACCCTAGCATGCCACGTGTCAGCTTCGTGTCGAGTCTACAACTGGCGAATCAGCAACCCTAGCCCCTATAACCCTACGTCGCGTGCCGCGAAGGCTAAGCCTTCGGCTTACGCGGGGCGCGACGAAGCGCCTGATCAGCCCTATAAATGGATTCAATCAGCCTCAGTCCCAACTCGCTCAACTTTTCAATCTCTCTCTCTCAAATTTCTCTATAGTAGGCACAATACCCGGGCGTTATACCCCCTAAATTACGAAGTTCTGCCTCGTTGTAAGTATCATAACCCCCGGTTACGTATTAGATACGATGCCCGATTGTCTAGGGTTCCGTAACGGCTGTCGAGATTCTACCCGACGTAGTCGTTGGAATTCTGTCTCGGGGAGGGTATTACTAATGTAAATATTGGGTTATAATACTAACGCGTGTGCATTGTGTAATTAATAGATAATCACCAGGAAATCACAAAGGAAAATCCTAAGATAGCAATGTGAGTAATCCTCTTTTTTGTAAACTGTTTTTACAAAACCTCAAATGATTTACATTATATTAAACAGTGATTGAGTATTTGTATTCTACAATTATCGTCGGTATGTTGGGGTTTTGTATACAAAATTTGTTACTACACTGTAAGTAGTAACATGACCACAAGTCGGGTTGACAATACCGTGGGTGGTAATTAAAGTAGAAAATAAACAAATGTAATTGCGCGACCGCCCTCAATGCTGTAAACGGTTTTACCAATCTTGATTAAACTGGGATTCACTCACCAGTATTTCCCAGTGACAAAATGTTTTTAAATGCATTTCAGGTAACAAAATGTGAAAGCCAAATAGAAGCCAGCTAGACAGCACTGAAAGCTTGGAAACGTGGCTATAAAAGTTACCTAAAAAAGAGATGTTTTTTATTTAAATAAAATAAGGTTTATCCTTATGAAAATGTGTGTACTGGAAACTTGGGAATTTCCCACGTGTTTAATGTTATAAAAGTGTGGTATTTTACTCTGATAAAATATTTCCTAACTACGGTTCTGATATAAATTCCGCTGCCAAATTGATAAACACCGATACCAGTAAAACTTGCTGCGGCCGCCCGTTCCCGGGTAAATAGGGGACGGGGGTTGCGACAGGGCCGTAGGCTACGGCCTGGACCTTCTGTCCGGAATATGTATACGGACCGTAAGCTACAGTCTGAAGTCCGTAGCTTACGGCGGGTTTTTTTAAAAAAATTTATTTTTGTTTTGTTGAGTAATTTATGTGTTTAAATTACCTTTAATCATTATTTTGCTAACATTTAAGACTTTTAAATGTTGTTTAGGTCTTTAATATGCGGCATCTCGATGAATCAAGCTCGTTCAAGAACCAAACACATATAACGTCGAAGTTTCCGTACATGTTTAGTTGTTTTTGGTTAATCTAAACATTGTTAAATGTTAGAAACACTCATTTGAATACTTTTAAGTCTAAAATAACTTTGAATTATGATTGGCATTTTGAAATTAGCATTTTTGTATGTAAAGTGCAAACTTTTATAAATATTATATGTATGGTTTGTTATGGGTCTTACATGAACATTGTGTGGACCACTTCAGACCGAGAAGGGCGAGTAGCCGGGTCATGTAAACAAAGTTGGGTTCAGATTGTTCGGGTTGTTTGGATCCATGATTAATTCTTTTGTGGAGTAGAAAAAGATAGAAAGTTATAGAGAGAGTGAAGAGAGTTGTGGTGAAAAAATTTACATTTTTTGTTGGTTTGCATCGTGGTAATTTAGAAAATTATTAAAAAAAGAACCGTTGTGCAACATTTAATTTTTGGACCGTGGAACCCTTGGCCATGGCCACGTTCATCGCGCACTAGCCTCGTGGGGTATGTTGTTCGCGTTGCCTGCAAGTTCTTGTCACCACCTCCACGGTCCCTCCATGCACCTCACACCCACTTGCCTAGAGATTGTGAACATCATATCATCAGCAGAACTATTCTGCTTTGTTCAATTAACCACCACAGGATAGTACATGTAATGTATCTGTCAAGGTGGTCATAGTTCTCCTTTTCAATTAATATGAGAAATTTGAACATATGAAAGAATCGAATACCTCCACATCACCCCGATCAAGTGAAGTGCCACAGGGACCAGCCCTTTATCAAAACTTGTGTGCTTGGTCACTTAAAAAAATTAAAAACCTATTTTTGGATACATAGAAGTAGAAGTAGTGCACCACGTATGTGGCAAGGCCTCCTTCTCGATAGGTGTCCATGGTTGGCCTCATGAGTTACTTGTAGATTATTTTTCTGCTCGCTTTCTTTATTTTTTTCTTCGACGTTCTGGGTTGTGTTTCGGGTACAACTTCCTCAGCATGTTCTTCCGGTTGGGTTTCAGGTTCGGCTTCATGGAATGGTTATGATGCCATAATGGTTATGATTGTTGTGGTGGTTGCATTTGTATCCTGCAAATGAACTGTAACACCCCAAAAATATTAAATCATAATTAACCAAGGTTAACTAACTAAGTTAAGTTAACTAATATATTATGATTAATAAAAAATATTTAGTTAAAAATGTAAGATTAAATATATTATGTTTAATATTTAATCTATAGCCATCTTAATCATTTACATTATAGAGATCAAAATATATAATAACCTATTATTTAATTAGTTGGTAATTGTTGATGGACCATATTACCCTTAGTAACTAATTAGGTTTCCTCCTGGGTGCTTATATAAGGAGAGTTATGTGGAGGTTTAAGGGTTACTCAGTTACACAATTCACACACCCCATTAGCCATAACATCATCACGAAAACCTCCTCTCCTAACCGATACCCTTTTCGGTTTCTAAGTTCCCATCATCAGTTAGCACCCTAAGGAGGAACCAAAACAAGATGACAGACATGTCGAACTCTCTCACAGGATTCTCCTCTGCACTATCTGCTGTGACAGGTATGATTTATATGTTTTCCTTCATGAACAAACAGAACTGAACCAACATGTGGTATCAGAGCATATGTTGATTAGTCAGTTCTGTTTTGTATCCATAATTCTGGGATTGAAACTTGGAAAACGGAATTTTGAAACTTTATGAAATTAACAGCCGTTTCGAGTCATGAACATCGACTCGAGATCTTAGTTTTCGTGAAAAATAATCATATGTTCATTCGATTTTAACTGGGTTCATGTTTTACAACCGAAATCTGTTTAGAAGTCTTAAAAAATTTCAGGTTTCGGGTTCCAGAATTTTATTTTTTATGATTAGGGTTCATCATGTTCATGAGAAAATTCGAAGTATTCTGTTATGTTTTGGAATGATTTAGGATTAATGGGTGTTTTTTCCATATTTGATCTAATTTTATCTTTTAATCTTATTCGAAACTGTTATTAGATAAACAGTTATTATTTTCGAAATATGTTGATAAAATTAGATCACTTTAAAACAGGAAATAATATCCCATAATCCCTTAGATTTCGAATTTTCGGTTATGATATCACAATTAACAGCTGTTAACGAGGTTGCTACTCGAGACCATGAGATTGCTACTCGAGATCATGAGGTTGCTACTCGCAACCATGAGGTTGCTACTCGAGAGCAAAAGGTCTACAACTCGCAACCATGAGGTTGCTACTCGCAACCATAACGTCTTCACTCGCAACCATGAGGTTGCTACTCGCAACCATAATGTCATCACTCGAGACCATGAGGTTGCTACTCGCAACCATAATGTCATCACTCGAGACCATAGTTGCGACTCGCAACCATAACGTGATTAGTCGAGACCGTAGTTGCGACTCGCAACCATAACGTGATTAGTCGAGACCGTAGTTGCGACTCGCAACCAAAACGTCATTAGTCGAGACCGTAGTTGCGACTCGCAACCATAACGTCATTAGTCGAGATCGTGGTTGCGACTCGCAATCTCATTATTTTAAGCTGTTTAAATGTGAACTAAAGAAAAATTTTTTAGTTCGATCCGCGCTAACGGGTAGTTTGCTATTAAATGAATGGTTTTGTAATTTACTTAGTTAATTAATCAGAATCAGATAATGTAATGTTTTACAAAACCAGAATAGCTTAACTTGAATGAGTTTTTGATATATCATTTCTGGCCAAAGCTGACTTGATACATCTACTTATCATTCAAGTATTACGAAAGCTATGCTAAGTGTGCATCATAAGCATGAATGTTTTAATATCTGGCCAAAGCTGATTTAATTCTTTCATAGATGGCATACTTAGCAAGTGCATAACTAAAGTGATTGTTTCAATTTCTGGCCAAAGCTGATTTGTTACAACCACTTTGCACATATGCTTAAATGATTACACTTCTGGCCAAAGCTGTTTTGTTTTCGTTTAAGTAGAATTTTTTAGTTAAGTCTATTATTTTGATGTTAGTAATAGACATTATCACAGCTTCATTATGTAAAATGGTCATTATTTTGCCTGCCTTAGTTTAACGTGCCCATAGATCACATTAGAATTTCTTCCTTAGTATCATAACTTGCTCATCTTATTTCCACTATCAGCACCCAACTGCGGGATTCCACCTTTGACTGGTGATAACTTTGCTGCTTGGAAGGATGCTCTCATGCTTACTCTCGGATTGCTTGATTTCGATTATGCTCTAAGAGAGAAAAAGCCAGCGGACCTTACCACTCAAAGTACTGCTGCTGAACAGTTAACTCATGAAAAGTGGACTAGGTGTAACCGCATGTCTCTCATGTTTATGAAGCAATCCATAAGCAATGCAATCAGCAGAGCTATTCCTGATTCTGAAGATGCTAAAACCTACTTGGAACATGTGGAGGCGCAGTTCAAAGGGACGTCTAAGGCGCATGCTAGTACTCTTATTCTTAAGCTGGTGACAACTAAGTATGATGGGAGGAGTGGCATTCGCGAGCACATCATGATGATGAATGACATGGCCAATAAGCTGAAGGGGCTGGAAATGGAAATCAGTGATGGTTTCCTTGTTCATTTCATCATCACTTCGCTTCCTTCGTCTTTTGAAGCATTCAAGATCAATTACAACACTCAGAAGGAAAAATGGACGATGAGTGAGCTGGTCGCTATGTGCGTACAGGAGGAGGAACGTATGAGGATGGATCGCCATACTGATGTTGCCAATTTCACTACCTCAAATCCTAAGAAAAGGAAGCACAATTATCAGAGGAAGGATGCTTCTAAAGTCCATAAGTCAAATCCTAACCCTAATACAAGTGCACCTTCCAGCTCTAAGAACTCCTTAGGCAGTATCCGCTGCAAGTTCTGTAAAAAGACAGGACATATGCAGAAGGAATGCCCTGACTTTAAGGAGTGGCTGGCTAAGAAAGGTAACGATTATTTTATGATACTTGAGTCCTATAATTTAAGTGTTCCTGCTAATTCTTGGTGGTTTGATTCTGGTTCTATGGTTCATGTTACCAATTCTACTCAGGGATTCCTTTCAATCCGGAAGCTGGAAAGAAACCAAAGAACGCTTAAGGTTGGGGATGATCGAGAATTAGAAGTGAAGGCCATTGGAACATTACAATTAGTTATGAAAACTGGTTTATGTATTAAACTTTATGATACCTTATATGTTCCTGAGGTAACTCGGAACCTTGTATCAGGACCAAAGTTAGACATGGACGGTTTTATTGTTTCCCATGGTCATCGCAAACTCTCTATCCATTATGATTCTGTTCTTTATGGTACTGGTGTTCTGGATGGAGGTCTCTATAGATTAGAACTAGATGATGGCTTTTCCAAATCTTTGTTGTCATATAACATTAATGAATCACTCACAAAGATGGAAGAGAAACGAGACTTAGAGACATCATCCATGTTGTGGCATCAACGTTTAGGCCACATTTCAAAAGAGCGATTAAATCGTCTCGTAAAGGATGAAGTCTTACCTCCTCTCGATTTCTCTGACTTTGGAACATGTGTCAAATGTCTTAAAGGTAAAATGACATTAGCGAATAAGAAAGGTGCCACTAGGAGTTCTAATTTATTAGAACTCATTCACACTGACATTAGTGGCCCCTACCAAATCGCTGGCATAACAGGACATACTTCATTTATCACTTTTATTGATGATTATTCTCGTTACATGTACTTGTATCTTATTAAGGAGAAATCTGAATCTCTAACAACTTTTAAAGATTATAAGGCTGAAGTTGAAAAGCAATTAGATCGTCAGATTAAAGTTGTGAGATCAGATAGAGGCGGTGAGTATTATGGAAGACATACTGATGTGGGTCAAGCTCCTGGTCCATTTTATGAGTTTTGTAAGGGCCAGGGGATTGTGAACCAATACACCATGCCTGGTACACCTCAGCAGAACGGTGTCGCTGAAAGAAGAAACCGTACCCTTATGAACATGGTGCGCAGTATGTTAGCCAACACTAACTTACCATTATTCCTCTGGACTGAAGCGTTAAAAGCAGCTGTTCATATACTCAATAGAGTTCCTTCTAAGTCTGTCCCTAAAACTCCTTATGAACTTTGGACAGGAAGGAAACCGAGTCTTAAATATATGAAAGTATGGGGCTGCATTGCTGAAGCAAAACTTTACAATCCTTTCCTAAGGAAACTTGACCCTAAGACAGTTACCTGTTTCTTTATCGGGTACCCTGAGAACTCTAAGGGTTATCGTTTCTATTGTCCTTCCCATGTCACCCGTATTGTTGAAACCAAGCGTGTCGCGTTCCTGGAGGATTTCAAGGTCAGTGGGAGCAGTACCAACCCTTACGAAGAATTGCAAGAAGTACAAGACGCGGGGGGGAGAGACTCGTCGCTTACCATTACTCCGATTACTCCTCTTGTACCCAATGCAACTATTGTTCCTGAAGCTACTGCACCAACTGCAAATTTACCTCTACAATCAGAACCCATTATACCTCATGACGAAGGCACATCAAACGCTCAAAACCAAGACAACGCTGAACCCGATAATCCACTCAGGAGGTCATCCAGGCAAAGAAGGCCTCCTAATTGGGATGATTATGTTACCTACCTGACTGAAATGGATCCCGGAAAGCTCAATGATCCTATCTCTTACAATGAAGCCATTAGCAGTGATCAGTCTTCTGAATGGAATAAAGCAATGATTGATGAGCTTGATTCCATGAAGAAAAATGACGTTTGGGATTTGGTAGAATTACCCAACGGAGTCAAACCCGTAGGATGCAAATGGGTGTTCAAAACAAAACTGGATCCGAATGGGAACGTTGAACGCTACAAAGCGAGATTGGTCGCGAAGGGCTACACTCAGAAAGAGGGAATTGATTATCAAGAGACGTTTTCACCTGTCTCTCGTAAAGATTCATTAAGGATCGTCATGGCCCTAGTAGCTCATTTCGAATTAGAGCTGCATCAGATGGACGTTAAAACCGCTTTCCTTAACGGAGACTTGGACGAAGATGTTTACATGAAGCAACCTGAAGGCTTTGAGCCTGAAGGTCAGGAGCATCTAGTCTGTAAGCTGAAGAAATCCATTTACGGGTTAAAACAAGCATCACGTCAGTGGTACCTCAAGTTTGATGAAGTCATGAAGAAGCAAGGTTTTATGAAGAATCAAGTGGATCAATGCACCTACCTCAAGATGAGTGGGAGCAACTTTACTATACTTGTCCTTTACGTTGACGACATTCTATTGGCAAGTAATAGTTTAGACATGTTGCATGAGTCGAAGCGGTTACTCTCGCATAACTTCGACATGAAGGATCTCGGAGATGCATCTTACGTCATTGGCATCGAAATTCACCGAGATAGAAACAAAGGGATCTTAGGATTGTCCCAAAGGGCCTACATAGATCGTGTCCTTACACGGTATAACATGCAACAGTGCAAACCCTCCGTCGCTCCAGTAGTTAAGGGAGATGTTTTCGGTTCGTTTCAGTGTCCGACAACAGAGGTTGAGAAGGAGCAAATGAGCCAGATACCTTACGCATCAGTAGTCGGGAGCTTGATGTATGCTCAGGTCTGTACTCGTCCAGATATCGCTTATATTGCTGGAATGCTAGGCCGTTATCAGACTAATCCTGGCCTAGATCACTGGAAAGCAGCTAAGAAGGTACTTCGATATCTGCAAGGGACGAAAGACTATAAGCTGACTTATAGAAGAAGTGATCATTTAGAAGTGGTGGGCTATTCTGATTCTGACTTTGCCAAATGCAAAGATGACAAGAAATCCACTTCGGGCTATATCTTTATGTTAGCAGGCGGCCCTATCTCTTGGAAGAGTCACAAACAACAGTTGACCACAACTTCCACAATGATGGCAGAGTACATTGCTGTCTATAACGCAACCTGTCATGGAATGTTGATTAGAAACCTGGTCACTGGACTCAAAATTGTTAATTCCATTTCTAGACCATTGAAGCTTTACTGTGATAATTCAGCTGCCGTTAGTTTCTCGAACAGTAACAGTTCGACTGGAGCTGGTTTATATCTCGATACGAAATATCTATTTGTACGTGAACGTGTTGAGGAAAATAATCTTTGTATCGAGTATATTAGTACTAAGGATATGCTTGCGGATCCGATGACTAAAGGTCTCCCTCCTAAGGTTTATGAAGAACATGTTCGGAATATGGGATTATGTAAAGACCTTATTTGAGCATATTGTACTAGCTTATGTTTTATGTTTAATGAAATTTCCTCAAGTTTGATTTTGTATGTCTATTAGAATATGTTCAACCGGTATAATGGCATATAGACAAATAAAAGGTTACAAATCAAACAAAGGGCTTACGCGTATTTTGATCATGACGATTAGGTTTTAAATTAAGGCTATAGTATGATTAATGGGGGTCCTGAGTTGCATAATGATTCAACGGCTGTATTTTTCTGCTATAGTACTTGTTTAAGGCTAAAATGAGTGTTAACTCCTGATCAGGCTTATCTAATACTCATAGTAAATGATTACTCGGCTAAGTGGGAGAATGTAAGATTAAATATATTATGTTTAATATTTAATCTATAGCCATCTTAATCATTTACATTATAGAGATCAAAATATATAATAACCTATTATTTAATTAGTTGGTAATTGTTGATGGACCATATTACCCTTAGTAACTAATTAGGTTTCCTCCTGGGTGCTTATATAAGGAGAGTTATGTGGAGGTTTAAGGGTTACTCAGTTACACAATTCACACACCCCATTAGCCATAACATCATCACGAAAACCTCCTCTCCTAACCGATACCCTTTTCGGTTTCTAAGTTCCCATCATCAGTTAGCACCCTAAGGAGGAACCAAATCAAGATGACAGGCATGTCGAACTCTCTCACAGGATTCTCCTCTGCACTATCTGCTGTGACAGGTATGATTTATATGTTTTCCTTCATGAACAAACAGAACTGAACCAACAAAAAAGAATCGAGGTACTAATACTGTAAGTAGAGCAAACTAATGAATTTATATAACAAAGAAATTAAAAACACAACACACTGAAGTGTGTGTGTGTGTGTGTGTGTGCGCGACCAAGGGTGAGCAAGAACACCCAAACCCAAAATTCAGAAAAATATCAATTGAAGGGAAAATTTAGTCCAAAATTCGTGTTCGAATCAAGAATATCGAACATCCCCACTTGTCTAACACTAAGTAAGTTGCAATTTCTGTTTTTATGATGTTTGATCTTTGGTAAAAATTTAGGATTTAAATCCATGATCAAATAGATAGATGTTGTGACCTATGGAGGGTGTAATTTAAGTGTAGGATCAGTCCTAACTGAAAAAATTGATAAAATTATAGGAATTCTTGTGTTGAAGTCATTATGTTTGGATAATGGAAGTGGGTTTTGATGTTTGTATGAGAAACCCCCATGTTTTGTGTAAATAGAGAGTCTAATAGCATGAGTTGTTAAAATTTCATGTTATTATGGATTATGATTAGTAAATTGGACTTATTGAGTTGGATTTCTTAGTTAGCCATGGCTTGAATGAACTAAAATGGTTAGCTAAAACTTCATGCATGCAAGGTGTTTGATGAAACGCCTAAAAGAACTACTATTTTGAATATTAAACAAAAATTGTTAATTAAAATCCATGATTGAAAGCCTAGGCAAGTTACATGCATAGTGATGGATAAAACGTTCTAATTATAATGGGTTACACTTAAGAAGTAACTCGGGTGAAGCTTCGGGAAGTCAAGCGGGAGCGAACACACGTTTAAAGGAGAAACTTTAAAGGTATGTAGCTTTATGCTTCGTGGAATTTCTTAGTTTGAATTGTATTAGCATATGATCGGTTTGTACACATGTGATGCATTTCGTATTGATGAACCAGAAAGTTAAATAATGAATTAACGAAAGTTTGAATGTTTGAAAGTGATGGATTTCACTAAAACATTCAAACGGGTCAAAATGATAGAAAGATAAAAGTTTGGTTGCATAAATGCGATGGATTTCGCTAAGTTAACCAAACGGGTCAAAATGATAGAAAGATAAAAGTTTGGTTGTATAAAAGCGATGGAATTCGCTAACTTAACCAAACAGGTCAAAATGATAGAAAGATAAAAGTTTGGTTGTATAAAAGCGATCCTTTTCAATTACCAAGGAACCTATCAAATTTAAGTTGACATGTAACGTTCACTACCAGAAAAAAAAAGTATCATCAACGAAAGTTATCTGTTGGTAATTACTAAATGGTCTGCGATGAAAACCAGTAAAAAAATAAAGGGTAAATTACACTTTTCGTCCTTTATGTTTGTATCAGATTGCAATAGATACCCTTTAAATTTAATAATTACAGTCACAATCCTTTATTTGGAAAACTCATTACACCTTTCGATTTCTCCTTCAATTTACTGATTTTGCTAAGTTAGAGGGTTTCCCCTCTTTTCTCCTTGTTCCAGTCGACCCACACAGTATGAACCAATTGGGGTAGCCCAGTTGGCCACCGACACCCACCTCTTCCCAGAGGTACCGGGTTCGAGTCTTGGGAGTGGCATATGTCTCCCAAGGTAAGAACTCGGCAAGGGGAATTCACCGCGGAGCTAGCTTGGTCGGGTAGCGGCTCCCGGAATGGGATTACTTCGGCGGTTGGGAGGACCATGCACTATCCCCCCCCCACACCAGTGTGTGTGTTTGGGTTATAATTTTTGTTTTTATAATTAATCTTTCCATCCATCCTAATTTGGTCCCTCATGTTTTGGTATTTGTATTTTTATGGGCAATTTCCATTCTCTAAGTTTAGATTTTTACTTACACTTTAACTAGGTTCATAATCCTAGTTACCATTTTAATAACGATTATGTTTATAAATACTTTATCTTTAACGTATTCACATATATAAAGACTTTTGGGGTATAACTTACTTGTAGCATACTATACAATTATAAAGATGGGCATAATTATAATTTGGGGCGTTACATAAATGTAGGATGAATCAACTGGTTCAATTGATGCGAAGACTAATTACTCGAAACCTAACTTTGTCACCATGTGATTTTCAAAAATTGAAAATGTTGATAGTAATCACACGAGTTAGAAGTGTGAGTTCCATCGAGGCATCCCTTCAAGTGTGTCTAGAGTTAATGAAAGTAAAACCGATATCATACACAAAGCTAGTTGTATTGTCACAAATGACAAGAAAGAAGATATCGGATCGTGTGATTTATCATTATAAAACTTGGCAATTACGGCTAAAACGATCGCAAAAATAGTGACCAATATGCAACCAAATTCATAATAGTCAAAATATTAGCCACCACTCGCAATCCAGTCACAGATTTTGTGACCGTCCAATTTTGGTCGCAAATCTATGACAATAAAACTTAAAGTTATATACTTAAAACTAAATTTAAATACAAGCTAAAAATTGTGATCGTCTAATCTAGTTGCAAAGAAGAATAAAATTAGTTAAGCAAAACTGAATTGATAGCATCGGCACAAAAAATGTGACCACCTAAAGTCTGTTTCAAATCAGTGAATAATTCTAAATTATATTTAAATAATAGTTGCAAACCCAAATCATTGATGCTCAACTATCGTCAGTATTGATCAATTATGGTGATGTCATCTTGGATTTTTAATGTTTAATTTAGGCCAATGATGATACTTTATTGTCAAAAGTGTCGAATGATTGTGGATTAGGGGGATTAGGGTCATTGATGCTCAATTATCGTCAATAACAGTTAAATTATGGGTATTGATTGTCAACTAACGTGATGAATGTTCAAATGCGGCAAAAGTTATAATTTAGTGCCAATTAGGTTGAATGGCAGTGAATTAAGGTCGTTAATGCTCAATTATTGTCATTGACTTCATGTATGGTGATTGATAGTCCACAAGGGTGATTGATGATACTTCATGTTCAATTAGTCCGGATAGTAGAGAATTAGGTTCGTTAATGCTTAATTGTCTTCAATAATGGTCAATAATGGTGGTTAATGGTCAAGTAGAATGATCACTAATCACCATAATTAACAAATGATGATGAATCGGAGTAATCTATGCTCAAGTGTGGTCATTGAAGGTTTATTAGACCATGCGTAGTCGTTGGGGTGAATAATGCCCCACCCTGGGGCGTTTTGCGCCGTGTGGCAGCTCAGTCAGCAATGGGGGATTATTAGACGTTTTTACAAAAAGGGGTGTAGTGGGGATGTAGGGATTGTGGGGCATTATGTTTGTACTAAAATAAAATTAAAAAAAAACATTTAAAAAAATCCTATTGGCCAAAAAATGGAAGCTCAAATGTGATTGGCCAAGAAATTCCCCCACCAACGTGATTTACAACACGCCATAACAAAAAAAAGGCCAAACACGCCCATGCGTAGCGGCTAGTCGGCGAGATTGTGCGTGATTGAGCACAAAAAACGCCCCTTTGGGCAGCCACTACGGGTGGTCTTAGGGTGATTGATGATCAACTCGTGTCAATGATGTTCAAATAGACCCAATAATGACACTTTATGGTCAATTAGTTTATGAGTCATTTATGTTCAATTATGGTCATTGAAGGTCAAAGGATGACTGGTTGTTCAAATAGGGACAATGGTGTTTAATTAGGGCCAATGACGATACTTTAGGGTTAATTACATCTAATGATGGTAAATTAGGGTCATCCATATGTCGTTAAAGGTCACTTAGGGTGAACTATGGTGATCCAAGTGTGAATATCCTTTCAAACTTTATTAAAATAATTTATTTTTCGAATTCGAGCATGGGCGATATATTTCAACTTAAACCTTATCTAATCATGAAAATGAATCATTTATAAACAAAAGCATGGTCTGTTGATATCTTTTACCTTTTGTATGTGTACATAAGGGAGAGAATCATGTACACATTTTTTGCAAGATATATGACAAATGACATAACCCTTTAACTTATTCAACGTTTGCTTCTGCTAAAGCCATCAAACACTATTGATATATCTAGTCACATCCAATGATGATAAAGATTCAACAAATATTGAAAGGATGGTTTAAACAACATACAAGAATGATGATAAAAATTCTAACGAATTTTGATATGATAGGGTTAGACAACATGAAAGCAGTCTACATTTCCAATAATCATAAGTCACAACTACTAAGGCTGGTGGGTATGGGGTCCATCCCCCATACGTCGAGGACCGGCGCCGGATGAAACACCATTCCCCCCCCCCCCCCCCGGTCCCTGTCCTCTCCGTCTGGCTCTAGACGTTTGCGACGTTCCAAAAAATGTGGGCCCCATACGATTGTTACTGTTGAATTAAAAAAATATATATATTCACCATTTTAAATTTGAAAAGCAACGGTCATAACCCCAAAATATATAAATTTCAAACCTTTTTTAACCTCCATTCACTATTTTAACCTCTTTTTCTCATCTCTCTCCCTTTATTTTAAGTTTATATAATGGTTTTTAATATTAATGAAAATATTTAGTTAATTTATTTGTTAAATGTTAAAAAATAGAAGATTAAAAAAATAAAAAAATATAAAAGTGGTGGGGTAGGATCATCTAGGACCATCCTCTCATACCCTCTAGTTTTGTGGGATGGACCATCCTTGGGAGGACTATGATGTGGCACCTACGTGACGGATCCGGGGGCGAACCTAGGTGAAGCCCAGGGTGAGCGGGCGCACCCCTTGAAAAAAAAAATTAGTGTATTTTTTAGGCAAAAAAACCCGACCGCACCCCCTGAAAATATGCTTGAACCACTTATCCGCACCCCCAACAAATATTTTATGGGTCCGCCACTGGACGGATCATCCTACAAGGGGGGATGGGCACCATACCCTCTAGCCTAATAACCTAATATGTTGTGACTTTTGATCCGTTTGGGTATTTGAACAGTTTCATGTTTTATTGTTTAATGTAAATCTTAATTTTCTTATGTAAAATTTATTTTTTTATCATGTTGCTATTCCATAGTCTAGGTGGGTTTTAATAAGCAATTGTTGTAAGAGCAAATTGAATATGAAAATGATACATATTGGTTTTTTGCTTCGAATGGTTTTGTGCCGTCTTCAAGAATCATCGAAAATCCGAGACAGCGGCGAGTAGAAAAAATGGTCCCATGATATCTAGTTTAAAAAAAAAAGATATTAAAAAGCTTAAAATATATAAAAAAACTTTAGAAAATATGTATAATTTTTAAGAAAAAATTGGGCCTTCGGGGAAGCATTGTTAAAACTTGTGTCTAGAAAGATCCAACAACCAATTTTAAGCTATAAACACTTTTATTTGAATGTTTGGACTAGTGATAATTCTCGTGAATTTCGCGGTGTTGAAATTTGATATGTTTCTTACTTTTAGAAAAAAAAATTATGTTACTGATCATAAAGAAACTGTACGTATGAACGTATTATGGAAATCTGAAGTTGAAGATTAAAATAAAACGAACCATCGTACTATAGATAAGTAACTATATGAGTTTACAAATTAAAAAATATAGAGAACAAATTATATTGTTGAAGTTGCTCGAGCCTGCAAAACAAAACAAAAAATTATTAGAACTAAAAATAAATATAAAATTTAAATTAAAAACAGAAACAACAAAAAGAGTATTCATTAAATATACATAATATATTGTTTTATTTTACATTCATGACCAATCAAAATAAAGCAAAATAGTAATCTAGATATTAAAATAGGATACACCTTCGTCCGACGATTCGTGTCGGGACCTACAGAGTCTCTGACCACTTTTATGCCATGCAGCAGAACCATTTTTTCTGCAAAATAAAAATAAGAAAATTAATTGAATATAAGAAAAGTCATTCATGACTCGTTTATGACAATATATGTTCAGTAACATATGACTTACGAATAGGTGAAGTCGGATGAAATTAGGGCATATCTAAGTAAAAACATAAAAAACACTAAAAGCAAGAATACAATTGAAGGTTTATATAGTATGTTTTAAAAACTGAATTGTTCCAAATTTAAAAAATAACGAAATTAATTTTGTTAACCCCACTAATCAAAATTGTTTCCATATATCTTATATCTTATAGTCAATGTATGATCATGTTGAGATCAAATCTCAGCCGTCTAAAATAGGAAAATCATTAATCACGTGGTCAATCCGCATGTTGGAAAAAGATGCTAGTTACCAAAAATATCGGACATAATTTAGTAACTCTTATAACAATTCGAATTCAAATCCCAAAAATATTGCAATTTTATTTTAAGTACCTCGCCAACTGAAAATGAAAATGGAGTGTGAAATTCAAAAAACTTCCATAGGTATAACTTATTTCATAGGGGAAGGTTGACAATTAACTATTAGCTATCATCGTCTATATCTATGTTGAACTAATTAATTGATTAAAATCAATAACTGCTTGCAATAAGGACTACTCGATCAAAATCATAGTCGCGAAATTGTTCAATATTCTTCCTAAAGGTTTCATAAGCACCCCCTTAGATCCATATGCTTTCAAAAATTACCTCAAGAAACGTATGATGAACCTGTCAAAGCCACCGACAATGGATTATGCATCTAGGCACCTCAAAATGGTTCTATAACCTTTTCTCTTAAAAAGCCCACATTCACCACTCAACAATCAAAAACTCCACTGTAAAATTTTTATATGGTATAACTAACTACATATCTAAATATATTAGGTCAGGGCCAGTAATAGTTTGGAATTAGAAAAAAAAAACAATTGCATAGAAATAACCTATTCAATCAAATTCTCGTAAGTTAAAACTTATAATCTACTGAACCTAATAAATTACCTTGATGAACTTTCCATCATCTTGAAAACCTACAAACAACGGTTAAAAAAAAAACCCAATCAGATTATATATTAAAAAAATTAAAAAATAAGAACAAAAAAAACAATGTCATGAAGTTGTTATAAACATAAATCTATTAAAAAAATCGATAAACTAAACAGTATATTAACAGAAATTGATATTCATTTAAAATATGATGATTACTGATAATGATTATGAACTTTTACCATAGATCTTCCTTTATTCAGTGATAAGAACAAAAAAATCAACGATTCAAAGACGCCGTAACAGAGGACTAAAATACATACCGTGATTGTCCGAATAATCAGTTTATTGCCTGCTGAAAAGAACGATACAAAAGGAAAAAAAACCCTAAGATCTTGGATTATTCAGTGATAAGGACAAACAAAACAACGATTCAAAGACGCAGTAACAGAGGACTAAAATGCATACCGTGATTGTTCGAATAATCAGTATAATGCCTGCTGAAAAAATGATAGAAAGGAAAAAAAAACCCTAAGATCTTTGATTATTCAGTGATAAGAACAAACAAATCAAAGATTCAAAGATGCCGTAAGAGAAAACTAAAATACATACCGTGATTTTCGAATAAGAACCCTAAGATCTTCGATTATCCAGATAAATGCCTGCTGAAAAAGAAGGATACAAACGAAAAAAAACCCTAAGAATCTCAAAGCGTATGAGAGAAGAAGAATAGATGGAAAAACTGATCGGATAGTTGCCTTATATATGAAACGAAAAAAAAAGGACCCGAATAGCTAATATGGAGCCCGAGTCGGGTTTCACATCAGGGAAATAAGAGGAATAGAAAATGGCGGGAAAATGAGTTTTAGAGGCTCTAGATGGGGGACATGTGTCCCCTAGGTATGACTTTTATTAGGTTAAGAAGATAACTCGGATAGTTAATGTTTTATTTTTGTAATTTTAATTATAATGTTTTGTATAATTTGTAATTTTCAAATTTTAGATAAATGGCTAAATTTTAAAAATTTAAAAGAAAATGGAAAAATTAAAACAAAAGGAGTAAAGTACAATCTCCGTCCCTGTAGTTTACACTCGTTCTCACATACAAGCTTTATTTGCAAAAGACGACCATTTAAGTCCAAGTGGTTGTCGATTTGGATCAATTAAGTCTCTGTTAACATTTGCTACTAATCAATGGTTAGTTGACCAGTGCATATATGTCTTTTTAAGTTGATTTTGAAGGATATTATTGTCTTTTCACTATTATTATGAACAAAACCAATTAAATATAATCACAATTATATATATATATATTGTTGTTGAGCAACGATGAATAGTAACTTTAAATTTATAATAATATATAGTTTTTTAATATTTTATTATTTTAATATTATACTACTTTATTATTATATTTACTTTTAATATTTTTTTAGCAATATTTTCTTTTATCATTTATTTTTTTTCATAATTCTTTTTTCTATTTTTCAAAAGATAATGCCTTAATTAATTAATTTAATATTTCTTTAATAACTTTCGTACGCTAGTCTAAAAAAAACTTAAGTAAGCTTATTTTTGCCCTGGACATTTCAATATAAGTATCGTTAAAAATGAAGTTGTATTCTAAATAGAGTATTTATTTTGTATCGTTTTTTACTATACGATGATAAGCTAAACCGATTCTGCTGGTTCGGCTTTTGAAACAACATGCTATATTTTCAAATAACATTTGTTTAACGTTATCATTTGCTTTGTTTCGTAACAACGCACGACATCAATAAAACCTAGTATAATATTAAATACCAATTAATAAAAACCCTTCTTCACACAAATCATTCATCATTCAACTCCCCCACCACCACCGCCCCTCCACCCGTTTTTCTTCATCTTTGTCCGTAAACAATCTGTTTAAATTGTTCCAATTTTGACACTCAAATTCCTTATCCAATGTGAAGAAGATTCCACCGCTTTTTCTAGAGGAATCTTCTAGACGAACAAAACCCTCCAATCCAAAATCAAGATTGATTTTAGACCGCCCGTATTGGGGCGTTTTTTTTAAAAAAAATTGCATTATAACGCCCAATAACGCCCAACCCCCCATTACAGGGGGCGTTTTGGGGCGTGATTTTCGAGAAAAAAAGCCTCCGGCGTTTTAATTAAAACGCTTAAATTGAACGGGGGCCCACTTTTTGACCGTTGTCAAACGGTAACATTGTTTATTTATTTATTTTTTTATTTTAAAATATTTCCACTATAAATAGATACCCACATTCACAACTTTTTTTTTATAAAAAAACTCACTTTCTCTCCCACTTTCTTCTAATTTTTATTAAAAAACCCACTTTCATCTAATTTTTATACAATCATGCATCCATACCGCCCTCCTTTTGGTGTCCCCGCAAGACCCACAAACCCGAACACAACCCAACCGCAAACCCCGTACAACCTTCAAGACATGGACCCGAGCTTTTTAACTTACGCGGCTTACTTGAGTGGCGCCCCTCCGTTTGTTCCTCCCACTTTCGGCTATGGTCAAGCCGGCGGGTCTCAACCGTCACAACCCGAAGCCGAACCCGATGTGGAAGTCGTACCGGAGACCCAACCCGAACCGGTGCAAGAAACATCGAAACGCGGCAAAAGGTCGCATAAGAAGAAGGATAAGGACGCACCGCGGCGTACAAAAAATATCATTAAATGGACGAAGGAAGAGGAATTCGCGTTGACTCGGGCGTTTGTCGACATTTCGGAGGACGAAGAGACCGGTAACTATTTTATATAAATTTTTATTTACTTATTTTGTTACTTTAATTTTTAACATACAACTTATTATTTTTTTATTTTTGTAGCAAACTTTCAAATGGGCCCGGTTTTTTGGGATAGGGTTCGAGCACTATTCTTTAGCACGTGGGGTCAAGGCGAACATCGGGACAAAGATTCAATTTCTAGCAAATGGACCGACATCAACAACAAGTGTCATGCGTTCCAAGAAGTCTTCCAACGTAACTACGATAATCGGCCGAGCGGTGAAGGTGACGTGGGGGTTTTAACGAAGAGTTTGGAGGAGTTCGAGAGGACAAAATGCCCTTTCTCGTACTACAAGTGTTGGGAGCTACTACGAAAAAGTCCAAAGTGGGCGGTAGTTAATCCAATGACGTCTAGTAGTAGACGTCGGGCTAAAAGGTCAAAAACATCATCCTCCGTTGACCCGTCAACTCCGACATCGGATGCCCGCAATGTTGATTTAAATGAGGCGGTGGACGTTGATGAGGGAATTCAAGAAGAGTTGGTCCGACCCACCGGTAGAAGAAAGGGAACCGGGAAAAAAACAGTCGAGTCGTCTTCCGATCTCCAGTTAAAGGAAGATTTCGAGGAGATGAACCGTCGTCTCCAAGACATTCGCGACCTCGGCCACCAACGTTATGAGATTATGAAGGAACGAGTGGCCGAAACTAAAAAATTTAACGAGATGCAAGAGGCGAGGCAAATGGAAAAGGACATCGAGTTTTTGTCCAAACCTATCGACCACCTACAAGGCGATACGTTGATCCTTGCGCAAATGCGTCGCCAAAAAATTAGAGAAAAATATGGACTCTAGATCATGTTATTTTTTTTAAGTTTATTTTTTCTTTTTTTTTATTTTTTTCTGTTTTTTTTATTTTCTGTTTTTCAGCTTTTTTTCAGTTTTTTTTTTTATTTTCTGTTTTTTTTTCAGATTTTTTTTTATTTTTATTTCAAGTAATGTAATTTTATTTTTAAATTAATGAAGTTTTTTTTTATGTTTTAAATTAAAAAAAATAATTGTGAAATGATTGTAAAATGATTGAATGGGGGTTATTGGCATAATGCCCCACTACATCACTTTTGCTATAAGGGGACTAGGGGTGGTTCACTAGTGATAGAATCTATCACTCCCACTATCCAATCAAGTCATGCCATGTGCACAACCAATATTCTATCACTAGTGATAGAAATGTAGGGGGGTGGTATCAGTAGTGATGGGATTCCAATGTACAAGTATTAATACCCAATGTACAAGTTAATACATATTCATTGATCAAGTTCAACGCGTTATACGTTTAACGCGTTTTCAAAATAACGCGTGGTGGATTGAGAGGCGGCGGTGTATAACGCCGTGGTAGAATTCATCACGGAAGATAACTGACCCACCCCGGGTCCTCTAATGCCCCTTGCTGACTAGGACGCCACGTGTCGTATAATGCCCCATGGTGGAGGCATTATAACCCTCTACCACTACACATGGTCTTATTGTAATTTGGTTTTTGAACATGGAGAAGATGGTCATGAGAGCTGTTCCAGAAAAAAGCATCTTGTTAATAGCAGTTTTTTTTTTTTTTTTTTGTTATAGCTTAAAAAATCAATCACTCTGGGTGTGGTGGGCCTGCCAAACGTAGCAGTGTCGTAGCTTTTAAGGGACCGGAGGTCCATCCGCCCTCCGAATATTTCTGTTAGAAGTGTAATATTTCCGATTTTTTGTCTGAAAATTTTAGAATTATGCAGGTATGCCCCAGCCAATTATTTTGCCTAAAATTCCTCTCGCCTACCAAGTTTATTGTCAAAAATATTTATATATATTTTCGTATTGAGTTAAAAAAAATATGAACGGGCTAAACTTTAACTAAAGTTTTATATATAGAATGCAGATGCTCGTTGCTGAGTAACATTTATTAAGTTTAGTCTTAGGGGGTGGGGGATCACTCATCACTCACAACATCCAATCAAGTTCTGCCATATCATCAACCATTATTCCATCACTTACAATCTTTTTTTAATGGAAATGGTTGGATTTTATAAAAAAAAAAAAAAAAAAAAAAAAAAAAAAAAAAAACCTCAAACAGTCATCTTGTCAACGGAAACAAGCCCCCAACGTTCCATTTTTTCGAAATTCAACGCGTGATAAATATCACGCGTGATAAATTTCACGAGTGATAAATGATGGTGGCGGCGGTGTGCTAAAGTTTTTTACGAGTGATGGGGTTCCATCACTCAACACCCAGGGTCCCCTTAAAGTATTGGTTATATGAGTTTCAATGCAAGTGGTGTTAGATTCAAGGAGCAACTTAAAATGTTGTTGTAACAACGTGTGTATCAAGTACTTGATTTACTTGTTGGCTATTTTAACTGGAATTGAGTTTGAGAATTTGGTTTATTCAGAAGCTTTGAAAGGAGAGATGACTTTTTCTATTGTATTTCAGTCCCTTAAGGATTTAACCATAATATTATCAACTTACTGACGTTTCCAACAAGGACGATATTGATTCCAATTGATAACCGCAGGGACCGGAATGACCTTTTTTTGCAAATAGGGTTTGTATGTGAGAATGAGTGTAAACCACATGGACGAAAATTTTACATTACTAAAACAAAAACCAACGAGTCGCAATCCTGTCACAAATTAACAACACGCAAGTAATGGCAACCCGGTCATGGTCACACACCAAGTGAGTCGCAACACCGATTTCCAAAATTTGTGACAATATAATCAGTTGCAAATTAACACTAGTGCAACTTCGGTTGCAAAATTGGATTGGTGATGTAGATTTTTGCGGCGGGAACGCTATCACACTTGGTCAGTTTACTAGTGGTGATTTTTTTTGGCTTTTGAAAGTTTAGTTGGTCCCAAGGTGTTCGAATAAATGTCTTTAAGAGTTTAAGAGTACAACAAATATTCGTAAGGGCGTGGCTCAAACGAACATGAACAAGGCCTTTGTTCGTGTTCATGCGTTAAGGAAAATGTGTTCATGAACACTTACCGAACCAAATTGTTTTGTTCATGTTTATCTTAATGTTCGCTCATTAAGTAAATGAAGGTGTTTGTCTTCGTTTGTGTCGTTCGTTAATTTCAAGTAACAACATAAACAAACACGAACAAGAGTTCTTGAACATAAACAAACACAAACATATATATATTAAATTTCGAACAAAATTGGCATCTTTTATCACAAATTTGACGTAGATCCACCCAAAATACATATATTAATGAAGCCCTGGCCTGATGCAAGTAATTCATGAAAGCTATATAATTCTTGAAATAAACATCATACGGTCTTGGTAGGTACAAGAGATGATTGAGTCATACGTAGAGAAATCTGAAATTAGACAAGGGAAATCAGCTAAAAAGTGGCCCTCATGTAAAAGGGATTCAAATTGGGTTACAAGGCCCATAAATAGTGGACCAAACTGGTCTCAACATATCAGATCATGTGGAGCTACGGGCCCAACTGTCTTAACTTAAGTCCATGTGAATCCTTGATTTGAATATTTTACCCGTTTATTTAGTAAGTCATTTTTATGCGTTTATTTAGTAATTTCAAGCACTCTCATTCGAAGATGATTACGAAAGATATTAAATCGTGATTGCTCTTGCGAATAAATCATGGATCCCGGCTGCATCCTATTGACCAGTAAAGTTGGTGTTGCTCTTCGCCGGCTTGTTCTAAGATTACAAGCTTGTTGTTATTGAGGTAGTAAGTCAAGGGTAGGGATAGTGTACATTAATTCAGAAGTGTGAGAAGTGCATTGTAACACTATATATAACACTATATAACACCATATAAACATCGTATAACACTATGTAACACCATATAACACTATGTAACACTATATGACACTATATAACAATATATAACACTATACATCTATCATAGACATGCTATCAGACAAACTATAGTGTTATATTTGTTATATAGTGTTATATAGTGTTACATAGTGTAATATGGTGTTATATAGTGTTACATATTGTTATACGGTGTTTATATGGTGTTATATAGTGTTATAATATAGTTCTCACACTTCTGGATTAATGTACAGGATCCTCTACCAGTAAGTCAACTTAAGTTTTTCAAAATATGACTACATATGCCAAATTTAGATTTACCTAATACAATATAAGGTTCGATATTTCGATATAATAGTCTATGCATTCAATATTACATCAATTTTCCGCAAAAGCATCACTACACAAAGACGACACCCATGGAACTCTAGAGGTTTTGAGTTCAGTTTGGTAAAATTTGGTACATAATAATAATAATAATAACAAGAGTACAAGTTTCACAATCTTTTTAACTATAACTTACATCTATTATACAAACACAAGTACAACCCCATCTATTTTCATAGCCTAAAAACACTAAACAAATATTAAAAACAAGGACTAAATTGCTATCTGATTGCTACATTATGCACCTCACCGCAATCTTGATCAGCTCATTATGATCCTGTCGGGTAGTAGGACGCCGGAAAATTGCTCCTCTGGCGGCTGAGCCGTGACAAGTTTCAAAACGGAGTTACAACTGAGGCCGTACTTCCTTTGAGCTTCGGTAAATGCTTCACCAAGGACCTGCTTGATCCAGTCCTCAGTTTTCGCGGTCTCCAAAAAGCATGACGCTTTAAGAATTTGCTCCATCACTCTATAATCGATTTCTAACGAGCAATCCAACCCAACATTGCTCTCAAAACATTCACTTATTCTTTTTAGAATCTTCTTAGCAAGCGAGTCGAAGTCATATGGCTTAAAAATGACTTTTCCGTCCACACGTTCCAGAACTTCTTCTAACCAAGCATGCGAGTTTTGAGGGGTAGAATCGTAATCTGCTTCACGATCTTCGGCTGGCAGATTCAAGTCCAGGTAGTGCTTCCTTTTGTTCTTGGAGACCGGTGAACCAGTTCGCTGATGTCTTGTAACACGAACCACTTTCCGGCTCGGTTTCATGTCATCCAAATCAAACCAGGACAGCACACGGATGGGCCCGCATTTAGCTTTCATAACATTTTCCTCTGTATACTCAACGTCGACCCCCTCGAAGTCTTGCGCTCCAAATAATTTAGAAGTTAACACGAAAATCGCATTGCTGATGCTTACTTCTCTACCATGAGAGTCTGAAAACCTCCCCGTAGTTGCCGCTCGAGATAAATGTTGCTGAGTCAGCGTATCAGCCAGGTCAGCATTTTCGAGATAAACAACAGATAACGGTTTCTTGCTCAGTTCATCAGAGATAAAATCAATGATGTTTTTCCCTCTCAACTTCAGATCACAACCGCTGATAAACTCTTGACAACTTAGATCAACACAGATCATGTTTTCCCTACCTCCGAGTAATACTTCGGCAAGAGCACCTGCGGTTTTCTTCTTAGCAGCTCTATCGGGCCCTACGAACCCGAACCAGATACCAGCCCGGTTGGGTCCCGGTCTAGCCCTGCAACGAGCTATGGTTTGACTAATAACACCAAGAACCTCTTCTTGTCTGCCAACTCTTGTCAACAGTAAGCTATACACCAGTTTAGAATCTTTTTGATCGAACGGACCCAACCCAAGATCTGTAGTCACCGAGTTTCCTGATGCTGTTGAACCTGAAAGGCTGCAAACGATAAAAGGATCTTTACTTTTTCGGGAACTTGACCTTGAAATTGTGTCGCATCCACTTTCGTTTGAAGATCCCGCAATTTGTTTCGTGCTTTCGGTGACTTGAAAGCCTACAACAGAAGGGACTTGAGGTCCGATTGTATACGTTGATTTTGGTAATATTTGTAAATACTGTTCGCCTTGATGAATACGTTGACATATATTATGCCATTTCTTTTGCAGCCCGATGATTTTAGCGCTCACTACAGCAGGATCATCTTGGGCCTGCGCTGCAAAGATACAATCGGTTTTCATAAGATTTCTGTACAGTTATCAATATCGAAACAATAAAAAATATTAAACGCTCATGGAACATTGTAAGACGAATATGCCGTCAGATTATAGTAATGCATACCTGCACCACATCCATCTCACTATTCGCGCAAATTTGAGACGTTTGTAACCAAGAAGGCAGCGTTGACCGGTGATGGTCAGAAACCGACCCGTTAAGTCCTCCTTTGGATATATCATTCACTTCCATCTTAAACTTCTCATCACAAATGTGACATAATGATCCAATATGGTTTGAAATCCTTAATGGGCTTCTGATGTCAGTTGGCAGAGAAAAGAACCCTCCAAATGGTACAAATGACTCCATTAAACTGCCACAATTAGTACTTCACCATAAACATAATATTAAAAAAAAAAAAAAAAAAAACTGTTTTTTTTTTTTTTTTAAATTAAATATTCAATTTTCACCTGGATTTTGGGAATGTTTCTGGCATAACAGGCCTGATGGAATTAACAGGAAGAACATGTAGGTCCCACTCTTCTTCAACAGAAGGATATTTCTTGAAAAACTGAACACAAGTTTCACGGTTTTCAGCAGATCCAATCAACCAAACTTGACCACCATGAACCCTCAACAGTTGACCCAGTTTCTTCACAACAACCCCAACAGAATCTAACGAACTTTCACCACACAAACCCTTCAAATCCCCATATTCCACCATCACCCCACACCCTACACCCTGCTTCAAAACATTACCAACTTCCTCCAACTTCAACTCCAACAAACTCACATCCGAACTCCCACTAACAAAGTTTGTTATCGCGTGTTTAACCGAAACAATGGTTCGGGTTTTCTGAAACGACTCGAGATAAATCCTAACCGTTTCAACGGCTGATGGACCGACAAGTAACGGATTATTCCGTTGCTTCCCGTCGAGAATTTCGTTGATTCGTTTAACAACCTCGTTGTATTCTAACAACCCATGAAATGGGAAGCTTATGTTACTTATGTTACTAGTTAAGTTACATAGAAAAATAGGTTGGGCTTTACACCGAAGAAGTTGACGGTGAACGGGTCGGAGTATGGATAGTTTAATATCCGAACTTCGAAACCCGGACTCTCCAAATACCCGACTCACAACCGGGTCATCAAGTATGGACAGAATTAAATTCTGTAACTCAACTTTGACAGTTGTAACAGAATTTGAAGACGGTGAACACGACGTCGTATGTTGATACAAATGGAAATTCTCCGGCTGACGTCTTTGATTGGCTTGTGACCGTTTAATAGCCGCCATAAGTGAGTTGGAAACCGGCGGTTCGTCCACGCGCTGGGCGGTTGAGGAAAGGCGGTCTAAGGCGACGCCTAAACAGAGTTCAAGTGCTTTGAACTGGATGCGTGATGCGTACGCGCTGTTTCTTGCGCGTCCGCATGCTTCACGGAGAGGGGAGGATGGGAGGGAGAGTAAGGCGGAAACGGCGTGTAACGACGACGTTTGGGCGTGGCAGCGGCGGTGGGCGACGGATACGGCGTCGTCTAAGGCTTGTACGGCTTCTGGTGATAAGCATTGCCTGGCTGTGTTGACCGGTGTCGGCATGGTTGACTGCCACCACCGGTGAAGAGTGAAAGGATGTTGGATTATTAATTATTAATTATTATTTGAATTTGAATTGAATAATTTAAGAGTTGAAGAGAAGAGAACAAGGAGGACAACTGGACAGGTGTTTATATTTTAAAATTATGATTTTGGGGTAGTATATATAATAAAACACCAAGCATACAAAAAGTGTCCGTATCTCAAAATACTCTTTTGATTAAAAATGAAATCTACTGTAACAATGTGTTGATTGATGAGAGAGAAAAAAATAGCAGGTATACATTATACTATATTATATGTGAATATATTATACTAAGTCTGAATGGTTAAGACTTTTTATCTGAATTTGCCAAACATGTATCTCTGAATGATTAAGCATTATACCGACTTCTACTGGTTCAACACTTAATAGTTCAAAAATCTTACTAGTTAAGACTTCTTACTAGTTACACTTAATAGTTCAGAAATCTTACTAGTTAAGACTTCTTACTAGTTCAACATTTACCTATTTAAAAGTTGCCAAACAGCCACTTGGAGTGTTTTACTTTAAATTTGTTAGGTATTCAATGTTTTTTAGAGCAGATAGATAAACAAGTGTCATGTGGCTAGTGTGGAACTAGCCCTGATGGTAGTGATGTAAGCGTTTTAGATGAGGTTTTGGGTTTAATTTCAAGCAAAAGTAGATTATAATTAGTATTAAATATTTTTGTTTAGAGCAGATAGATAAACAAGTGTCATGTGGTTAGTGTGGGACTAGCCCCGATGGTAGCGGTGTAAACGTTTTAGACGGGGTTTTGGGTTTCAAGCAAAAAGTAGACGGTAATTAATTTAGTGTAAATTAAAAGTGAAGTGAGAGTAAGATAAGATAACATTTGTCGTTCCAAAAAGAATAAAAATAGGTGTAATATGTCTTTGATAAAACGAGTTAAAATTTTAAGATCACCCGTAGTGGGGCAGTATTTGGGCGTGAATTGCCTCAAAAACGTCCCAAAACGTCCGCACACCACCCTCAGGGGCGTTTTTCTTCAACAATTTGGTTGGGGCGTGCAAAATTAAATGCCAGATGAAGATATTGTTGGCCAATCACAAGTAACCTTCTTTTTCTTTGGCCAATCACTTTTTTTGATGGTTTTTTTATTTATTTAATTTTTTACACCCCTTTTAACATAATGCCTAACAATGCCCACATCCACACTACACTCGTTTTAGAAAAACGTCCCATAATGCTCTATTGCTGACTGGACTACTACATGACGGATAATGCTCAAGGGTCTTCCTTTACCACTCTCTAATAGAGTTAGTTATGAGTAAGGCATGTCAATCAGTTTTCAAATAAAACTAATTTTTACTTAGACATAATTGTTTTGATAGAAATAAGCTGTGAGTTGTTTTCATAACAAGAACGAATAATTACAGTTAAAAGAGAGGGTGGTGGGCAAGACTGTGTAAGGTGGTGGTGGTGTTGGATGGTGGAGATGATGGTGGCGGTGGTGCTCAAGATGATGAGTGGTGAAAGGTGGGACCTTTGAAAAATGTGGAGAGGGGTGGTGGGGGAGGGTATAGATTCTTGAATGTAATTGAGATCTTTTGGTTTGATAGAAGCTTTTTGAAGAAGGGGAAAGGTGTGAGAGGCATGTGTGTGTCTTCACATGAAACATCTCTTTAGTGGTAGAGTCATGGAGCATCCAACAATTATTATACCAGCTTTCTCACTTTTTATATTTATTATTATTTTAATATATCATCACAAAATAATATAGTTTATGATATTTACAAAATGTGACGTATAGATATAAATGTGTTCACTAATGGGACGGTAGTCCACTATTAAAGGCGAAGCCTTTTAGCACATGGATTTAAGAGGAGGGGGGGGTCCTGGGTTCAAATCCCACATATGACAGAGATTAAAAAAATTTTTTCATTCAAAAAAAGAATATATAAATGTATTCTAACATTAAGATTGTTGCTCCAAAAATTTAATGAGAAAGATTAGAATTGTGTTTATTGATTTAACACTTGTTGTTGGTTATCCAAGAACAAGGAAAGGTTTTAAAGTGTTTCCCCTCATAAATGCAATCGAGGGAAGAGTGAAGTAACTAGTGAGAGAATCCGTTCGATCTAGCATGTCCAACAATGAATTCTTGATCCCTTTTTTTTATTATGGATTCCTGCTCTTCCTTTGTGTGGTGGGTTTGAACGTTATGTCTGTATCTGGTATGTTGTTTCTTTCTTTTCATTGCTTGAGACCTAGAAACCTTCATCATTTTCTAATCAGGCAAAAGTTTGACATTTGACCCTACTTTTAGTGTCGCATATTAACGCCATTTATCTTCATCTTTTGTCCTAAAATGCTTTTTGACATTTTAATTTTTGGGTTCAAAGGTAAAAGTATGTTTTTTTACTATAGTCTTTGAAAACTGGATGGTACTTGTTAGAGGTCCAAGAATGTCAACAGGGTAGAGGTCCAATAATACCAAGAGTTCCTTTAAAAAGTTGTAACTTACTACTAAAAACTCAGAAATGTGATTTAAATTCAAGTCCATTAAAGAATTTCAACTTATATGTGTTCATATGTGTCTCTTCACACGATGCGATTATCATCAACATATATAATACGTGCACTCTAAGAAAATAAATTTCAAGTTATACCCAAAACCATATAAGCATGCACAAACATACATATAGATTTCAGAAGCTAATTATATCATCAAACATTACTTTTATTTTTCTTCTTTTTCATGTTTTCATATATGGTGTTTGGGTGGGAGGTGGGATGGGAAGATAAGCACAATGATAAACAAAGGAACACCCACAAATCATAGATACTAGAACAACAATTATTTACTATTCTAAAAACATATGAATACAGTTGTTAACAAACTGAGCAAAACCCTTGTCACGAAGTTGACTTTCACCTTAGACTTAAAAGCTTGCAAAGTTAAGCCTTTATATAAACAAAACAACCAACCAATCATTACCTTCCAATCACCACCTTCTACCTCCAAAGCCACTCCCGCCCCATGCCGGTCGAAATCCTCAAGCCCTAAAGGGGCCACACCCTTAAACGCCATGCATGGGGCGGTGTAAGGGGCGTACAGGGGCTCCCCCTCTCCATGCCCCACACTGGATAGTCTATACCTTTAGCGTGGTGTAGATTTTAAAGCGTTCACACCTTTGCATTTGATTTGGTTCGATCCCAGGGCTTTCTGCCTAATAGCCTATCAACTATTACTTTTGGGGTTCTCTGTTGTTTTATTCCCCACACACAAGCATAGTTCTTGTCTGGTGTTAATCCAGCTGCGTATCTTTGTTTTTGATGGGTTAACTATAATAATATCTTTTTAATTTTTGTTCTCCTTTTATAGCTTGTTATATATAATGTTTGCGTTCATTTTGGTTTTTATAGTTTTTTTATATAAATGTTTTATACAATTTCGAATATATAGTTACATCATGCTTACATGTCGATATAACTTTTATTTATGCATTAAGGTCTTTTATTATTGCTAACAACATTTTCTATTTTATGCATGTACATAATTCTCGTCACATTATGCGGAAGATAGCTCTGCCGTAACGCACGGGTAAAAACCACTCACTTAAAAGAAGGGGAATATTTATTTTTGAGAAAGCATGGGGATTGTTGACGCTTCCTCCTCTCAAAAGCGTTGCCTTTATAGTAAAAACATATTGGGCCCTTCTTACTTTTAATGGGATCATTTCATTCTCTTTGAGCCGACAAGAAGAGTCAACTCTCCCGATTTATCAGAGTTTTAAACCTAACTATTGTTTAAAAAAATATTTTTGCCAAATATATGATTTGAAAATATTTATTAAACTAGGTTTTTTTAACAGTTTATCACACCTTTTTATTCTTTATTTAATTATTTTTTCAACCAACTCATCATGTCTTTTCTGTTTTTTAAATCAATTCTGATGTTTACTAATTTGTCTTTTTCTTCAATCTATATATTATATTTTCTAATAAATTTCGTATACTTATCTTTATCGTTTATTTTCAATTAGCTGGTCTTTTTTTTTCTATTATTTCATTAACAAACTAAGAAAAAAAAAAAAAACTTTATTATTGTTAACCAACCCGTTTAACTTTTTTTATAGCAACACCTAAATCTTATGTTACATCCCATCTCTCACACTAATAATATTATCAAACCATGCCCATAATATTATCAACTTTCTCCATTTACAGATTTGTTTTTAGTTTGCGCCGATCTCATAGAAGGTCATTCATCCTAATACTAATTCCACCTGAACACATTTAATTATTAAATTTTCATCTCATCTACTAGCATTAAGCACAAAACGTATTTGTGATTTAAAAGGCGGAACATTCATTATGAACCAATAATCTCTCCTAATCATGGTCGATCCCAAACTGTTAAGGGTGTTACATTTTTAAAATAAATACATCACAACATGAACATTGCATGATTCCTTGAAGACAACTTGTTTTCCTTCTCTTTATTATTTTTAGAGTAAATTGCAAGTTTTATCATTTATTTTTATACTAAATTTCAGACGATGCTCTATGTCTTTAAAATTGATGACTTTTGTTGTTAATGTTTCCAAATATCGCATGTTATGTCCTTTGGCCATAACTCAGCTAATTTTTCGGTTAAATCAGGTAACCCAAGGATATTTTAGTCTTTTTACCTGTCTAAATAAAAATATTTTAATAAATAAAACAAAACTAATAAATATATATATAGGGTCAGGATTTAGGGAAAACGATGAAAAGTGTGAGAACGGTGAGAACGCTTGTGGATCGTCAGATCAAAACAATCTATGGACTAGATTGGCCCGATGGCGTTTTCGTAAATAACATCAATTTTATTACTTGGAACGTGATTCATTAAGGGTAAAAGGGTAAACATCTTTTCTTACATAAAACGCCATTAAATGTAAAACGCCAACTAAATACAAAACGCCAAAATAATAAAAAATATTTTTCCTGCGTAGTTTTTTCTGTGTTTTAGTTAGTGTATTTTATCATCTTGGCCTACAAAAACGCCATTAAATATAAAACGTCAAACTTGAAAGATGGGACGTGTTGCATACTTAACAGATAAAGCTGAACAAAATAGTAAAGACGGGTACTTTATTAATTGCATTTATTATAATAATATCCCACCTAAACTACGCGCCAAGACATCGTATAAATAGAAACGTCTCAGCACCTTTCATTGATCACACCAAAAAACAATCGCCATGTTTCCTAAATACTACTAACTGTAAAATGCCAAAAAAAAGTTAAAAAAATCAAAGATGGCAAACATCGTTTCTTGGATATTCAGTATTGTTCTGCGTGAGGTTTCACTGGATGAATTGTTAGGTGAGGGGGGCAACTCAATAAGATTTTGCTGCATGAGATGAATAAATCTTCAAGAAAAAGAGACTGATGATAGTCATATGTCATTTTGTCTTCTTTGTTCTTGAAGAAATGTTTGAATGAGAAGAAGAGACTGATCCCAGTGTAAATGCTATTTGGACTCCATGATGATAATGAAGATTATGAGCAAATAGCATCCACTCACACAGCGTCGATCTATGTCTTCAACAACGAACAACAATAAAATCATGCCAAAACCAAAACGCCATATATTTGTGACAGTTCTTGTAGTTTCAAAAGATACTGATGACAGTGAAGATTTGGGAGAGAAATTGGATTCAGTTTTTTAATTTATTTTTTCTGCTTCTATTTTTTCTGTGGTTTATTATCTAATTTTCCGCTAAAAAATACATTATTTTTCTAAAAAAAATGTTTGTAAAACGCCAAGGATGCCACAAACGCAAAACTCCAAAAACTATAATAAAGTTACTTTAGACAAGTATTATTAAAAACTCAACAAAAGTGTATAAAACAATGTGCAAGAGAATAGAACAATATGCCATCTTTATCTAAACGCCATAAAAATACAAAACGCCAAAATCTAAAAAGATGGGACGTGTTACAGCCTTAAACAGATGAAGCTGAACAAACAGTAACTACAAACAGTAAACTGAAACGAAGGAAACTTTGTTACTAACATTTATTATATTAAAAGCCACTCCATGGGTACTTGAATTTATTTAACTTTTCAAAATGTCATAATTACCTGTCACGTTATAGGACTGCATCCTATTGGCGGCAAAAAAAAAAAGTCATTATATAAGTAGAACATGTAAACAAAACTTAACACTCAACACATTCTCTAACACGCCACACATTATCTAAAACGCCACACAACTTAAGAAAATGGCTCAGGTTATTGCATGGAGGTTTGAGAGATCGGGGAGACGTTTCGTCCTAAAGTTCTCTGATAGGAGAAGGGTGAAGGTCAAGACAATCAAGGACATACTTAGAATGAATGAAGCCGTTCAGAGGGATATTCTGGCCCTTGGAGTTCCAAGGGCCGACGATTGTGAAAGGACTCGAAAGGTAATAAGAAAATTGAAGACAAAATTTCCAGCAGATGATAATGATGATGATATTAACGATACTGGTTTACCAACAATTACCAGTTGGGGTTTGAATGAACAAGCAAGAACGGTTAAAGTGACTTATCGACACGGGGTGGAATATACATTGTTGATGGACGAAATGTTGAAGACATAGAGACTACATCTTCTTGAACAACTTTGTGATTTAGTGCCTTCGAACGATGCAAGATCCAATGTTGTCATGATATTTAAGTATAGGTTGCAACAACGACGGGAGGAGATAATGGCGTTATACGCCAATGCAATAAAGATGATGATGAATCTGAAGAAAGTGATGAATAAAGCGATGGGTACATCTCTAATGTAATCCCATACACAGAAGAATTATTAATAAATTATAATGAATTGTTAAAAACGCCATGTACGCCAAAAAATTACCTTTATAACATATATGGAGAAAACGCCTAAAAGTGTGAGAACGGATTCTGGTCGAACACGTGGCGCGCGATATAATCAGGGGGGGTTGTCTTTTTTATCTTCTTTTTTTCCGATACGCGTGTCACAATACTGCTTCTTTTTTTCCAATGCGCGCATCTTTACCCAATTTTATTTTCAATATTACATTTATTACATCCCTTATTTTTTTTCATCAACCTCGTACCTTTTCATTGTTTAAACTTTATCATTTTTTAATAAAATTTTAAATGACCGTTATTTTGTTATTTTTTTATAAATTTAAGAATTGTGATTCTTATTTTCTTCTTTTACTTTTTATAATCACATATATTTAAAATTATAAAAATAAAATTAAGTTTTACCAATTTTAAACGTGTAATACACGAGATTCTAAGCTAGTATATACAGTAAATTAATTGTGAAGACCTTATTTAGTGAAAACGTGGTAACATGCTGACCAGAAGTCTTATTTTCGGTGCCTAAAGAATCGATGATGACACATCGAATGTGATTGATAAATCAATTGAGCAAATCTTTTTCGATACTAAGTACATTATACATTGAAAAAAGAATTATGTAATAAAGACGTACAACTTCAACTTTTAGTATTGTTTATATCGCTATATTTTTTTAATATAATTATACTGAAATAAATGAATTTTTTTAATATAATTATACTGAAATAAATGAATAATCATGTAAATTTTTTATCATATAATAACTATGCTTTTATAACTAGTTGTGATTAAAGTTAAACTTAAAAACAATAATCAGTGGATAGTAATCATGTTTTATTTCTGTAATCCGTTTTTTTAACAGCTAATTTTTCCCCTTAAATACTTACATCTCTCAAGGATTAAATCTTAGTCTTCCCACAAGAGATAATTTCTCTTGACCACTAGGCTATAACCTAAGTGGCGTCTGTAATATGTTCTAATTAAGTCACTTGATTTTAACATTGAATAAACGGCCAAAATGGTCTCTGAGCTTTGGTCACTTTTGGCACTTTATTCCAAAAACTTAAACCTTTTGTATCTGGGTCCCTGTGGTTTCACTTTTGTTGTCATTTTCATTCAAAAGCAAAATCTGGTCATATTTTTTAATTAACATCCGGTTTTTTGTCTTTTTCCTCCCTCTTAATCAAGGGCAAAATGGTCTTTTAACGTTTTATTATATCAAATTAAAAAAATCTGACTATTTTGCCCTTCATTAAAAGGGAGGAAAAATACAAAAAAAATTGAATGTTAACTGAAAAATCTAACTAAATTTTGCTTTTGGATAAATATGTTACGTTCGAGAATTGTGTAAGCAAAGCAGTAGTTTCTCATTAAGGGCCAAAAAAATATAAAAAAATGTATGCCACAAGGATTGTTCTTGTGATTCTTTACAACGCTTAAATACTCTCAAAAACCTCTCTAAACTCAGCTCCAATTCAGCAAACAACATCAGAAAGTTCCATCTCTTATAAGTGAGTTCTAGCTCACTTTTACTTCACTTTTCTACTATTTTCTTTCTTCTTAACACTTGGAACACTTCTACGAGTGTTTCCATAGGTTTTCCATGGAAAACCAAGATGTAACATCACTATATTTGAGGTCAAAAGTGTAAGAAACTTTCTGTTGGAATAAACTTTCTTTATACTTATGTTTTCTTCAAACAAACTCGTGTTCTTGTGCTCCTAATCAAGTCCATGATTAGTGAACCTAACCAAGGTTGTTTTACACAAATTCAGAGGGGTTTATTCACTCTAAGCTTTCTATTTTGTAAGGGTTTTGACCCACAAGTGTTGAACCACACAAGCTTGCTCATGTATCAAGACTTGTGCTTGGTAGGAGTGTGATTACTTGGAAGTTTTGGCTATCCTACTTTCAATCCACCACCTCACTTGATGATTTGTCCTTTGATTAGTTTGTACATATCATTTCCATTTCATTCATGACCATCCGAGTTGCCCTTGTGACAACTTGTGCATTGGTGAATCTTACGAAAGAGGTTAAAGGAAGGTTATCATCCTACCAACATGCATGACTTTTATGAAATTCTATGATACACATGTTGGACTTACTGATACTATAAAATATATATTAAATATAAATACATAACTGAACCCTTGATAATAATCAAGTGATTATTTGTTATGGTAGTAAGTTATATTATCTAAGACTTAAAATTCTCGTTACGATTCTAATGGGTATCTTAACTCATGAAATGTCACACCCCAACCAATGGTAGAAACATCGGGATGAGACGAAGTGTGAAGATTGCTAGAGACATCATAACACTATTTGTGACAATATTTAAATAATCCCAATTTCATTTCATAACTTCAAATAGTCAACATTACATAAACTCAAATGACAACAAGTTCCAAAAGTAATACATAGCAACATAAGCAAAATTGATACAACATATTAAACCTAAACGTCTATATGTGTATCTAGGCATCAACGCTACTTCTTTTCATAGCATCGTCATCATCAACCTGTAACATGTTTAAAAATACAATTCAATGCAAAAGCAAAGGCGAGTATATAAGTTTGATACATACATAGCAAAAGATAAGTTGTGAACAATTCCTCATAGCAAGCATGTGATTCAAGATAAACATTTAAACATGGTATGTGTCTAACATATCAAACCAAGGAAACGCAATATGCTCATGACATTACCGAGATAAAGGGGCGGGTCGTTAATCCTATAGCGCTACATATGTCACGATTTGGCTCGTACGAAGTTAATGATAAATTCAACACATAAGATAAATCCAAGTTTAAAGCATCAAGCCATCACGTATACAAGCATGTTATAGGAATGTTCATGTGTTTAAGCAAAATGTTCACATGTAAGTTTGTTGATAGATAACATGTTACACCCCAAAAGTGGTAAAAGTAAAAAAGGGGGAATACGAGTATACTCACGGTTTACAAGTTGTGACTTGAGAATCCGGGAGCAAGTTGGTGGTTGAATTAGCTATTTGGAGCACCTTGTTTCTCTACACAAGGAAACAAAGCGTATGAGTTTGGGGAATTCGGAAGATTCGGAATTAAAGTGACATGAAAATGTTATAAAATATTATATCAAAATACTCATCTTCCCATATAACACTTGCATGACACTTGGTAACCACGAGGGTTATAATGATTTCATGAGTTGAACACTCATAAGAATCATAGCAAGGTTTAGGTCCTTAGATGATTATCAAAGATTTGAGTATACATAGGCATTATTTAGTTTGTAGAATATATATATTATTGGATTCGGATGTTTAAGCATTCAAGTAAGAGGTAGAAGATTTTATCCTTCATTTAGGTACCTCAAGTTGAGTCATAGGTGTCATGGATGGGGTAGGACGACAAGGCTTCCATTTAGGTACCCCTTTGATGTTCACCACTACACTTGATGTAAAAACAACCAAGGAGGGTCATGAACTAATGTCATTACAAGTATGTAAAGTAAACTAACTAATAGAAATCATCAAATCACGTGAGGATTGTATGTTTGGGACAACCCAATTTGTTCCATAATCACTCATGTATCAAAGGCTATGTTTGACATGATTTGTGGGTTGAAACCCTAGACAAAACACCAAGTTTATGAGGTTTAATCCTCTGATTTTAAATGTCTCAACCTTGTTTTTAAGCTTAACCAACCATGGGATAAGTGGTAAGCATTAGGACATAGGTATGAGATGTGTTGAACACAAGTTACATAGGTTTAAACAAGTTTTTTATGAACATAAAAACAAACAGAAAGTTTATGGACTATTTCGGGGCATTTCCAGGTCTGATTTCTCCAAGGAGAAGTCTAGGAATCGAACCCCATGATTATCCAAGCAAGTAGGAAAAAGAATCAAGTGAATCGGATAAGAATTGAGTGAGTTATGCTCATTTTCGTGAAGGGGTGTCAATCTGCTCGAACCTTTGCTTTCAGCTACGGTTTGGAGGATGTTTTGAGAGTTTTTAGTGTTGCAAAAGTGGTAGGGAGGCTGGTTATAAGTGGTATTTATAAGGGGAAGGATTAGGGTTTCAATGGGTTGGGCTTTGGAAGTGTTTAGAAGGGGTTACACCTAGAAACTAGCCCACAAAACCCAACTATATGGGGCTGAATTTTGCTGAATTGGGGCTGGCATATTTCTTTATTTTTTTATTTTTTTAAAACATTATAATGAGTAATTTTGTTAGTTAAGTTGTGTAATAATATGCAACAATGTTTCCCCTAACTTGTAACAAGGTGAAATATGAAATAAAACATGATTTAACTAGGTAAAAAGTGTAATGTACAAGTATGTAACATGTTTGTAAGTGACAAGTATATGTCACATATTAGATGATTAACCGTTGTATAAATAAGCATAGTATAAGGTGTAGTTAAGCATGATGATCACAACCAACGTATATTTAAGCGTATAAACGTCATAACCAAGTATCATCCTCGTTCAGAACGCGTTCAAGGCATAAGTTTTAGTTTAATTACAAGTTTCACACATAGTTTCCAAGAGTGATGATTAAACATCAATTGTTTCACGAAGTTGAACATACGAGCATAATTAGAGTGCGTATGACATATACGTAATAAAATACCAGTTTCATTAATGATCCAAGTCTCGATTTGATAAAGATTACAAGGAAAGGAAATGATTACAAGAATACAAGGTTTCCAAAAATAGAACTACGAACGAAACCTCCTATAAATGGAAAGTACAAAATAGCCGGGCGTTACATGAAATCACATCAACCCATACGGGATTCATAGTGTCAAAAACGAGTGTTTAAGTCTAGATGATTACTTTCTATACATACTTTTGTGTAATTTAAATTCCGAATCTGAATCCCATTATCATCCGAATACTCGCACACCTATGTTTCCTCGTGTAGGAGAACTCGGTGTTCCAATCTCCAAACCAACAACTCTTCACGGATTAACAAGTGGTAGCTTGCAAAACCGTGAGTACACTTAACCCATTTCCTTTTTAAACACTTTAGGTTGTAACATGTTAACGTACAAAATGCACAAACACACACAAATATACTTTATATTCTCAATTCGTAATACATACTACTTGATATACTTAGGTTCATGCTAGATTCATACATTCTTTTTATCATTAACTTAGCTAGCCCAAACTTAACATATATAGCGTTATAGGAGTAGCACGCCGCCCGTCGGGGTCTTGTTAAGCCTTTTTATTCATAATTAGTCTCGTTACTTTTGTGGCGAGGGACACTTATAATTCTTGTGAACACTTGGGTTTGACATTTAGTATTGTATGCTAGTTTATACAATTGCCATGTGGATTCGAGTAAATTCTTTAATACTTATGCTATATATTTACAAACTTGTGTACTCACCAATGCTTTTGCGTTGAACCATATTTTTAACATGTTACAGGTTAATGATGATGTTTATGACGAATCTAGAAGGGACGACATAGAAACGCACAAGAAATACTAGATTTGAATATTTTTGTTATGTTGAACTTGTTGTACTTGTCTTTTGATTGTTGTATTTGAATTTCCTTCAATGTATTTGACAATTTATGATTATTAATGAACTTGGTTTTGAACTTAAATATTGTCGTAAATAGTGTTATGTGTGATGAGCAATCTATTTCGTCTCACTCCGATGACAACCAAACACAACAAAAATGAAATTGAGATTCCAATTCCAACAATTTCTAATTACAATTGGAATGTTTAAATTCCAAATCCAATTTCTTCGAATTCTAATTTCTATACAAATTCTAATTTCAAATCATTCCGCGTGGCGCGAATCAAACGTCCCCTAACTACCTCTATCAAGTGAAGTACCCATATTGACCATGAATATATTTTTCTAAAGGAATCCGTGTACACGTAATATTACCCATCATGGGCGGACCCAAGCCCAGCCCAAGGTGGGCGGGCGCACCCCCGGGGAAAAAAAATTTAGTGCTAAGTTCCGTCGAAAATCCCGTCCGCACCCCTTGGAATTTTTCGTCCGCGCCCCTTGGAATTTTTCGACCGCACCCCTTGGAATTTTTTGACCGCACCCTTGAAATTTTTCATCCGCACCCCTTAGGTTAAAAGTGTTATCAATTTATATTTTAATTTTTTTAGTAAACTTCTATTTTAAAAAAAAATACTACCTAAATTATATAACTTTTAATACCTAAATTACTAAACCCAAATACCCATACCTTTACCCACTTATAATTGCTAACTAGCTAGCCCACTAAGTTTTAGCCTATTAACCAAACCCAACAATATTTCAAACTATAATAAAATAATTAAAGCCCAAAACCTTTAGAAATTCTCTCCCGCTCTCTCTCTCTCTCTCTTGCGTCCCTGCACTGCCAACGAACAACATCACCCAGCGACAACAGTCCAGCAGCTAGCGACCACCGTAATCAGCCACCATACCACCGTCGTTCGACACCAAATCTAACCGGAATCCGAACACGGGTAAGTTTCTTTGTTATTTTGATGATTTTGGTTGATATTATTGGAGAAAAAAGGGTAATAAAGTTGTTAAATAGGTTTGAAATTTTGTATGTTTTGACGTTGTTTATGGTTGTTTAGATGATTTTTAGGGTGATTATGTTGTTTATATATTTTTAGGTTGATTATGTTGTTTATATATTTTTAGGGTGATTACAACTTACGTTATGACTTTTAGGGCTTAAATAGTTGAAAATTAAAATTAAATTTGAAACATTATGTTATGGAGCGATGAACTTATGTTATATAGAGAAAGAATTGCTTAAGAGATTAGTTTTAGATGATGTTTTGGATAGATTTCAAAAAATGAAAACTTGTAGGGCGTCGACGTTTTAATTATGTTTGTAACAAGGTTTGACATGTTTTTGATGATTATATAAATTTCGTTTGATGTTCGTTTGTTTTACATGACCCGATCCGATACGAACCGATTTTTTTTTTTACTTATATACCTAGGGGCCTAAAATTTTTAAAAATGTTCTGCACCCTATGGAAAAATTTCTGAGTCCGCCACTCTTACCCATTAGACCACTGGCTTTAGGGCATACGGTGTGGTTTCGGTAAAACCACTTTACCGAAGTGGCAAACCAATGCCAACATAGTTTGCCGAACATCATTTGCCGAAATGGTTGGAAAATCGGCGAGTGTATGCCGATTCGGGAAGAGGGAGAGATGTGAGAGAGAGGGTATTGTGGGGTGGAGTCCAATCCAATCTCAACCAATCACACCTTTTTTCTTTTTAAAAAAAAAATAGTTTACCACTTCACCAAGTGTCTAAACCCTTGCCAACATTTTGAGCATAGTTTACCACTTTGACATAACACACTCTCATTGGTTGATTTTTTAGTTTGCCACTCAAAGTATTTAACCACTCCCTACACCCTTAGGATTCAACCTAAATGGCTAAATGGGACTTTACAAAGCGAATATTGACTTCCCGAGCTTTGTGCTTTCTTCTCTAGATTCCATTTCTAAAATAAATAAACAAAAAATATTAATTCATTTTAAAACCTACAGGAATAACAAAATCTAAAACATTTTGGATGGGGTAATAGAGCATGTATTCGGTTCCTAATTAGGTGTGAGATTTGATTATAGTTCTTTTCATAGGTTTAGAATAAGTAGTATTAGGTAATAACTACGTCATTACCTAGAACCAATTTTACATGTGGTTATCCACATCAAAACTAAATATACTAAGGAATTATTCACTAAAAAATGGATTTTGCCTAAATAGTCTAAGAAAAATTGTGATAATAACAATAGTCTAAGTAGGAATGAAGGACATTTTGGTGCTTATAAATAGGAGTGAAAATGACATGTGACACCCCTTTTATTTTTTAAAAATACAACAAAAAAATCAAGTACAAAAAAATCTAGCACAAAAAATCAAGTACAAAAAAATATAGCACAAAAAATGTAGTACAAAAAATATAGCACAAAAAAATCTAGTAAAAAAAATATAGCACGAAAAAATTTAGCAAAAAAATGTAGTACAAAAAAATCCAGCACAAAAAATTGAGAAAAAAAATTGTAGACAAAAAAAATCAGCACAAAAAAATTTAACACAAAAATATAATACAAAAATCCAGCATAAAAAAATGTTATACAACATAGAAATAAAACACATTTTAGTGGGTTTTTTTGTCTTCATATTTTATATAGCAATATGTTACTCAAATTAAAGATAAAAATACGCTCGATTTTACGGTGAAATTTTTATGAAAAAATAATGTCGTATAAAAAAGTTATGAATGTTTAAAAAATGGGGGTGAAATATGCATGTGCCTTGCATGTGGAGAGGGAAAGTCCATAAATATGATTTTCCCAAGATACCCTTGCACTCATCCTTTCTCCTATACTTTCATCTTAACCATTGATTTGAAAAATGAATGGTTAAGATTACTTCTTATATTACTTAGGCAAAACTTTTTATTTGATCTTACCCCAAGTATATTAATATATTATATAAAAATAAATAAATAGTTCTATTTGAAGTTATTAGCAAACTTAAATTATACAAATGGAATTGTTAGAAATGTATTTGTGTATTTTGATATTTCAAGTCAATTTTTGTAAACTTGATCGAGTTTATTCCGATGGTTTACCTTTAACCATATAAGTTCATAAACACATTGACTAATGAAAAACTCAAACTTTTGATATACTGATCTAACATAACATATGAAACAATAATTGATCTTGTAATTTTAAAGAGCTTTGATATGCTTTGATTGCCGTAACTCTGATAAATTGCCATTCTGATAAATTGTCATTGGTCAATAAGTTATGACATTGATTTATAGATGTGTTTTAAGCTCATACACTAAACAATAATACTAAAAATTACAAGATCAACTATTGTTTCATAGATGTGTCTTAAGTTCATATACGTGAATACAATGGCGGATTTAAGAATTTTTTTTCACTAGGTTTCTTTCGTTAGATTCTTACTAATTTTCGCTATTTTTTTACAAATCATAGAAGGTTCTCACTAATTTTTTTTTTCCATTTTTTCCAAATCGAATGGATTCATAGAAACCCACAAAAGTGGCCTAGATCCGCCTCTGCGTGAATAAATGGTAACACTAGCAAGTCTGGTTCACGTACGTATTGATATTTTCTGCATAAATATGTTTTGTTGAGGATTCATGAAAGAAAAAGGCTCATTCTATTTCCACCCCCCCTAATTCCTGATTACACCCCCCTATTAAAAACATCACATCCATCAATCATTTAGTTTTTGTTTTTAGCCTGTTTTGTCTTTTTGTTGTCTTTTTTTATTCACTTATTTAATTATTAGTTATTTAGTATTTGTTTGTATTTGTTTATTAATTAGTTATTATTATTATTATTATTATTATTATTATTATTATTATTATTATTGTTTTTATGATATAGTATTTATTATTAGTTTTTATTGTTATAATTTATCAAATTATATTTATAGCTGTAACAAAAGCTATATAAAAATAAGTACTTTTTTACAAAATTATTATCATTTAATAATTTACATACCGAGGTTTAATCTATACTTCCCCCAAATGTAGCAGGTTGTGCTATCCAAGACTTATACATATTTTGACGTGATTCAAATATATTCTCCCAGCCAGCTGCATCATTTTCTCTCATTAATTTCCATAGGTTGTTTGTGCTGGCAATTGGATACTCTCCTTGCAATTCTACCATTATAAAATGGTTACCATTCACGTGTGCAATTGTAATTATTTTTTTTTCTGGGAACTCGTGAGGGCCTCTCCAAAGCGAAAAACAAGTAGAACTGTTTCTTTTTTCTTGAGATAAAAAATGAACGATCACATTAAACTTGTTCGCAATCAAGAATCCTGCCTCTGGCATAATCATCCAGTGTTTTTCAGGTGCAAACCCCGATCCTGACCAAGCCAAGGACGTGAACACATCTTTGAATGAGCCTAAGAAAGCCTTAGTGTACTTATTTCTAAACTCGAGTAGCTTTTCCATCAGTGATCTCCGGATAAATAACCATTCATCTTCACCGTACCCGAGAGCAGAAGCTGTCGCCCGAAACCCACAATTTCCATCACCTAACACGTTATGTATGCGTGTAACATACGCATGGAAGATTTTTGGAATTAGATGAATATAGTTGTGTATCACCTGTGATGCTTAATCTTGGTTCAACCCCATGAAGTCATAGCCTGGCGCACTTGTAGAGTTGGCGAAAGAACTTTGTCCGACAATATCTTGGTTCAACCCCATTAAATCATATCCCGGTGTGTTTAAAAGGTTGGTAAAAAAACCTTGTCCGTCTGTATCTTGTGTCATGAACGGACTTGGTTCACCAGGATAGTCCTTGAATGGTTTTTTTCCGTAAATATCTTGATTTGTGAACGGACTTGTTTCACCAGGCACTTGATAGTTCACGTCTGGACTGATGTAACCAACATAATCATCAGTCTCTAGATACCCGAATGAACTATGTCTCCAAGGCTCTTGAGTGTAATCCTGCTCTTGATAATTCGTAAATGAACTATGCATTGCAGGCTCTTGAGTGTAATCCTGCTCTTGATAGTTCGTAAATGAACTATGCCTTGCAGGCTCTTGAGTGTAATCCTGCTCTTGATAGTTCGTAAATGAACTGTGCCTTGGAGGCTTCTGAGAGTAGCTTCGTTGAAGGGGCGGTTTAGGAATTGCAGGGTTTGGTATTGTTTGTTGTTTGGATTTTGTAGTTGGTCGTCCACGAGTATTTTTTTTAACATCAGGCTCTTCAAGAAAAGGTATACTTGGATTGGTTAATGCTTTTAACTTTTGTAGTAAACTTTTCTTTCCAGGCATGGATCGATTATCGAAGGCTTGTTTAAAACTTTCCAACTCGACGTCACAAGTAATATCCTCACAATATACTGGTAACTCGAGTTTCCTCCAAAATTCATCGACCGAATCTAAAGGAATAGATTGACCTGCATTAAAACCACGTTTCTTTTTATCAATTTTAATAATAATAATAATAATAATAATAATAATTCATTACTAATAGTAAATAATAATAATAATAATAATAATAATAATAATAATTCATTACTAATAGTAAATAATAATAATAATAATAATAATAATAACAACATATAAAAAAGACAATAAAATAAAATAAAAAAGACAACAAAAAGACAAAGAAAGACTAAAAACAAAAACCAAATGATTGATGGATGTGATATTTTTATAAGGGGGGGTGTAATCAGGAATTAGGGGGGGTGTGTATAGTATCACCCAAGAAAAATGGCATGCTACAGAGTTTCACATAAAACATGAATTTTTGTCAGGAGAATATATTTTAAAGTGAAATACGTAACCATGATATCATACAACTTTCTTCTCTTAGGAAATTACGATATATTACATAGTAAAAGAGATAGTTTGTAATTTCCTCTATTTTTTATCTAGGTATAAATTAAAGTTATGCCCAAAATAGTCTTTATTCATCATTGACACCCATTATAAAAGAAAACAAATATCTAAAGGTATGCTAGGGCTAGGATTCATGATGTACCCACTTTAAAACAACTGAAAACGACATATGATATTCATCAAGTTGGCCTTTTCAAAAAAGATTGTAAAAAAATATTGAATTTGGCCAATATGTCACCCAAGAAAACTTAAAATTTGCAAGGTAATCTTCATTTCCTCCAAAATTGAACTTTGCTTAAAACATCCGTTGAACCAACTTTTTCTTGGAATTTTTCATGTTCGAAATCTTTTCACAGTTCTAGTTGAATATCAAGAATATTATTTTTTGATATAAACAAATAGTTATGAATTGAATAGAAAAGGTTAAGGATTAAAGAATTAATATAAAGGGTTAAGTTATTCTAAAAAGGTAAAATAAATGAGAAGGATAAGCTATCATGACAAGTATCTAATTACGAATCAAGTAAGAAGAGTAATTTCGTCAAAGAAAAAAATTATATGCACGTGCATTTCACATGCTAATAATGCAAGTGACATGCTCCCTCCCATTTTTTAAATGTCCGTAACTTTTTATACGTCATTTGTTTTAAAAATAAATTATACCATAAAATCGAGCATCTTTTTGTCTTTAATATGAGTCCCTATTGTTATACTTTTCAAATGAAATTGAAAACTTAGTTGAGTAAAGCACAATGGACATAATTTAAAGACGAGCATCAAACTAAAAATGCAATAGAAAGTAGACTATAAACACAATTGACACCAGATAAATGACACAATGAATAACAAAGTAAAACACAATAGACAATATATTAAAAACATAATAAACAACAGATTAAAACATAATAGACAAAAACCCAAAATAACAATGTGTTATACGTTCTAATAATAACACAATGTACAGAAACTCTAGTAAAAAATGTGATGACCAAAACCTAGATGAAAAACACAATGAGTGAAACTTTTAACATAATGCATAAAAAACCCAGTAAAAATGTAATTTTTTTACTTTAGTTTCTATATAGCAATATCGTACTCATATTAAAGATAAAAAATGATCGTTATTATGGTGATTTTTTTTTAAAATATCGTATGAAAAAATTATAGATGTTTTGAAATGACAAGGGGATTGACATGTGCATTGCATGCGAAGAAAAGAAAGTCAACAAATGTAGGATATTCCCTTTATGCCTTCTACTAATTTTTCCTCTAAAACTAATCTCAATCATTCATATATAAGATAAATGGACTAAAATCCTTCTCACTCTTCTCTTTTGTTTTGCACTTTTTATTTGACCCTAACTCATAATATAATTGCTAGTATTTGTATGTGTTATTTGTTTTTGTTGAATATTATTCATTGATCATATTATATACTTATACAAAAACCAACCTATCCTACCCCACCTATTACTTAGAGTGATAATAAGAATAAAATACTTAGAATTAGAATAAAATACACCGCATTATGTAACCTTTTTTTTATTTCTAAACCGCTTCCTTATTCCTACAATCTACATCCCAATCGCTAAATCTTACCAATCAGGCCTTTAACTCCTTCATCCAAAACCATTCGCTATTCAGCTTTGACATTAAAGGTTCGTCTCTTTTGATTGCCATTCGATTCAACCATTACATGATTTATCATTTTTTCCTTCTTGAATCGCAATTACAGTAAAATTTACAGTTTAATCTCTTAACTTGAATCACAAACGCTCAACTTGAATGATGGCTTGGGTAAAATTTACGTTTGATACTCTTTTCATCCATATGTTGTTGATTATTTGTTCTCTATTTACACCTTGTTCAATTGACCACCGCATTCCATGTTTATCATTTTAACCCTTCTTGAATCAAAATTAGGGTAATTTGGTTCATTCTCTCAACTTGAATCACAGTTAGGGTAAAATTTGCATTTGATCCTCATATAACCATAATTATGTGTTTCTGTACGGTTTTTTTCTACGATTATTTTTATGTTTGATTTGCTGATTTATAATTAGATCACTTTGTATGTTGTCCATTTTGGGTTAGTTTGTAACGCCCTAACACGTTTTAACCAAATTTAACGCAACAGAAAATGTATATTTAAAATTTCTTTCGTTATATTCATTCTTTCACCTTAAATACTTTAATCCTTTCTATATATTTAATTAAGACCTGACATACTTATACTAAATTACGTGACCATGCACCCACACGTACAATCCATGTCTTAACTCGATCTTCGACCGCATACACTCAATGATGAGAAATCCATAAACCTGTATAACCTGCAGTCACCACATACAAACACATTGTTAGCAACCGGTGACATCATACATAAAATTTTAAAACATGTGTATTCGAGCGTCAACATCTCTTGATCTCACTTATATAAATCCATTAACCCGTCCATTCGAACACATTCATCGGACTTCAATACCGAATCTTTACTTCCATAATTAGTATTCCTGCACTTCCATTACACTCTTAATAGAAAATCGACTAGCATCGTTAGACTTCATTCATATATATAGGTTCACGTATACACATAAGCAAACCTCCTTCGTCCATGCATTTAGCTAAATACCAATTCATTCATACATACTTCTCTATCCGTACGCACATACTTACAATCTACATCTTACGCGTTCATAGTCATACTCTCCTACTAGTTTCAACTACTTACATACAATCAAACCCATATTCACATTTGTAACTACTTATCTTCTCTTAATACATGATACCAAATTGTAAGTTCCCTCTTACCCGCACTTGTTAGAAACTTTTCCCTTAACCACTTTTCGACTCTTTTCGCCAAACTTACCTTAATACTTCCATTGATTCATACCTTCTTACATGACTCACGATAATCATCATACTACAATACATTTTAGAAACTAAAGGGTAAGTTCGGAATACACTTACCTTGCGCGCCCGTATTTGCGTTCGCTTACTTGAGTCTTCTTAGCCAGTTAGCCTTCCACGCTCTCAACCATCTTGACATGATTCCTATACATTCATGTCATTACATTCACGTTCTCATATATATGCTTAATCCATTCCAACAAGCATAAAGAATACTCAACATCATCTCTACATAATCTTTACATGAACTATATATGTTTACTCATTACTTGCATGCAATTTCACTTATTATTGTCTTTTAGACATTTCATCAAACACTTGGTGTGCGTACTACTTTCTAAGCATGATGTACAAGTATTTCATGCTTTTCTTCCTAATTATCACTTTCATTCATCAATACAAGTAATCATCATACAAATTATATACCATACTCAATCTATATACATGTACACATCACATACTACACATATTCACAATCAATTTCATACCCTTTCATGGATTAAACATAAACCCACTTAGCTAGGTGTAGTAATTCATCAAAACACTTAATTTATAGCAATTTACTCAAAATCTTCACTTAGGGTTCGTTCCTAAGCAAGCATACATTGCCAATTTGGCCATAACCTCTACGATTCATACATAAATCACTACTTGTGATGTTCATCAAGATTTCTCAACTTCATTAAACATCAAAATTCAACATACCTTATGATCCCCTAGCTTGGGTGATCGTTAATTAATGTTCCTTCTTGAATTCGAGCCTTGATTCATCCTTCAATTGGATGATATATGATGAACTAGGGTTTGGCTCTCTAGAGCCTTCCCCTGATCACGTACAGAACACACACCAAGTGTGTGTGTGTGTGTGTGTGTTATTTTCATTTAATAAAACAACTTTCAAGTTATCCCACTTTGGTCCCTCATGTTTCGTTTTAATTAAATAAGGCTACAACTCTTCATTTACTACTAACGATACCAATAATCAACTAGGTTAATTATTCCTAGTTAATCTTCATTTACAGGTTAACTTTTATCATTAACGGTACCTTACCCGTTTCTTAATAGTAACCGGGTTTAAATTACTAAACCCGTTTTTGGAGTGTTACATAGTTTGTCGAATATATGTTGTGTTTTACGTTGTTTTCTTGACAACAATCAAATTTTCTGAAAACAATCAAAAAGAAAATTCCCCAAATTTTCTTGCTTGTTCGTGTAGTTATAGAAATAGAATTAGAAATTTAGACAATAGACAATCAATGAATTTTTTCCTTTGTGGTTTACGGTGTGAATTCAATGACTAATAACTAGGGCCGGCCCGTTAGACTTATCAATTTACGCTAAGGACTAAGGCCATCAAAAACAAGAGCCTCTATTTTTCTTTCTTTACATATATTAGACTTGTTTTTAGCATGTTCAAACACCGTTTCTAGGCCCTTGATTTAGGATTTTAGTCAGGAGTCCACACTCTCCACGCACGCCTCATTCTAGAATCCAAAAGCAGCGCCGCAACACACCAACCGTCATTACTTGCGCCGTCTTTTGAGTATCCAATGGGAAATTGATCGCGGATTGTGCGAAATTAGGGCCAACATTAGGAAAAATCATCGTTATGGTTAATCAATGTCTCAAATTTCAATCTCAATAGGACCCCGGCTTTGTAGTTCGCTTGGGACCTCCAAAAACGTTGGAACGACCCTGCTAATAAGATGCCCTTTTAATGGTTTTTTTTTTTTTTTTTTTTTTTTTTTTTTGTGTTATACTTTTAATTCAGTAGAAAAAAAAAAACTATAATTGAATAGAGATGAAGTCATGCTTCATTGTTACGTTAGAATTATTACAAAACTGTTGTAATTGGGGATTAATTATATCGTTAAGTTATTGTACATTAGAGTTTTAGACCATTTGCCAAACATATATGTATATCATAAAAGTAAACCAAACACATTTTCATCATTCAATATGTTTTTGCTATACTTGGTATTAATAAAGTTGTACCCATATTTAAGTGTTTACAATGCTTTATAGTTTTTTTTGGACATAATAGTTAATTTTATCACATCTCGACGTAACATGCGGAGTAGCGTCCACTCGTATGCTTACGTATCATAAAGTAATTAAATTACACTTTTGTTTCTTAGGTATACTAAAAATTACAATTTCGTGCTTTACCTTCAATAATTAAACTAAACATTCTTTACATTTTATGATTATTACAGATTTTGTCATTTTCACTATTTAAAATTTGTAAAATAACTCTCTTGCTTTTACTGTTAAATAATAGGAGGTATAATGTTCATCGTTGTTTTCCTTTGCTTTCCCTTTTATGTCTTTACTTTATTGTTCTTTTCTTTTGTTTTGTTTTTTTCTCTTTTATTCTTTTTAATTTTTTTAAACTATCTAAGACTTTATTATATAATCATTTAATTACTTTAGAAAAAATATAAGTTCTTGAATAGATTAGTTTTATAAAAATATTTTATTTTATTCGCTCAGTTTACTTATTTATTGTTTTTCATATTTTAAACATTTTATTAGTATAATTATTTATAGTTTTTTATTTTAAACATTTTATTAGTATAACGATGTTTTATTGAACTTATATCAAGTCAAAGGTTACAACAGAGTATAAACTATCAAAATTATTTTATCACTGCAAACTTAAAAAAATTACATTTATGATTTTGTAAAATAATATTATAATTATTTTTTCAAGGTACACGTCCAAATTTTAAAACCGTCATATTTATTGTCAGTATAATTTCAAAAGCATTCCACAAATACAATGTAATTAACATTTCCTGTGTAATTTTTAGTATACCTAAAATACTAAAAACTGAAGTAATTTTAAATGTTGTTAGTTTAAGTAAACAATTGGTTGTAAATAAACTATTTTTAAAAGTTACTTAATAAATGATTTGTTTATTAATTTTCATCAAAAAAAATAATTTAGTTAAATAAAAATATTATGTACAGGTGAAATAATTAATTAAGTGTAAAAAATTATTGAGTTGTTGCTTTATTATACATATATGTTCAAAGCTAAATATTTTTACGGAGTAACGTACTACATTTTTATATTTAAAAGTAAAATAAAGCTATAACCCAAAATGGTCTTGTTCACCATTGACACAAATTATTAAAAAAACAAATATACAAATTATTGAAAAAAACAAATATCTGAAGGAAGAAAGGGGGGCTAGGGCTTATAATGTACCCACTTTAAAATAATTGAAAAAGACACATTTATATATGGAGTTCAAGAATATGATTATGATACATTCATGAATAAAGAAATAACATATGAAAAGAATTGAAATGTAAACATCTTCTAGTTTAAACTAGTGAAATTCCTTGCGTATTATGCGTAGGAATTCGATCGGTATCGGTTTGGTTGGGTTTATTATACGGGACAATTTGACGGTATGCTATCGGTACTTCCACTAGTACAAAAGTGACCATTAGACGCGGTTAAAATAGTTTTTAGTCGCGGTTTTGAACCCCGACTTAAAATGCCGTGGCTAAAAATGTATTGTTTATCAGACGCGGTTTGATAAACCCCGTCTTAAAATACACCACCGCGACTTCAAATTGTTACTACTTTTTGGAAAATGGTTTTAGTCAGTGTTTTAAACCGTGACTTAAAATCACTTTATAATTTTATATCAGCTTTTAGTCGGTGTTAGAGGAACCGCGACTTATAAGCAATTATGTAAAAAAATATGCAATTAAATTTTAAACAAATAAAAATAATAATTTGTAGTAAAAAATAAAAAAACTGCAGTCCAAATTTCAAACAATCAATTCATATATATACTCAACATAATAAGCCGAACATACTCAAATCGACCCAATACACATTCAACCCGAAAGTTTACACGGGTAAAATAACAGTCATTACTTATCTATTCAAAACTATATTACTATCCATAAAAAAAACTACAATTAAACCAAGAAACACCTTGCCCTTTAAAAAAAGGCATCTCCTTCCTTGTCTTTTCTATTTCTTCATTCGTAGCCTACTTCGTGTCTGCACCAAGTTTCGTCGGTGGCCGTCAATATCTTTAACATAGCTTTAAGCTCAACTCTTTTTTTTCTTGCATGTTCCTCTTCAATCTCTTTTCACATTTCATGATATATAATGAACACGGCATCAACTATCAACAAGACAAACGAAAAATGACTAAGTGAAATTTCTGTTTGGGAAGTAGTAAAAAAGCAAGTTAGTTATGAATCTATACATAACCAAAGCTTAAAATGTAACTAGTAGTTAAATGGTACGGGGAAGTTTATAATCTGCACACAAAACATCATAATCATTTATGTGAAAATGACGCAAGTTTTTAATCTAATAAAATTCCCCTGGTCCATTTTTATACAAGCCAAGTTTTTAATCTAATAAAATTCCCCAGGTCCATTATGTCTTTGAAAGTCACCTTACCGTTATAATCTGAGTCGTATACCTTGAATATAACTGAGATTATGTGTTTACAAAAGTTAGTTAATATCGAAGGTAAACCATATTCATGAAGAATTTTAAGCTAAACGAAAAGTCAAATTATATTTTTCTGAAAAAAAGGTGTCCATTTTGTTAAATTCATCGGTCGAAATGGGTCATTTTGATCATTTTCTCTTAAAATATAATCAAAAAACAAGATGCTTTAGCTAGCCTTGATCAAAATAAGGTGTGACACTTACGTTCAATCTTCTGGGGCATGCTTGCTTTAGGATTAAAAGCTGACAAGAATATCACAAAGTCCTTAAAGTTCAAACCATCCACCATCTTAAGCAATCTCTATAATAAGTAAAAAAAATTTAAAAAAAAAACATAAAGCAAAAACAAGCATATCATTATGATCATGAAATACTCTCTAGGCATCCCAGTATATCTATTAAAATTAAAAAAATTAAAAAAATAAAAAAAAAACATACCTGAGACAGAGGATTCATTGCAAATTCGGGTACCGAAAGAAACTCATCAGCAGAAATGAATCCCTTGGCATTGCGGTCGAGTTGACAAAATCTTTTATACAAAGAAACTATCTCTTGCTGGGAAACTTTAACATATTCAAACAAACATAATTACATAAAATGAGATCAATCAAGAAGTGAAGTGAGTGTGTTAATGTATAAACTATAAAGAAGAAGAGCAATATATATACTTACATAGATTATTGCAGTGTTCTTGAACATCTTCAATATCATATTGAGTTAGTGTAATATAACAAACACCCTTTAATCTGTTGATATGTTAAAGATTGAAAAGAGATGAAATCTTGGAGAATGAATAAAGATAGGATTGGTAGAAGAAAGATGGGGTATTAATCAATGAAAATATAGTTGTTTTTGTCGAAATGACAAATTTGTTGCTTTCTCATGACGGGGAAACTCATGTATGGCTAATTAGATTCTCGGTTTCCAACTCTAGCTTGCATCAGGCATTACAATACCAACTTTGCACGCACGGGTCTTGACCATCAGCCTGTACCATCATCAACAACTCTAGAAGCCAAAATATACAACTTTTAAACATTCCATTTTCATGATTTGTATGACGCCCCAATTAACAGCCCTAAACCAAAAATCGAAATCTAAAAAGGATCTAGGGGAAGAGGATTTAATAAAATCAAAGATCTGAAATGAAATTGCAAAAAATAAAAAGTAAAAAATCTAACTACACATGAAAATCCAGACGAACAATTAGTTTATTTTATCATGACTAACAATTAGTATGTCTTTTCAACTTCCTATTCACCTGCAACTTAATATTTCTTTCAAATACACAAATCAAACACTTCAACCTAGTTCCAGTAGCTAAAAAACTAGATGAAAAAGTAAACTAACCTTAAGGGGGTTCGTTCGATGGTGGGAACAAAAGCTTCGTCTGGTTGTCGTACGGTGGTCGTTCGGTGGAGATTTGTCCGGTGGGGTTTCGTACGGTGGTGAGATTGGAGCTCGTAGTGTGATTTTGGAGGTTGGTAGTGTTTGCTGTAAATGTGAATTTGGGGGAGATTGAGCAAAAGTGACCATGGGGAGAGGGAAAAACCCCACCTTTTCTGATAAAACCTTAGCCATTGATCACACTCAATATCAACGGCCAGTATTAACCCAGCCACAAACACACGGATCCAACTTCATTAATACAAAAAATTTAAAAAAAATCACACAAACATTTATAAAAAAACATACAACTTCATTAATATTTATAAAATTACATAAACCTAAAAATTACAAAATAAGAAACCTAAAGCGTTAAATAAATTTCAAAAAGGTCGATCTTGTCGAACGCCTTTTTTTCCTTGCCGCGAAACTCTATGTTCGCCACCGCCACCCGGTCCTCGTGGCTTAACTCGCCCCCGGGAACGGCTTCGTAGTAAGCCTTGAAACGCTCGAGCTTGGGACGTAGCTCACGCCATTTATGTTGGCACGCGTTGACGTTGTGGCGGTCGTTACCGACGTTTAGTCGGTAGGCCGCAAAAGCTTCCGGCCAATATTTTGTTTGGCCCGGTGGCCGCCCCTTCATAGCGTCAACGACGCTTGTGACTAGGGCAAGTTCTTCTTCATGGGTCCAGGATGCCATAGCGGGTTCGTGGGATGTTGGGGTTGGGGTGACCGGTTGGGGCAGCGGGGGGATAGCGAATGTTTGGGATGGACCACGGTGGGGTTTGGGATGGACCACATGGTTGGGGTTTGGGGTGGACCACATGGTTGGGGTTTGGGGTTATTTATAGGGGATGTTGGGGTTGGGGTGATCGGTTGGGGTGACCGCTTGGCCAAGCCAACAGTTTGAATTTAAAAATTCAAAACTTTTGGGATGGATCGCTATGACGTGGCGGGTGAGCCAATGAGATTCAGCCAACTAGGATGGCCATACCGCCCCACGCCCGGCTTGAAACCCAAGCCCCAAGGGCCACGCCCAAACCCAAGCCCACCCGGGATGGTGGCTTGGGCGTTTTCCCCCTACCCACCCCCAAACTCCCGCCCCATACCCCGCAGTCTAAAATAACATTGATATTTCATGAAGTATAACTAAATTTCAAACCTGAAAGAAGATGTTCAGCAGATTATCGGTTACATAAACCCTAGAATTTAAGATGCTTTGTTAATAGATTATTGGATGAGGTTTTTTACCTGGAAGGAGATGATGAGCAAGAAACTTGTTTGGATTTGGGATGATGAAGCGGCTGAAGATTTGGGTTTTTGAGAGGGAATTGGGAATTTGGTGTGTAGAATTTTGAGAGGGATTTGGGATGATGAAGCGTAGGGTTTGGGTTTTTGAGAAGGAATTTTGGGGGATAAAACTTTTTGATAAGTTTTTAGATGGCGCCATGATAGATTGGTGATTAAATTAATTAAAAATTAAACGATGACACACAACAATGACACACATATTGATGACACACAACGATGACACATACGTTTTGTTTAACTATTAAAAGTTAAAAGATGACACAAAATCATGACACACATATTTTAATGTGTTTTATTTTTTTGAAAATGACATTTAAACAATGACACACAAGAATAAGTGTCATAAAACATTCAAATTTTACCAATGATGACATTTTTTCTATGACACAAGCGTTTGTGTGTCATAAATTTAATGTGTGTCATTGTTCTTGTGTCATTAAAGGTATTTTTTCTAGTAGTGTAGGAAGCATGCCTTTTATCTCTATCCATATCATACTTAGAAAATTCAAATAATATATATATCTCCATTGTATCATACTTAAAAGGGGTTTTATAATTATATTTTAAGTCAGGGTTTGTAAACACTGTCTAAAGCTATGTAAGCGTATTTTAAGTCGGGGTTCGTATCAAAAGACGCGAATTTTATTAGTGTTCAATTATATTTTAAGTTAGGGTTTGTAAACACCGTCTAAAGCTATGTAAGCATATTTTAAGTCGGGGTTCATATCAAAAGACACGAATTTTATTAGTGTTTAAAGGATATTTCGTTAGTATCATGATGTGATGAGATTGTGTGTGTATATTTAGACGGGGTTATGTGCATTACCGCGTCTAAAAACAAAATTGAACCTCGTCTAATGGTTACTTATGTACTAGTGTTCGTATAGCATCTGAAAGAGAACCGAAAATTAAAGTCACAATTTGTTTTTGTATCAATCGAAAAACATAAAAACAAATACTCTTACCAGGTGCAATAAGACCAATACCAGTATCGATGTTGGCATCTGTTTGACTCCTTACAACTTCAGCCGATATAGCTTACGATGCAAAAAAAAAAAAAAAAAAAAAAAAAAAAAAACACAACTTCGAATAAAATCTCGGTTTCAACAAAAAGTCTTCTGAAATGTTGAGCGAGGAAAAACTAAACACAACGTCATAATCATTATTTTTTCTTTAAAGTAACTAAACACAAGTTATCAGAGACAAATCAAATTACTAAAAAAATAACAATCTTGTTTGTATTGGTTCGCTTAGTTACGATATCAATATGGTAACTGCACTCGGTACAGAAAGATAAAGAAATAGCGCAAACCAAGAAAAAGAAAATCGAAATGTCAGCACGCGTAACATTATATAAGAAAAACAAAAATTGTACGTCGTTGATAACCTTCGTAACTTTAGATGTCGTACATGCAAAAAAATAATGTCTTCGCGAAACGTCAACACACGTAATTGTATATAAGAAATTGAAGTATGAACGTCGTTGATAACATTCGTAACTTTTAGATAGTAAAACAAAACCTTCGTACGCACAAAGAAAAGATTAACGTATTCGAATAAAAAATCAAATGAAAAGCGAAAAAGAACCAATGTTTTGGAATTAAAAGTAAAAAGAGTTGTATATAAAAAATGATTTTATCATAACATATATGATCTTTTTGCAAATTAACAAACTTTAGTGGAAAAAAAAGTTGGCGTCAAAACATAAAATAAATCTGGTTTAACTTTTTTTTGAACAACAATAGCAAAAATATATTCTATACAAATCTAACGCGCAACTGAGAATACAAGGAATATAACAAAGGAAAACTAAAAAAAATACAAAAAACAAGGGGACAAAACAGATATTTGACTCCCAACAACAGAATAAGAAAAACATTCCATAGGAGACCAACGCCACTTCAGCTGATGATCCAAGAGAACAGTTGAGTTGATATGTCACTAATCATCTCTTCAATATGAATACGTCGTTTATCAAAAGCAATGCTATTTCTGGCCCTCCAAATGTGCCTGATCGTAGCATAAATGAATAACCAACCCAGCTTGAATCTGTCTTTAGAGCCTCTAAACACATCCATTTTTGCTGAGACAAGTCTTGCGCATTGGTAACAGTGTAGAAATTGATGTTGCACTATTAAGAGATCAGCGCCCATATTTCTTTCAAGAAAGCACAGTTAATGAAGAAATGATTCGTAGTTTCATTTTCTGTTCTGCACAAATAACACCTCCCTAAGCCAACATAAACCATCTTCTAATTCATTTAGTGTAAACTAGAATTCTGTCCAGCACTACCCTCAGTTGAAGCAAATGAGTTGAAGCAAATGACTTTGATCGGCAACCACTTGATCTATCCAAAGTTTTTCGTCTGGCGAATCACCCGAGTTTGACCATGCAACAACTTTCTAACCTCCTTCATAGCAAAACTACCCGAGGGGTCAGTCCCCCAGACCCATTCGTCCATACCCAAGCTCAAACCCACCACAATTCACCAATTCCATAAGATCAGCAAGGTCTGAATCTGCAACCAAGCCTAAATGCTTCTTTTTCCATTTCAAGTTGAAGGTTATGTTGCCATTATTGTTCAGGGTAGCCCTATTTTCCAGAAGTATGTTTCTATCCGCTTCCGGGTCGAACATAATTGGAATCAAGGTCATTAGTACAAACCCTTCCTAACCAGTTGTCTATAAAAAAAAAGTTCTAGAACCATCCCCCAGTTTTCTTCTGAACAAGCTAGAGATCACCACCCCAAAGTTCATAAAGTCTTCCCTGGGTGATCCTAAACCTCAACCCCACAAAAGAATTCTTTGCTAATTTGTTTACCACTGGAAATTTACTGTTATGAATAGCATTAATACACTTGGTCCATAATGTATTGTCTTCTTTAACGAACCTCCACTACCACTTAATAAAGTGAGATTTTGAATCTTGAGGTTAGACACCCCCAATCCTCCTAGCTCCTTAGGTTTATGTGGTGTTTGTTTTTCTAAAAAAAAAAATCTGCGCAGGCTGTTCTGTCTGCGACGCGCAAACATTACCATCTGTAGACTGTTTGTATTTCCGACGACGTTGCATTAAAAAAACCACGCGCAGACATTACCATCTGTAGACTGTTTGTATTTCTGAAGACGTTTCATTAAAAAAACCACGCGCAGACATTACCATCTGCCCAACCACTTCTAAGATCTTCTAAGGTCTGTAGAGGGTTAAACACCACCACCGTCCACCACCCACCGTCCACGTCCACCACCCACCACCACCGTCTACCACCACCTTCACCACCACCCACCGTCCATGTCCACCACCCACCACCACCGTCCGTACACCACCACTAGTTTATATAGAAGTCGACATACGTTAAAAAACAAACAACCTTCTTCTTGCAGACTGCAGAGGTTTAGTCCACCTCTTCTTATACAGATATCTGCAGATGTGGTCCGCAGACTGCATACATTTTACCTATTAAAAAACAAACAACACCTTAGTAACAACCTCCCATGAAACCCAATGCATCTTCCGATCTCTCTCATTACCACCCCAAAGTAACCTACTCCTAGTCTTATCCAAGTTCTTTGTGACTTTCGAATGGGCTTTGAACATGGAAAGATAATAAAGAAGAAGACTACATAAAACCAAATTGATCAACGAGAGCCAGGAGCCTACCACCAAAAGATAAGTTACTAGCTTTCCAAGAACTAAGCTTAGCCGAAAATTTGTTTTCAATAGGCTTCCAAAACGCATAAGTTCATATTCGCTCCAATAGGTAGAACAAGGTGAGTGAAGGCAAGAGAGGATGTGTCTTAAAGTAGTGACCAAAACATAAAGCTAAAAAATTTATTGTAGCTGAAACTGATCTTTAAGATATAAAATACTATTACAAGGAATAAAATGAATACTTAAAAAAACAATATCTCTATTTATCATAGTTGTAATTATATGTATACAATTGTAATTGTACAGTGTATGGGTTAAATTTTAAAAAATTGAAAAATATTAAATAAATTTGGTGTTAAAGTTGTTTTTTTTTTCATTTACTAACTTTCTCACATTTCTTTTTTCATTAAATAAATTTGTATTTAAAAATGTACATAAATCAAAACAAGACTATTAATTTTAGTGCCTACACATGTGTTACAAACATTATAGAAAGTGAAACACTAAGAAATGAAGAGGTTGGGCAAGTTGGGGACCAGCAGGTACCAAATTCCATTTCCATCCCCATGATTCGATTCTTTGAATTTCCGATCAAACTTTAAATCTCATGATAATTTATCATGTGTCTCTTTCGGTTTATATTGATTTTTACCATGTAGTTGAATCGTCTTGTAATAAAACAACTTTTGTCATCTAAAAGCGAATCAGACTTGACTTCACTCTCATATCTTTTCTTTTGACATCCCACTTATTCAAGTAAACGTTTGAAAAAAAATAATACCGGTAAAAATAGGTTAAAATTTTATATTATACATTTATTTAAATAATAACTTAAATATAGAGAATTTATACTCAAGAGTATTCTTCTTTTAATAATAAAGAGGGATGTTTGTGTGTTGCACTAAGGAACACAAATACTGATAACCATGTAACTTGTTAATATTTTCCAAAATTAAAAAAGAAATTATAATAATGCTATACTTAAATTAAAGAAAAAATGCCTATTTTTTGTTGATTTACAAAAACATATTAACGTGCGAATAAGTTATGTCCGTTTAAAAACCATGGAAAAATTGATTTAAAAGTCAACAATATGTTTTAAACTTGTAAAGACTTAAAGTCTTAAAAATTTATAAAATTATCTTATTGTTATCCTTATATTTATTAAAATATAGTACATATAAGTAGGCTAACAACCTGTGTATTACACTGGTTGAATAAAAGAAATATTAAATGGTTAGTAATGAAGATTTAAAAACTATAAAACGATACCTTAAGATAATATATGACTGAAATTATATTTTATATTAAGAAATAAAATTGAATGAGTGGAACAAGAGAAACAGGAAAAAGATTTAAACTGATAAAATTGTGACACGTAACATAACAGGTTAGTTATTTATCAAATAAAAAATTTGAATTTTGATGTGATATCTATTTACTATAATAAAAGAAACCATCTTTTGGACACATGTCATTTATTGAATGTATCCTTAATTATAATAATAATATGACTTGGCACAGATGTATGTAATAATTTATATTAATTAATTAAATCAAATGTATGTTTTAAAGTTTATATATATATAATAGCAATAGATCAAATCGGACTATTTCCAAATGTGTTGCACTTATATCACTTAATTTTCGTTTTATACAAAATCTATCTATTTATCTATAACAAAAAGAACTATCTTTTGTACACGTGTTATTCATTGAAGGTATCCTTAAATTTATACTTATCTTATATTAACTAAATAAATAATAAATTAATATTAAATCTTATCATACTTTAATAAAATATTATCCTCAAATCTAAATTGTTAATTTAATATATTTTTAAAACAAATACCTCTCTTTTCTACTTATCTTATATTAAATATATAAATAATAAATTAATATTAAATGTTATCCTAATTTATTAAAATTATAACTTTTTTATTATTTGGTATACAAAATTATATTTATTCAACTCGTGTAAAATGTAGGGTTTTAAAAATATAACTTAATTATTTACTATACAAAGTTACATTTAAATAACCTATGTAATACACGAAGTTTTTAAAGATATAATTTTTTATCATTTGCTATTTAAATTTGATTTATTCAACACGGGGTTTTTAAGGATACAATTTTTTTTTATTATTTGGTAGATTTTTCAACCCGACTATACACGGGTTTTTTAAAGATACGACATTTTTAGTATTTAATATACAAAATTACATTTATTTAATATGTGTAATACACATGGTTTTTAAAGATATAACTCTTTTTTAGATCTATTCAACATGTGTAACATACGGTGTTTTTAATGATGTAATTTTTTTATTATTTGGTAGATTTATTCAACCCGATTATACATGGGTTTTTTAAAGATACGACGTTTTTAGTATTTAGTATACAAAATTACATTTATTTAATCTATGTAATACACATGGCTTTTAAAGATATAACTTTTTTTATTATTTGATATATAAAATTACATTTATTTTAACCGTACAATATATAGGGTTCATAAAGATATAACTTTCTATTGTTTAATATATAAAATTACATTTATTCAACCCGTGTAATAATGGGATTCTAACCTAATATATGTTATACTAGGTTAGTTCCCCGTGTGTTACACGGGTTGAACAATTTAAACTATATAGTATAGATATTTTCTGTAAATACAAAACAAAGACAAAGACATTTACATACCATATTGACATAAATCTAATACTAATAAAAAAGTATGATTAATGCCACATGGCATTCTCATACTAAACCAAGAACCTACTTAATGTCACATGACATTCTCTTATTTAATTTTCTAATAATATTGTTAATTAATTAATTAATTAATTAATAATACAAAACAATAAAAAATCCTTAACAAATTAATACTAACAAATATTTTATTGTTTACTTAGATAATGATTATTTACTTTTAACTTATCTAAAATATATAGTTAGTTATTAGTAACAACTCTACTTATAATAAACAATTTCAAATAATGTCAATGTGACAACGTCTTCTTACTCTTTAAAAAATATTTTTTACTATATGTTAAACATCTATTAAATAAATTACAATTTTATATTATAATGATAAATATGGTAAAGAATAGGTTAATCCGATATTTGAAAACCGGTTTACTTCCATGCTTTGAAAATGCTTTTATTGTTATTAGACCCGTGTAATAAAGGGGTTTAAGGACAAAATATCTTCATGATAATTTTGATGCAAGTTTATACTCACCGGATGTCCTAAATGAAGTTATATTTTTAGGCTTGCCAAACCACTCATGTTATCCGGAAGTAATATTGGCACTTAAACGTTTATCACTAGATTTCGTTTAATACCACCAATAGAAGGATTCCGTTTAAATTGAAAAGAAGACAATTTCATCTCGCCCTATGTTTTGCCATAACGATAAATAAAAGTATAGGACAATTTTTGTGTAAAGTTAGTTTGTTTCTAAAAGAATCGGTTTTTACACATGACCAACTGTTGCGTCATCTATAGTAAAAAATTCACTTATGTAAATTTTTGTAGAGAGTATAAATTTAAATAATTTATAAATTTATATCCTTAAACCATGTAGTACACGGAAACTATATAGTATAGATATTTCCTGTAAATACAAAACAAAGACAAAGACATTTACATACCATACTGACATAAATGAGTTAATATAAATGTAACCCATCAACTCGTACATATTAATTAACGTTGTAGAGTTCGGTAAGACGGCTCTAATGTCGGTTGAATGAGGTCAATCAGAGTCTATTTGATACCCTTTGTACGACTTCTTATTTTTTGAATCTTTGTATTTGATTCTAAACCTATTATTAATATTATTGATAATAATTTTAGTTATATATATCAATAATATATTTAGTCTAACATATTAATATTATTATGAATTTCGAAACTTGTTTAGCTAGGATTTAAGATTCTATTGAAGTTTTAGTTTAACAATATACATATTAATTAACGTTGTAGAGTTCGATAAGACGGCTCTAATGTCGGTTGAATGAGGTCAATCAGAGTCTATTTGATACCCTTTGTACGACTTCTTATTTTTTGAATCTTTGTATTTGATTCTAAACCTATTATTTATATTATTGATAATAATTTTAGTTATATATATCAATAATATTATATATATATATATATATATACTATATAATAAAAGAAACCAATATATCGACACTTGTCATTATTCTAGACCATCATTAATTGTATATAATTATTATTTTATTTAATTTATTAAATTTAATATGTTTCATACATTTAAGAAATTACGGATAAAGTTTAATAAAATATCTTATTATTTATTTCTCTAAATTAAAATACAACTTTTACTCTTTATTTATAAATTAAAATCAAATTTATGCTAATAATTTAGAGTTGATAAGATTTATATGATTTTAATTAAATAATAATTATCTACAATTAATGATGGTCTAAAATAATGACAAGTGTCCTTTAATTGGTTTCTTTTATTATATAGTATAGATATAGATATTAAAAGATAAAGTTAACTCAAGTGGCCCCACCCCACCCTCACCCTCACCACCTGCAACTCCCTCATCGATACACCCCTTCTTCGTGCATTTTACAAAAATTGGGTACATGACACAAAATTTTGTTTGGATATCAGAAAAGCGTTTTAAAAATATCGTTTTATAATTGTTAAATCTTCGTTATTAACTATTTGATTTTTATTTACTTAACCCGTGTAATACACGGGGTTATAACCTAGTATATATATATCAATAATTTATTTAGTCTAACATATTAATATTATTATGAATTTCGAAACTTGTTTAGCTTGGATTTAAGATTCTATTGAAGTTTTAGTTTAACAATAGGTTATTGAATTAATAAAAAGAATTAGTATTAGATTAGATTAAATATTATTATTATTTGTATTAAATTAGATTAAATATTATTATTATTAGTATTATTAATAATTTTAATCAATTAAATGAAAGAATGACAAGTGTCCCAAAACAGGTTTCTTTTATTATATAATATAGAATATAAATTTCTATTCAAGCTCTGTTTCAAATTTGTTTCTCTTATCTATACTATATGATAAAAGAAACCACTTTAAGGACACTTGACATTATATTAGGCTATCTCTTATAGATAATTATAATTTGAATTAATTATATACCAAATAATAAAAATTATTATTAAAGTACCCCACCTATTTGATTTCAAAAACGATTTCAATTTTACAACACTTCTTGAAAAGCTTCCAAACTTTCGGTGAAGATATATATAATCCGCATACTTTATGGACTTAACAATTTCTAGCTAAAATAATCTATATCTATATCTATATCATATAATAAAAGAAACCATTTTAAGAACACTTATTATCATCTTAGGCCATCTATAATTATAATTTGAATTAATTATATACCAAATAATAAAAATTATTATTAAAGTACCCCACCATATAACCTAGGGGTAATTTTAAAATAAATTTATTAACCTATACGATTGGAAACCCTCCTAATCGTATTAATGGGACAAATATTAGTTAAGGTATCCTAATTAATAATAAAAATTTTATTTAGGGACACGTGTGTTTTTTTATAGATAATCCTCCTACTAAATATTATTAGGGCATGTTTGGCTAAGCGTTTTGAAAATAACTTATCGACTTATTGGCTTTTTGGAAAAGTCAGTATGGAGTGACTTTTTGGAAAAGTCACTTTTCCACTCACATACAACCTCATTACCAAACATCATTTTAGAGCTTATGACTTTTCAAAAAGCCAATAAGTCAATAAGTTGTTTCAAAAAGCTTAGCCAAACATGCCCTTAGTTTAATATCTTATGGATAATTATTATTTAGTTTAATCTCCTTCTCATTTATAATATTATTTATTTAAATTAATTATATTTAAACGTTTTGTTTAGTTTGGTATCAAATGGATTTTACGAAACTTAAAATAAAATTAACTAATATTATTTATCAATTATACATTTACGGAGTTTTAAATAAAGGGTTAAATAATAAAAAGTTATATCTTTATGAACCCCGTATATTGTACAGGTTAAATAAATATAATTTTATATATCAAATGATAAAAAAAGTTATCTTTAAAAAATATGTGTATTACACAGATTAAATAAATGTAATTTTGTATACTAAATACTAAAAACGTCGTATCTTTAAAAAACCCGTGTATAATCGGGTTGAATAAATCTACCAAATAATAAAAAATTACATCTATTATTTAGTTTAATCTCCTTCTCATTTATAATATTATTTATTTGAATTAATTATATTTGAACGTTTTGTTTAGTTTGGTATCAAATGGATTTTACGAAACTTAAAATAAAATTAACTAATATTATTTATCATTTATACATTTATGGAGTTTTAAATAAAGGGTTAAATTTATTGAGACTTCGTTAACAAATTTTACAACAACAGAATAATCTATTTTTATCACGAAAACCAAACTTTGTATTAATATATTAAATATTTTTATTTTCAATATACAAAATTACATTTTACTCGACCCATGTAATACATGAGATTTTTTAAGATATAACTTTTTATTATTTGATATATAAAATTAGATTTATTCAATTCGTACAATACACAAGGTTTTTTAAGGGTATATATTTTTCTATTAATTAGTACAGAAAATTACATTTATTCAAACCGTGTAATGCGCTTATTTTTAAAGATGTAATTTTTTTATTATTTGGTATATAAAATTACATTTATTCAACCCGTGTTATAAATGAGGTTTTTTTAAAGATGTATTATTTTATTATTTGGTAAACAATATTACATTTATTCAACCCGTGTAATACACGTGGTTTTAAAAATATAACTTTTTTATTTGGTATATAAAATTACATTATTTAACACGTACAATATGGTTCTTATAGATATAACTTTTTTTTTATTTAATGTATACAATTATATTTATTCAACCCGTACATAAATGAGGATTTTAAAGATATATTGTTTTATTGTTTAGTATATAAAATGTATTTATTCAACCCCGTGTAATACACGGGGTTATAACCTAGTTTAATATAATTGATAAAAAGTAACGTACTTTTTATTTTTTATAATAGTTGAGGTGTTTGAAATTTACTTGAATAAATTAAATAAATCTTGATATACATTTATAACTATGCCCTTCTAATGAAATTGGAAAAATAATTTTGATGTCACATAAGTGACACGTGACATAAATGTGAATTGAAAAAGCAAACAAAAGTTCAGAATTAAAATATTTCGTGGCATCATTTTAAAATGAGTAAATTGCTAAAATAGTCCCTAACGTTTGTTCACATTTGCTAGATCCATCCAAAACAAGATTTTTTCTCATATGAACCACTGAGGTTTCAAAAAAGTTGCTAAATCCATCCAAACTTCAGGGACGATTTTAGCAATTTAATAAAACAAACTTTCTTTGGATGGATTTAGCAAATGTGAACAAACGTCAGGGACGATTTTAGCAATTTACTCTATTTTTTATTTTCATCTTTTTATTATATCTCTTAATTAACATAAAATCTATTTATTTTCATCTTTTTATTAAATTTCTTATTTAACATAAAATCTACTAGTTTTTTTTCTTTGAACGACAAATTTCTGCAACAGGCGATAGATTCGCACCTGCTTTTGCAGGCCCTCCACCCCAATCTGGCCAAGACTATGTTGTCTTAACCGGGCTCATGCTTGGCATCAGAGTTTGGCTTGGCGCTCCCCGACAAAATTTCCAGCCTACTGCCATATGCGAGTAGTTGCACCCTCCACAAGAGCCGAAAACTCTCTGGAGTAAATGCACTGTAATAGAAAACTTGAGTGTGCTCTGCGGGTTTCGAACCTGTGACCAGGCCTTCACCCACTTCATAATAAAGCTTAATCATTTATATTTTACAATTATGAATACGGTTTTATATTTATAATCATCTAACCAAGTCTTTTAAAATGTAAACATTTTACTCATTACTAATCCTTTAATAAAATTAATTATACGACAAAATGTTTTCGGGTTTAATTTGTTACCTGTTTAACAAGAACGTGTATTTTATTTTATAAATGAACAAAAAAATACTGGGTGAAGGCCTGGCCAAAGGTTCGAAACCGCGGAATACACCCGAGTTTTCTATTACAGTGCATTTACTCTAGAGAGTTTTCGGCTCTTGTGGAGGGTGCAACTACTCGCATATGGCAGTAGGCTGGAAATTTTGTCGGGGAGCGCCAAACCAAACTCTGATGCGAAGCGTGAGCCCGGTTAAGACAACGTAGTCTTGGCCAGAGTGGGGTGGAGGGCCTGCAAAAGCAGGTGCAAATCTATCGTCTGTTGTAGAAATTCGTCGTTCAAAAAAAAAAAAAAAACTAGTAGATTTTATGTTAAATAAGAAATTTAATAAAAAGATGAAATTAAATAGATTTTATGTTAATTAAGAGATATAATAAAAAGATGAAAATAAAAAAAAATAGAGTAAATTGCTAAAATCGTCCCTCACGTTTGTTCACATTTGCTAAATCCATCCAAAAAAAGTTTGTTCTATTAAATTGCTAAAATCGTCCTTGAAGTTTGGATGGATTTAGCAACTTTTTTGAAACCTCAGTGGTTCATATGAGAAAAAATCTTTTTTTGGATGGATCTAGCAAATGTGAACAAACGTTAGGGACTATTTTAGCAATTTACTCTTTTAAAATAGACAAGAAGAAGTTTTTGAAGGCTTTTCTTGGTTAAAACAATCTTAAGATCACCACAAGAAGTTTGATGTTTTTTTTTTTTGTTAATAAAAATATGAAAACACCTCTAAACTTTGCCTATATTTCTGGTTCGTAGGCGGACTTGATGATAAGTAGTTATTCATTTAACCCTTTTATAGCTCTTAGGTAATGCGTAATAGGTCGTTAAAACCCTCAATGCGTAATAGGTCGTTAAAACCCTCATTCACTGATGTGCTAAAAGTAGCTTAATAAAAACAACCTAAATTAACCTAATTTAGACACTAAGTAATACTCTAAACTCTCTAAACTTGACTAAACTGCTGACCGGCAAGCGGACCGATCGACTCTAGTAAAGCTAAGTAAGTCCGAAAATCGAACCCACATGACTCAATTTAACCACGTTAACTAAACTATCTAGACTGACACGACACTAACTGTTTTTATGTTTGGGGGTGGGGGTTTCTAAATATCCTAAAATTGCGAATTAATTTACTAAGTTAGCTAGACACGAATTAACCTGGATTTACTCAGATGATGGTGAAAGACTACCTAGACTGGAATCCTCGATTGTACTAGTTATGATTTATTAGGATGTTTGTTACTATGGAACCGGGATCTTCTAATGTTAAACCTATCGAGACACTGAGCAGGACCCCCGACCCTTCTCAGGAAGACACCTGTGGAGCTCTAAAGGCTGTTATGGACAACGGTTGGTCTAGACTCCCTCATGGGTTGGTTATCTAAGTGGTTTTATGAAAGTACTCTAATTCGATCTACTCTCTCACGGGTTATAAACCTAGGGTAAACTTGGGTTCTCAACTCGACTTGCTAGACAACGGTCGATAGGGAAAACTAGTTCAGACTCCTCACGAAGACCCTACCTAGCAACTTATCATCTTAGACCTAACAATAACCTCGCACCTCTCAGCAGATTAGTAGAACCCCTAGACCTACTCAATTATCAATTACCGCTTCTAAGGTATATTGGCCAATTAACCCAAAAGATCACAATATAAAAATATAATCTAGCATGAACCTATTATGTGAAAGACACCCACCAAGAATCACATGAAGCAATAAAAGACAATTAAACAGAACTAAGCATGCATAAACATCGAACCGATTATCAAGTTGACTGCTTTCATAAACAATCCATAAATAATCAAACATAAAAAAATCAAAACTTTAACAATCCATTCATCTAATCTAGGCAGTTTAAAGGTTTTAGCCTGACATATTGTAAATCAAACACAAAACAGAGTATTTTCCAAGAAACAAAACATGATTGATAATCGAAAGTAAAGAACAAGTGAATCGAATGATTAAATCGTGACCCAGATGTTTCCTCGAGCTTCCAACCTTTAACCGACGCTTCAAAGTCTCCGAAAACGCTCCAAGATCGTCCAAGTTTTCGTCCAAGATGTTGCAAATTCGTAACTTCGGTTAGAGTTCTTGTTAATGATGTTTATATAGGTTTGCATTAATGAATCCAGCTCCAACCCCGTATCCTACTGCGAAAACAACCCCTTTGCGTCACGCGAAGGGGATCTCCAATTTCCATCGCGTAGCACGGCGCTACAAAACTATTTTATTGTTATTTAATGCCATCGCGTCACGCGAAGGCTTTACATTCTTTTGGTGGCGTGACACGGCGAGACCTTTCTCAGCTGCTCTTCGTTGTTTCAGTTCCCGTTCGGCTGCATCTCGTCCGGATCTCGTTGCTTCTTCTTACTTAGCATATTTACTGCGTTTTATCATCGTTTTCAGCAACCGAGACCTGCAATTTACAAAACTATCAATAGTAGCTAATTCTAAACTAAAAACCGACACAAACGAAACAAAATATATACCCTAATTTCGCCGACAAACACCCCTCCAATCCCGACGCCATGGGTGATTACCCTTACTTTCTTTCGGCTAGTGATAGCCGATAGCCTAGAAATTGAAAGCAAGTTGCTATGGGAAATGGGAACGATGATAGCGGCTGTATTTTGGGACTTTAGGCCGCTAAATAATGATGATTAGGTTGATGGTGGTTGTGTTGTAATAGTTGGAAATCAAGGCGAAATGAGCTTTGAAACTTGGTCTTTTTTTTGCCAAACAATATTTATTTTGGACTCCTTCAATGAAAAACCTGTTTAGTTTTTAAATAAATGTATTTATTTGGGTCTAATACATATAATTATATAAAAAACTTTCTAAAAATTCGGAGGCCCTAATTTTTTGATGGCATAGGCCTGTGCCTAGGTTACCAAGCCTATGGAGCCGGCCCTGCACACCATTTAACGGCCATGTACACCACCACTCCTGGACATTAATGCGGTAAAATTCCTTCCCAATGTGATTATCACGGAACAATTTCACCAAAACCCATACTAGCAACCATTACCCGCTATCTCTCTATCTCTACTACTGGCTTATTTTTTAAAAGAAATAATAATTAGGTAACGATTGAAGGGCTTGAACTATTACATTCCTTTTTAGTTAAAAATGACCATGCTTACATAACGTTCACATAACAGAAAACTCCCCAAAGAAACATAACAGAAAACTCCCAAAAAAACTTGAACCACCATGTATCCTCTTACCCCATGACTACTAATTAGTCCTTTCGATTTCAATGGTGATGAATACTGATGATCTCACCCCCCAATCTAATGCTAACATATTGTTTATCATCAACTTTATAGAATATTATCCGGTACTTAAAGAATCAATAAATAAAATATTAAAACCTAAAGCACTATTTTGTCATGTTCAAACAATCTATATCTATACTATATAATAAAAGAAACCTGATTTTGAACACGTGTCATTCATTGAAGATGTTTACATTTGTAATTTCCTACCTTTTCATACTTAATATTATTATTTACCAAATTGACACTTTTTTATTTAGTTTACCCTTATCTCTTATTTTATGAAAAAAAAAAATATCGATTATTCTATCTCTTATTTTCATATTGCATTTTTTTTAAATTTAGTTTGTACTTATCTTTTCCGTTCAAATGGAACAGAAGTAAAATTATTGGGTTTCACATTTGTAATTAGTTATTTTTTTATTAAGATGTTATCGTTATATTTGCTCATGTTCAAAATGATCAGAAAAAAAAAAAAACTCAGTTATTTTTGTTTATAGGAAATCATAATCCTTTTATTTGATTCAATCATTCTAGAAGTTTTAAAACTAAAATATAATCTATCATAATCAAATTCACATTTTAAAACCTTCAAAATTCAACCATTCAATAATCACATTTGCTCACACGTATAAGCCCATATATAATCTAACCTACTTTTAATAAAGGATTCCAATTAATTCTACGTGAAATTCATAAAGACTTTTTGTTATACATTTAATTTCATATATAATCTAATCTAACTTTTAATAATGTATATATGTGTGGACGCTCGGAGGGCAAAAGTGAAATTGCACTAATTTTAACGTTATTTCACTAAATTTGTGAAAATAACGTTAAAAGCGGCGGACGGTTAATCATGCATCATCATCATCATGTGGTGGCGTTGATAGCAAAAAGACAAAAGGGAACATGCCTAATCGGTCTTTGTCCCGATTGCTGAGTGTTATGTGCCTTATGTCCAAAGCTTGATGCAAAACTACTATCGAGCGGGGATCTTACTGAAAGCAGCATCTACATCTTACTCTCCTCAGACCATACCTTAGCTTTACTATTTGTGAGATTTACTGAGTATGATGATGATGATGATTTAGTATATATAATTAGATTTATTCATCCCGTATAATACACGGGGTTTATAAAGATATAATTTTTTTTATTATTTAGTTTATAAAATTACATTTATCCAACCCGTGTAATATACAAGGTTACAAAATTACATTTATTTAACCCGTGTAATACACAGTGTTTTTAAAGATATAACTTTTTTTATTATTTAGTATATATAATTAGATTTATTCAACTCGTACAATACACAGGTTTTTATTATTTGGTATATAAAATTACATTTATTCAGTACAATACATGAGGTTCTTAGAGATATAATTTTTTATTATTTAATATATAAAATTACATTTGTTCAACCAGTGTAATAAACGAGATTTTTAAAGAATAATTGTTTTAATTTAGTATATAAAATTACATTTATTCAACCCGTGTAATACACGGGGTTCTAACCTAGTATTGAATATAATTGAAAACAGCTTGAAAACATATTAATATCATATTTATGGAAAATAGAAAAATAACTTGATTATGTTGGTTTTTTTCCATCAATATATTGAATTTAAAAATATGAACACGATGAGTTTGCTAAAACTTTCTATCGATTCTTATAGCCTTATAGGAGTTAGATATTACATACCCATGATTTTCTGGAGTTATTAGTTATCACCTTTAAATTTATCATTTTTACCAATGTCGTTTAAAAGAAAACAAAATTCTTTAAATTCTAAAAAATAAATTAAAAATGATTGTAGCGAAGGGAGTGACATCAAATCATGGTGTGTTGGTGTGAAAGTGGGAATGTCTATTCCTTGGTGGGAGTTTCTCCAATCACTGTGGAAAAAGTTATTTTCTTTTGCTTTCTCAAGTAAAGGCTCAATAATGGAAGACTTAACACAAAGTTAGTGGCCAACTCACCCTTGGACTTAACCATATATAGGTACCCATGTTTAGCCTAGTTGGGGAACCTACTTCTTTTTTTTATTTTTATTTTTATTTCAAAGCAAAAGTGGTTTCATACAAACTTTATAAAATGGGCACAATCTAAAAGTGGCATATTTGGTCTTAACCAAGGCTAAATGGCCATGTTATGGGCATATATGCCTTTTACAAGTGAAATATTGTGTGTAAGGTTTGGTCCATTGTTCAATCAAGATCTTACTTTTCACCTTTGTAATCTAAAGCATCCCAAATATTAGTTTTGAAAAAAGGTTTATGTATATTTATTTCATCATGCGATGTGTGTATGAAACATGAGTTTAACACGATTCTTGAATATTTATGAAATCGTTAAAGTATACGTGTATTAAACACGAGTTTTAAAGTTGGTTGCTTTTTAAAAGTTTTGATACTATGATGACGGGATTTAGGTTTACGGTCTTAAAAGTATTTCGAAAAAAAAAATGTTAGGTTGTAGTTGGCCTTTGGAGGGTCTACTAGGCTCTTCTTTTAATATGACCTTTTAAGAACGCGCTTTTTGAAGGGAAGTTGACAACCGTTGCCATCGTTTTCTTTTGCCTTAAAACGCATCTATTCAATAATTTGCACTACAGCATGATATGATGATGGATTCTTATTTGATAAGTCAAAAGTTCTAAAGGTTTGTTTATGCTTAAACAGTAAGTCATGCTATCCATCAATCAATCAAAACAAACACAACTTCTTGAAAGGAAAAAAAAAAAACAAATAACAGGCCCAATCCATTAATTAAACTATTATGCAGTTTTTGGAAGAAAACATATATGGTTTAAGAAGCCCAGATGTAAAGGCCCACTGTCTCAAAACAAACTTTTCCAACTATTTTAGAAAAGATAAACTCTAGTATGAATGTTTAATTAAAGATAACATCAAATTTAAAGTGGTTTAAGTATATATTATTTAACCGATGGGGATCTTACCTCATCGATTTGCAATCGAGAGTTTTAACTTTTAACACTGTTATCATTTTTCTAAGCAAATACATATCACTGTTATAACGTCTCACTACTAAAATATTCATCGTCAATTCCGGTCATGCTAATGATAGTCAAATTGTCTCACTAAGGTGATACCGATCTTCCAGTGTTTACAATTAAACTCACAGTATTACAACTTCTTTACAATATTCTTAGATCTTGATATTCGATTATATACTAGTAGGGTGCCCGCGCGATGCGGCGGGGAACACTAACACTTAGGTAGGTGATTTTGGGGATGTGTACGGTGTGGTTTGGTTTTGAGCCATAACCAAAACCAAAATTTTCGGTTAAGGTATATCAATAACCGATCGATTTCGATTATTCCGATATTGGTTAAACGGTTATGAACATTGGGTCGATATAGTTTTTGATTGTAAATGAAAATTTAACTTGGGTGAAAAGAAGTTACCTTAGCTAAAAATGCTGACCTGAGTCGAAGTACTCAAGAAAAACAACACACTGTTTTCAAAATAATTGTATTAGAATGTTACGAAAAAATAATTAGACACAACATATTCATAAAATAATATCATAGGAAAAACAAATTGTTAGATAATTAAATGGATTAATTGTAAGATAATTAAATAGATTAAAACGTATATTATAAAAATTGAAATTGGATATTGATTTAGTTAAAAATAAAAATTTAGATTAAACTGTCATTTTAGTCCCTATGGTTTGGTCACTTTTACCACTTTAGTCCAAAACTTAAACCTTTTGCATCTGGGTCCCTGTGGTTTCAGTTTTATTGCCATTTTGGTCCAAAAATGAAATCAGGTGATATTTGTCTTATAAAAATATAAAATCATGCTATTTTGTCTTTTTACTCAGGGGCAAAATAGTCATTTCTTTTTTATAAATAAATACCAGATTTTATAAGAAAAATATAACCTGATTTGCCCTTGAGGAAAATAACAAAATTGTATAATTTTATAAGACAAATATGGTATGATTTATTTTTAAACCAAAATGGCAATAAAACTGAAACCACAAGGACCCAAATGCAAAAAATTTTAGTTTTGCACTAAAGTAGCAAAAATTAATAAACCTCAGGGACCAAAATGGCACTTTAATTAAATGTTGTTCATCTTGTTCATAATTGTTTTATAGCTTTTCATCCAAGGTCATGATTGTTTTATAGTTGAAAATATCAAATATGCTTTCTTTGGAGATGGAAATTTCTTTTAATCTTGGATTAAATTACTACAAATATCTATGTTCAGAACCCTAACGCCATCTTCAATCTAGCTGAGCTGGTAAGCAAAAATCACTTTAAATTAGGAGACCATAAGAAGATCTTAACTTAAAACCTCTAAAAAGTTGCATTATATATCTGTTACTCCCAAATACTAATATTTAATTTTCATTCCAAAAGTTGAGAATCCCACATTGCTCACCTCACAAAACACAACGCTTTCACACCTCTAGTATATAAACCCAGCTCCTAAAGTCCCTTGGATCCGACAAATCTTATTAAAACCCCAGCAAAGCAAGGTATTTAAAAAAACATTACAGCTACCAAAATTATCTAGCAAAATAGCAACACCAACAAGAACAGAAAACAATTCACCAAATCAGCCTACGTTGAAAATGATGAACAATCTCTATCATTGCTTTGACTTCTTCTACCACATTCGGAAAGGACATCGTTTCGCATACACCACAAACACCATAGAGCAGTGAGAATAATGGCATTGACACCTTTTCTCTTTTTGGATCCTTGAGTGAATCCATGCAAAAGAAGCAGATCTCATAAGCTAAAAGCACAAATCGATCCAATCTTGCACCAAAGAGTGACAACCTGCCATAACGAAAAACACAAATCGATTTCAAATAGTAATGAATGAAATAAGTAAAAGTTAAGTGATCAGAACCTGTCAGGATTCAATGAGAATTTGTCAGTGGATCGACAAACCATTGAATTCTATTGTCACTCAATTGATCTTCTTTCTCATCTGATGTACCTGTTGTACAACTACCAAGTTCACATCAGAAGGAATTACAAAGTCCTTCCCGGGTCACCGGTTTATAATTTGAAACACACTGAGCACCTTGATAGATGTGTTGACCAACTTAATATGCTGCAAATTGAGAGCCATATGTGGTAGTTGCTACACTAATATACACAAATGCAAACAAATATTACATTTTAAGAACCTACATCACAAGTATAACGTATGGTTGGAATCCGTTGGATCAAACTGAAAACAGATTTGACTAAAACAATGGTGAGCAAACCATATATTTTCTTTTTCGTGATTTAATTGTGTAAATAATGCTATAAACCATCAAACACACATAGAGGGGGCCACAGAACAAGACATATGGAAAGAATTTCAGATGGATCTCTTGTATTATAGACGCATACCTGGACAAGTTCTTTAGGCAATCTAGAGGCTCCATGATTCCATTCTTTCAAGCCAATTCATAGAGGATCTAGTCAAAAGCAAAAAAAAAAAAAAAAAAACAAGAGTTACAAAAAGTAACTTCAGTGTGAATGTGATGATAAATCCTCTACTGACCTTTAGCAAATCAAGCAGAAGCTTTAGCCCGCTTGCAAAGTACTTCCATGAACATTACCGATAAACATTGCCAGAGCATCAATACCTGTCTCATCAATGAATTCTTGAGCCTGCAATTCATATGAAGTAAGATTAAATAAGCTCCTGTAGTAAAACACTACATTGAACCCTGACAAGAATATAAAAATACATAACTATGAAGCTAGTAATTTGTCGCATGTTTAAGCAATCTCACAAATAAAAAAAAAACATCAGATTAGTCCATCTCCCCTTTATGTGACTCTAAAAATATATACAATACATATATATTTGGGCAATAAGTTCTTGTTATAGAAGAGTACCTTCAAAGTCGACACAACCCTAACAATGTGTGAAGCCAAGCCAACCTGCATATTAAAGGAAGAAACCCAAACAGGAGATATTAACAACAATAACGAAAACTAAACCCACTTTAAGCTTCGAAATCACCACTAAATTCATTTTATCCACACGCGAAAAGCAGAAACAAAAATTAAGCAAATTAAACCTTTAGTACAATGTAAGGAGAAACCATCGGCTGAGATTTCCCTGATGAATCATAGCACATTGGAGGTTTTAGGGTTTTGGGTGAACTAAAGTTGAAAAATAAAACCCTAAATTTCCAGTAGAGGGAGAGGTGGGGATGGTGATGAGGGAGCGAAAAGTGATTCTCCACCCATTTGGGTATCTATTAGAAAATATGATAAGAACCCTTCCATGTCAAACAGAGAAGGCGATGTGAAATCTTGCACCACAAACTCCTGCGATCAATGAAGAGTAACGAGAGAGGGTAAGACAGAATGACATTCGATTATCTGAATTTGAGATAGAGAACCAAGAAAGAGAAGGGCGTGTTTGAATTTTGAATTGGGATTAGGGTTTTCAAAGATGTGTTTGAAGCGGGAGGATCCAACAAAGATAAGGGTGTGTTTGAATTTTGAATTGGGAATTTCGAAGTGTTTGAAACGTGAGGATTCAAAGCTATGTTTAAATTAAATTTTGATGTTTTAAGTAACGCATTATATTATATATTTTTATATTTTAATTCGCACGTCAATATTGATTAAGACAAATACCCAAACGTCGACAAAAATAAGCATATCGATACCTTCCGATATTTGTATAACGTCATAGTTTAAAAGATATGAAAAGAATACATAAAAGAAATATAGTAGAGGGGAAAGTGTAAGTAGAACCTAATTATCCATAATTTTGTTAAAATTAGGTATTTTAAATGTAATAAGATGAGGGGCTAAAAGATAATTAGTGTTTAAAAGACAAATTTACCTTCATTTTAGAGCTTTATTCATAAATTAAGAGGCAAAAAGTTCATATACTTTGTGTATCTAAAAATGCTCATCCCGCATACATTACAATATAGTATAGATTAGTTGTTATTTTCTTCTTTAATTACTTGTGCATTAAAGCATTATCGACTTGTACTTTTTAATGATGCGTCGATATTGAACAAAACAACTACCGAAACGTCGACAAAAATGTGTAGGTCATCATGATATCTTTGGATTTTTTTTAAACAGTATAGTTTATAAGATATGTCAAGAATGCATAAAAAAATATAAGTTTGTTGTGGATGGGTGAATTGTAACTAATTATCTATAATTTTGTTAAAACCTCAGGGATTTAAGTGTAATAAGTTTAGGGGCTAAAAAATAAATAGTATTTAAAAGACCAAACTACCCTCATTTTAGGGGTCTTTTTATAAATAAAGAAGGGAAAAGTTCTTATTTTTTGGGTATCTTAAAATACCCCTCACTCATGCATTATAATATAGTATAGATGATAATGAACTGTAGACCTCACGGGGGTTTCCCCTTTGGTTGGTTTAAGGGAAAACGGGTTTGTAGCTGGACTAGCAGCAAGAAAGGCAGAATCAAAGAAAGTGGATAAGCACGCTAAAGCTTGCGCAGAGAACCAACATGTCTTTATCCCTTTTGCCTTTGATACTTTTGGCTCCCTAGCACCAGAAGCCATCAACTTCTTGACGAGGGTTCAACAGGTTATCCACATCAATTGTTCGACCCCAAGGGGGCAGGGGTTTGTGTTCGGGAGGTTGGGGTTTGCAATTCAGAAAGGGTTGGCGGCGCAGCTTGTTGCCCGTCTGCCTTCTGTTTTGATGTAACTTAACAAGTTTTCTGGTTATATTTATATAAATGAAATGGGAAAAAAATTCATTTAAAAAAAATGAACTGTAGTGAATAGATATTTCACAACTAAACAGCGATATAAATGAGAATATAATCTGTTTGATTTCTAGTAATTTTTTTGTAAATGATTACAAGTAAGAAACAAGATAAGCCTAGAGAAAGGGGATGGGAATCAGAAACATAGAGTAAAGATGAGAAGAAGAAGATGCACACTGATAGTCATAATCGTCATGCCCTATTTGCTCTGCTCCGTTTCATTATATCCTACGACATTCCTATTTCTTTTGTTGGGCTGCCTTAGTTGGGCTGGCTGGGCCAGGGTCCGGGTCCGGTTCATAACATGAACCATGTGAGCAAGTAAACATCACTATAAAGAGCATACATTACTAATTATTTGCCTTTAGAGGATGTGAGCATGGACAAATATTGGATTTATTGGAAATGAAAAGTCGGGAAACAACATTCGTAGAGGCTGGGTTGACGCAAGATATCGATAACACAAACACAACATTAGACTTACTAGTGTTCACATTACAAATCATAGGATATTTTTAACTTGTATATCACTGTATTAATGTAGACGCAACTGGTGTAATTAATTTTTTTTTTTTTTTGAGATATCTTGTGTTATTAAGTTTTTATATGCAAATATGCAATCAACACATCCAACTCTTGACTCTTCTTGTTTGGCTCATGCATCTAGATTTAATATCCGGTGTGTTTTATTCGAGTATATTTTCTAGAAATGATAGAAAAAAACATTTTCGTTTTATATATTAAATAAAAAAAATATGATGGTTTTGTTTAACTTTCTGGCCCACAACAAAAGATACTTGTGTTTGGCCCAAATATGTTTTAATTACCGGCCCACAATTTAGACCCTCTCTAGAGTCTATTGTGTTTTTATGGGTTATAACTTATAACTAGCACTTTGATGATAGTAAACATATCAATATACGAATCTAATGATTGTGAACATATCAATAAGACCACCCGTAGTGGGGCATTATTTGGGCGTGAATTGCCTCAAAAACACCCCGACAACACCCGTGCACCGCCCCCTTGGGCGTTTTTTGCATTTTTTGGTTGGGCGTGTAGATTAAAACACCGGATGAAAATTTTAAAAACCAATAAGAAATTTCCAACTCATTTATGATTATATTATATGTTATACGGCTCGTATAGATGGAAAAAATATGAGGTCGTATAACATTCTATATCGGTCGTATAATGTTACACGGCTCGTATACATGGAGACAAAAAAAACATTCCTTGTCATTTTTTTGTGTGCAACATTCAGTTATACGACCTGTATAACTCTATATAGATCATATAGATGTAGGCAGGGGCGGACCTAGCCTTAACCGGGGGGTAACCTCCGCTACGGCTTGGTTTGGAAAAATTTGACGTTTTTAGTGTAAATTTTGGAAAAATTTGATGTTTTTTCGATTTCGTTACAGCTTATTTATAAAACGTTACGGCTTGGCATGAATCCTAGATCCGCCACTGGATGTAGGGGTGTGAAAATAAGATTTTAGACGAAAATAGACGGTTGGAATTAAGTGACAATGGGTTGTCAGTTGGTCTCAATCTACTTCTGCCTTTTGTATTAGATTCCCCGTGAACTTTGGTAGAGTGTGTACAACTGTTTGGTTGGTACTGATTACGTGAAGTTTTAAATGTCAGTTAGGCTTTTCTTGTAAGTTGAGGGACAAAATGTGAAAATATTGGAAGTAAACGTTGACTGAACAACTATAGCACAAAAATAGTAGTAGTAAATGATTGGGCGCGTGTAACAAACAGCCTGAGTCGTCTTCTTACCCTTCTATTTCCGGAAAAGACAAATTAGCCCCTGAAGTACGATTTATTATCTAATTAGTCTTAAGCCCCCAGCATGCGGGGCGGGAGCATAAAACCGTGCTAAATAGCAACCGAACAAAAAAACTAAGGGATCAAATGTGATCACCAAACACTGTGCCAGGTAGCAAATAGACGAATATGATCAAATTCAGAAAAAGACGTAAAACAAAAACTAATAAAAAACTAACCTTTTTTAACTTTCTATGACAAAATTATAGAAAAATAAGAAGAAAACTTCTTTAAACAAAAATGAAAAAAAAAAACCTTAAAGTTAAAAAGGAAAAAACACACACGTAAAACTATAAAACATAAAAGTATGTTACTATTCATCAACATATTATCATTATGTTTTCTTAAATATATCTTGGGTTCTTTTTAAGAATCCAAAGGTTTCCTACCAACTCTTTTAAATATGGAAGTTGGTGGATTTGATGAAGATGTGTCATAGTTTAAATAATAGTTTGTAGTATACTTTAGTTAATTATAATTATATGTTAAAGATGCTAATCTTACTTGTTTTTTGTCATTAGATGTCATATAGAATTCAATAAGAGTATGTGTATTTCTTATTTTAATTTCATATATATCTTCTATTTTTTTAAACTAATATAAAACTTCAAATTAGGATTAGCTCTAATTTCCAAACATCATGTTGACTGGTGATTGTGACGGAAGAGTTGAGGGCGTGGATGAGTAATTGATTTTTTTTACCTTTTTATTTAGAGAATGATATGAATAATAAAGCTAGCGTTCGATTGCATTGACCAAAAGTTCGATTACATTGACCAAAAGTGTGATGGTTGAGTAAACTGTTAGGGTGAGCAGGGCACTCCCCTAGAAGGGGAGTCCCCTCTCTTACACACACTCAATCAGTACTTGCTATGTCAACTCTCCTCTTAACTCCCCTCACACCCTCAATTTGATGGTATCACTCCACTCACACAATTATTTTTTATAAAAAAAAGAAAAAAAAATATGATTGGTGAAAAAATAATGGACCCACATTACCAACCAATCACCCCCTCTCTCCTCTCTCTCAATCGGTGAACATACGCTGAGCTACACCCTTCCCGCGCGGTAAACTTCTGTTGGCGGCACCCTTCCCGCACGGTAAACAACTCCCCGCATGGGGTTACCGAAGGTGCTGCCGACACCCTTAGAAATCAAATACGAAATTTAAAAAAATAAAAATGAAGTACTAACATACTATTTGAAAATTACTCTTTAATTTTTTTTTTATTTTTTTTAACTGAAATGAAATTTTCATTAAAATGACAAAGTAACAAATTACAAACAAGTGGCAGGTAAACGGGCAAAAAGCTGCGCCGCAACCCCCTTTTGAGTATTATTAAATATTTAGGGGTCATGGTTTTCAATTTTTCATGTAATTTAAACTTTAATAAATATTTTTTGTAAATGTTTTACAAAAATAAAATAGTAAATTGTATTTCACATTGATTAAGAACATATAAAATTTGTTCCGAGTTATTTCGAGATAAATGACAATTCCATCTTATTTTTTTTTCTTTTTTCGCAATATTGCTTACTCATCATTATCTAATAATTATTTAGTAATATCCTTCTTTTCTGACATTCGTTTATTTTGCAATCATCAAAGAATAAGTGGCATTTCACTCCACACCCTGTAACTTTTTATACGAACATAAACTTTTAAATGATGTGAAAATCTAATCTTCTATACTATATAAAAAAATCGATCCCTGGATTGTGGAAGAACATCGGGAATATGGAGTCGGAGCTCGAAAAGGTAGGTATAAATATTCATTAGTATCTGGTGGAAGAAAACGGTAATTGGCGGTGGCGGAATGAATCGGAGGAGCAGTTTTCGGTTCAACAGGTTCGAAAAACATAGAAAGTGCCAAGCTGGCTGATTCAGCAAACGATCTGGAGTATGAATGGAATAGCTGGGCTCCGCCTAAAGGTAATTTCCTGCTTTGGAGAACCCTTTTAAGTAAGATTGTTGCGAGGGAATGTCTAGATCGCAGGGGTGTGGTGCTTCCCGATATTAGCTGCCCTCGTTGTGGTCTGGAAGTGTAGAGTCCGGATCATATCTTTATTAATTGTTTGTGGTCGAGGAGTATATAGTGGAATGTGTTGGCTTGGGTCCGTATTCGCTTCCCAAACGATTGTGAGTCGATGGCTGACTTTATGAATTATGTTAAGGAGTGCCCAAGTGGAAAAATCTGGAAACGTTTAGTTAACACAATTGTCATAGCTACAGGTTGGAGAATCTGGAGTGCAAGAAATTCTAAGGTGCTCGAGGGATACTTCATACCGATTATGAAGACGGTGGAGCTCATTAAAGAAGACTCTTTTCTTTGGATAAATTATCGCTCGAGATGCAAGAAACCGAAATGGGAAAATTGGCTTTTATTTGATGTAGTAGACATAACTTAACTGTTTCTTCTTGTTGTTTTTGTTCTCTTGTTTGTTCTTGTATCTCAGCTTCTTGCTGGCTCTTTATATTTATATATAAAGTGATTTGTCCGTTCAAAAAATAAAATAAAATAATAATAATACTAAAATAAATCAAACGGGAAACACTTGTCACGTTATAGAGTGATTCTTATTGGATTTTCCCGCTTAATTTTTATAGATGATCATAAAAAGATAAGTGATCACAATTTAAATAGATTATACTGACCAGATTCTTCGGTTATTTCAAAACCGATTGTATCAGGATCAAATACAAACCCTCCTAAATAAGAAGTTGTACAAACGGTATCAAACAGGCTCTGATTGACCTCATTTAAACGGCATTATGTGAGATTTTAGGTTTTCACTTTTGGATTTATAGGTTATAAATTTTAGAATTTTTGTTTATTATCATTATGTCTTTTATTATTATTGTGTTTTTTTATATTTGCGTCATTGTGTCTTTCTTCTTCGACATTGTGTTATATTTTTCAACATCGTTTTATATTTTGCTCGACATGTCATCTCGTGCGATTCATTGTGTCTTTATACACTTTTTATTTTTAGAAGTGTTTGTAGAATATATTAACCAAAGAAATAAATTAGACACTCATTGAGTCATTGTTGATATATTTTATACATAAATATAAATTGGTCCAGTTTTTAAAAAACCTGTATAATAAAAGAAATAAAATGAGGACATTAGTTAAGTTGCGGGGTGATTTCCATTGGGTTGAGATGTATGTATTCACACCATGACTTTTTTTCAGTAAGTAACGCACACAAAGTAATAAAAGTGAGTAAAAATGTGATAACCCATAATTTCAGGTTAATACTTTAACCTAACCACGGTTAGTTAGACATACATTCATAGCACTGCGTTTAACTAGGGTTAATTAAATGAGTCTACATTGGTAATTCGAGGAATTACCAGAACACACATACAAGTTAATTCTCGAACGTTGGTGACTAGCACGAATAACTAATATAAATGGACGGTTTATATGAAACTTATATGTTGCATGATAAATACGTGAATTATATGCTTTAACAGCAAGCTGCAAGATGTTATGTGCTTTGTGTAAAAGTTGTATAGTTAAGGGTGTTTAGGGTTAATATTGAAATTATAATAAAACAATGCAAACCCTAGACTCCCCATAATCTCAATCATACGGCAGTTTCTCTAATCATTTTTTGCTACACAAATCTCACACATACAATTCTGATCTTTCAATCCATCAAAAACAAACACTAGACTCCCCATAAGTAAGTAGGCGATTGACTTTTAAATGTCAAACTGACCTATAATAAGGTTAAATGATAATTTTGATAGAAAATGCGTAAGGTGGGATAATCGTGTTAGACGATGATTAATCTAACCATCTTTAGGGCTGTAAACGAGCCGAGTCGAGCCGAGTTAGACTCAGCTCGAGCTCGGCTCGAACTCGACTCGAGCTGGCTCGACTCGAGCTCGAATTTCAAAACGAGCTGAGATTTGAGGCTCGAGCTCGGCTCGATTAGAATTCGAGCTAGCTCGGCTCGGCTCGATCTAGCTCGAACTAACAAAGAACTACAAAATTTATTACTTAAAAAGCCCTTAAAAATGAATTTCTTCATAGCCTAAGGGCCATAATTGTCATTTAATTTAACCATATGGCTAAATATGCAATTATAAATAGTTAATTCACTTTCTCCATTGTCTTTACCTACTTTTATAGGGGAGATACTCCCTTACTTTTTGTTTTCTAAGCGATGTGGGACAAAAAGTGAAAGATGTAAACCTTATCGAGCCAGCTCACGAGCTCACGAGCTGAGCCAGGCCAAGCTCGAGCTCGGCTCGTTTACAAATCGAGCCGAGCCGAGCTGGCTCGTTTACAACCGAGCCAATTTCGAGCCGAGCTTTCTTCGATCTTTTTTCGAGCGAGTTTCGAGCGAGCTGCGAGCCACGAGTTTTTTGAACACCCCTAACCATCTTACGAATTATAAATGATAGTTTGACGCTTGACAAGCTAGGTGGAAGCTTGGGGAAGAAGCGGGTCAAACGGATCAAGTACGAAGGAAAAACATATTTGGATGCGAGTAAGTAAAGCTTACACCCTTTTTTAGAATACCTATTTATTTTATGAGTTATGAATACGTTAAAGTAATATTTGAAATATGACCATATGGTGAAAATTCGTAATGGGTCAAATGAGATAATGGTAATAAATACCATTCTGTTATAAATACAAAATGTTGGTCATTTAGGCCAAACGGGTCAAATGGTGATGTTAACACCATTTGACAATAACGACTAATATTTGTTTGTCGAGTCTTATGCTCACAGGGGTGAATAGCTTATGGAATTTGTGTTGCTATTAATTAGCAATTTATTAAGGCAAGGTATTAAAACGGGTCAATACTTTGACCCGAGACAGGTATGTGTAATAGGTCAAACTCTCATTAAGAACTTAAGGTTCTACGAGAGTTAAACGAAGTCAAGAATGAATATTTGTTTACCTAAGGTAAGTAAATCTAATAATCTAAATTGTAGTCATTGAGTTCTGAGAAACATAATGATTGTAGATAAGATTATGGCCAAAATGTGCGATATTGGTCAAAGATTCTATCGGAAGACCTTCGTCGTAAAAGAATGGGCTAAAGTTGACCAAAACGCCCTTGAATGATAAACCGGACAAACGACCCTTAAGGGTAGTTTGAAAATAAGTTTTTTCGATTGTGTAAATTCTTTTGATATGTGTAAAAGTGAAAGGTATTAGCCTTTTTGGTCTAATGCCTCTTAACGAGTCCTTTTCGTAAATTGTCAAACCGAAGGGGTAAAATTTGGGATATATGATTTTACTATAACAAATCCACCACAAATACAGTTGTGGTGGAAGATAAAAGAAGCCTTAGTGTGGAAATAGGAGGTGAGAAAGAAGGAGCGAGATTTAAGCTTAAATGCTTAAATTCTCTTAACGGGTCAAAATGAATTATGCGCATAACTTGGGTAATGGCTGCGTAATTCATAAAAGTTATGATCCCGAGTTAAAGATTTTGGGTTAAATATGAAGGCTTATGTTTTACGAATAATTAGAAACAAGTTTGAAGTAAAACGGATAAAAATTGAAGAAGTTATGAGTGTTTTTGTGAAAAATGGTAGAGCTGGGAGTATGCAGCTCCCAACTATCAATTTTCTGTGAAAAAGGGGCTGTCGCGCCCCGCCACGGGCTCTCGCGACCCGCGAGACCTAAGACGAATCTTGTCGCGCCCCGCGACAGGCCACGAAACTGGCAAAACATGTTTATTTTGATTGATTTGTCTTACGGTCTCAATTAGACATGTTATAAACTCTATTTAACAAACGCATTTCATGACTTATGAAATGTAGGTATACCTTGAAGCACCGGGCACGATCAAATTTAAGCTTCCGCATTACGTTTCGTCGTTACACGATTAAACGACGATATTATGTTGAAATGTTTTAAATTTCAAGATGTTTTATGAAACTCGTATTTTTAAATGTATGTGTATATCGTATATACACCATTACATACGAAACTTATATCAAATTGTTATATACAAATTGAGGGTCTTACAGCCGGTGCCTGGATTGGCAAGCCTATGGAGCCGGCTATGTCCCCTTGTGTAAATCGAACCCAAGACCTATTGATTTCAAAGTCTGATCGCAAAGATGCTAGTAAGACCATGGGGTGTGGTTTGGGTTCCCTTTGGGACTATCCGTCACGTAGACGCCACGTCACATTAGGTGGAGGACCATCCCTTTGGGAATACCCAAGGGTGTGGAAGACTACCAAACTTATAAATAAAAACCAATATATAATAAAGGAGAGAGAGAACAAACCAATCAAATGGCTCGTCTCCAACGGCCTGGTGATGCCGTTTGCACCGCAACAAGGGGGAGGGGGCGGTGTGGGACAAGGATGACGAGAAGAGACGGGAAGGGGACGACTTCCACACTCCATGGTCTAAACTATAAAACCATGTGCGCCAGATCTGATCTTCATGCGTTAAAATTTAAAAACGAACCCAATAAACCGACAAACACTAAAAACAAACGGAAAAGACAATTCTATCCCTGAACAGTGAACCCCCGATCTAATCTCCATCTCCACGTCACCTTCCCTCATTTCCCCACTCTCAAACACTAGCGCGTGACCCGCACTCTCCCCATTCTCATTCGCCTTCATCACCTTGACCACATCTCCATCCTTATTCCATTTCTATATGCATACAAATGCACAAAACAAACCTATACATACACACACACCATTCAATCGGAAGCGATTAATCAGTTACTGCATCTGTGTGTTGTTCCTGTGGACAGTTATGGCGGAGATTGGACAAGCATCCACTGAAGTTTACGCTCCGACGACGTCGTTTCAAGTATGGCGAACACTGTTGAACTGGTTGACCTTTTTCTTCCAGATCTTCGTTCAGATCGTTAAAGGTACTCCTTCCGTGTTGATCAATTATTCTTCCACGGCGTCGTTTAAGCCTTTGCCTGTCGTCGAATTTCCTGATTCTTCAACGGAACCGCCAAATCTCGCTACCGCTTCCGTTCATATTCCGGCGGATTATGATCGTTTGGAAAAGCTTACGGTACGTTTTGTTTAATTTTGATTTTGGAGATTCGGTTAGTTAGTTAGTTAGTTATCACGGTGAATATTGTTCGTTATTGTTATTGTTTTTGTTATTTTTATTATTATTATTGTTGATTTTGTTATGGAAAAAGTGAAAAACTGTCACTGTGAAGGTTTTATTGTTTGTTTGAATTGTGTTGCTATTTGATTGGATTGATGTGATTACGTATTTTTGCATTTAATTCTGTCATTGTATGGTATAGTTTGTAGTAATTAATATTAATATTCAGAATTAAGTGCAGGTGAGGAAGAATTAAGATGATACATATTATGATTGGATGTGGAATTTTTGTGTCAAAATTTATAATAGTTTTTGTCATTTGTTACTGATAAAAGATAGCAGAGTTGGTGCTAAACCAGAGAAGATAGATATGTACAGTTCAGGATGAACGATACGTATAGCATGTTTCGTTGTTTCATTTTTCAAAGGTGGAACCGTATCGTGTGTAATCATCCAGGTGTGATTAACTGATCAAGTGAAAGTTAGTTTACCCATAGTTAGTTAAACCAGAAATAACATAATATGTATAGGCTAGGTTATGTGTAATTGAAGATGATTAGGTGCAATATGAAGGGATTTAAGATGAGCTTAAGTGTAATTTAGCTTATTCATGGTCAAAGCATAAATAAATGAATGTATATAGTTTAGATTATCTAAAATTTGGAATCAAACGAGTACATTAATGGCTGCAGGTGGTTCTTGATTTGGATGAAACGCTGGTATGTGCCTATGAGACATCTAGTTTGCCTGACAGTATTCGCAAACAAGCTACACAGGCTGGATTGACATGGTTTGAGTTAGAATGTGTATCTTCAGACAAAGTGAGCAAGTTTATGTGCATAAGTAACTTACAATGTTTTTTTTTTCTAATATATTTTACTGAAATATATAACTAATTCAATACGCTACCGGAAATTTGGGTATGAAGGAATCTGATGGGAAACCCAAGGTGAACTATGTGACGGTATTTGAACGTCCTGGATTGCATGAATTTCTTAGTCAACTTAGCAAGTTTGCTGATCTTGTGCTATTTACTGCAGGCCTTGAAGGTTTACTTACCACTATGCTTTTTTACTTGTATATTTGCTATTGATTTTCATCAATGTTTTTATATGCTAATATTGTACAACTGCAGGATATGCTAAACCACTTGTTGATAGAATAGATGCTGAAAACAGAATCAGTCGAAGGCTTTATCGGCCCTCGACAATTTCCACGTAAGTAGTTTCTATCTAACTCACAGCCTCACGTCACTCTGTTTACATATCTCGTAGTGTTCTTATAGAAATAAAATAGGTTTTGTTCATATGACAGTTTTATTGTATAAAGCTCGTCTTAAATCTGTTCGTATCTCGTGGCACAGGGAATATCGGGAACACGTGAAGGACCTTTCGTTTGTCTCAAAAGATTTTTGCAGAATTGTCATTGTTGACAACAATCCATTCAGTTTCTTATTGCAGCCGGTAAACGGCATCCCGTGCATACCGTTTTCTGCTGGACAACCACATGATGATCAGGTATATACTTTTTTTAATAGTTCATTTCTTTTGTGCTTGTTTACTCACAAGGAAACTTGTTCATGCATATAAATATAATACAATAACAATGATACAGCTTCTCGAGGTTCTACTTCCCCTTTTGAAGCACCTTTCTGAGCAGAGGGACGTTAGGCCCGTGTTATATGAAAGATTCCACATGCCAGAATGGTTTCAAAAACATGGAATCCCTGCCTCTGGCTTTACACGGTAGAAGTTTAGGGGGTGTTTGGTTTGAGTGTGTGGCTTTCTTTGAGTTTTTGAGTATGTTTGGTTTAAAGGAAAGGTGTTGATACCCATACCCATTCCATCATGCTATCAAACCAAACGCTACCTTAGTTCTTCATCGGGGACACCTAAAAAGGGTACCACGACAGCATAACTTAAAGCACTGCATTTTGTGTAGATATTATATCATCTCGTATACAGGAGGAGACTCATTCAAAGATTGTTTTAGCTATTGTTTACTTGCAACGCGTGTTCAAATTCGTATTCTTGTTGCAAGTTGGTATATATAGTTTGCAACGTTATGAACTTGTAGGGCTCGTTAATTATGGTTTGAGTTCTGTAAACCTATTGTAGATCAATAAAGGACGTAAGGTTAGTCCAATAGCTATACTGGTACTAGATTTTACTCGAGAAATAATTGCCTTGTCATTCGTCTCTACCTGTGAGTTATATTTTGTGGATTGTATTAATCTATATATATGTCACCCGGTGAGTTTAATGTACCACTAATGTGATAGGCCTGAGGCGGTTTGATGTGATGTGGTTGGTGTTTTCATAATTCAACCTTTTAAGAACATAAACAATAGATTGATAATCATTGTGTATATGTAAGAAATTAGATTGATAGCACACCGTTCATCGTCTCACCAGTACAAGCATATGTATTGGTTTACATGCCATAATAGTTGTACATGTTTAACTACCTTATTTAAGAATGATGCAACATTCACTACCCTTACTAAGATTGAGTTTTAGTTTTTAGAGATCTTTTTGGTAAATATTAGAAACATACATAGTTAGATAAAATGCCTGTTTGGAGCTCTAATTGAGTTGGCTTTAGAGTCCCATCACCTGCATACCTTCAAGCACCTTAAAGGATCCACCCTTAACTTCTATATATTTCAAACATTCCATTCTCAAATGTGTGTTGAAGAAATACAGTTTATAGATTTGTTGTTACACTCTTAACTGGGTTTAGCTGAATATCGTTAGTCAACATGTCATAGCTCTAATGTTGCATCCTCATTGGGTGCTAAGAGTTGAAGTAAAACAAAACTAGAGTTTGAGTGCAAGGAGTTGAAGTAAAACACACCTTTAGAGTTTATCAAACATATTGACTTCTTACTTATTAATTGCTTGTGTTATGTATGTTTCATACCAAAATATACAGATGAAACAATTGAACGTTTCGAAAGTCTATACGATCTTACACAGTTGTTTCTCGCCTTCTTGGCCTCCACCAAGAAATGCTCTAAAAGATGCCTAAGGGTGAAGGGAATGGTTAAACAGGTGAAAGTGGCAAAGTTCAAAATCAACCAATGAGAGGGTGCCATGTCAACACGTCTAAAGAGTTTAAACTTTGGTGAAAATGTGTTGGCATTGGTTAAACACTTGAAAGTAGTAATTTTTTTTTTCATTTAAAAAAAATATATTTTTTTTTTGAAAGGAAAAAATATATATATGTGTAAAAGTCAAACATACACACACACATCACTACAACGGTCTTGTCCCCCTCCCTCTTTGTCGATCGGTGACCAGTTGCCAAGTTCACCAGTTTGCCGCGCGGGAAAAAAGGATGGCGGCGGTGTTGCCGATACCTTTGCCGCCCCACTCCCTTCACCCTAACAAAATTGAGATGTGGTGAAGCAAAGAAACCCACTCGAAACATCTTGTGATTGTCGACCATGTGTTGGATCATGTTGAAACAAGCTTAGTACAAAAGAAACCATAACATGGTTCTAGAAGAAGAAGAATAGTAGTAGTAGTCTAGTAGATGATTCAACGCCCCACATCTTTTTCTTTCAGCCCATTATGACTTGTAATTTTTTTTATAGTTTCAGATCTGTGTTAGACCCATTAAAGATAGAATTTAATCCAACTCAACCAATAATAATCTTATATTTAAAATCCAAACACACTTATAACACATAACGTCAAGTGTTCCCAACTTCCCATTTTTTTTTCCACTGAATGTGTCAAGGTTGAAGATAAATTAAAAGAGAATGAATGTGTCAAGGTTGAAGATAAACTAAAATAGAATGAAAAAAAAAACAAAAACAAAAACAAACATGATCATCATATGGAGTAAGGTTAACATACAAAAAGCCTTATCATACATCACGTAGGAGACAATAGTAACCGTTGGATCAGGGGTATAATCACGCATGGGACCATATAATCACGCATGGGACCACATAATCACGCATGGGACCACATAATCACGCATGAGACCACATAATCACGCATGGGACTATAATCACGCACGTTCTATGATAATAACGCACGTTATATTTTTTTTCATGTATGTTAATGTAGGTTAAGCCTTGAAGTACATTATACTTTCTCCATCATATGTAGATCTATATTATACACGTTTTCAACTTTTCATGATTCTTTGAATATTTGAATCAGGAAAACACGATTAAAGTTGAAGATAACATTTGTTTGTTTATTTGGTGAATCTCAGAATATATTCATCCTACCTGATGTTTATATTCTTGTAACTTAATTATAAACTTTTATAGGTATGTTAAATGAGATATTCACATATTCCTTTTTAATTTAAAATAAGTTTATCTAATAGTTGCGGATAGGCAACTGAAGAAACAAATACTGCGGGTGAGAAAGCAAGTATTTGCACTTAATGAAATTAGGGTAGGGGGGGGGGGGGGGGGGTAAGTTATAATGGTCTGTTTAAAGTTTAAACTAATAATAATAACTTGCCTAACATACAATGTGCGTCCTAGTTGCCCGTATCTGATGCATGAACAAAATGTACAAATTATAATATCACTTTCAACACATTATAACGATACATCTAAAAACCATGTTTTATTTAACCAATGTATATACTCTCGTCCTAAACCATAGACATCTGGTTGTGGATACTTCGACATTTTGGATTAGTACAGAAACCGGCCTATATAGAATAAAATAATTGAATTTAGAGGTGAAATATATAAAGATTGAGTGAAAAAAACCTTCAATCATTTAGGCTACCCACTGAATAGTTGTGGTAAATAAAAATTTGGATTTTTTTTAGGAATTGGAAGTTTGTTGACACATAATCAATTCACATGCGCATGGCTTTATAGCCTAGTGGCATCTTGGTCTTTGTGATTAAGAGAGAGAGAGAGAGAGACTGTTCTAATGCAAGGCGCAAGGAGAAGCACGAGCGAAGTGGTTTGGCTAAACGTGCAATGCCTCGTAGGAAGATCTAGCTTATTGGTCTAGTGCTTCCCGGTGCTTGCCAGTTATGAATGACTTCACTTAGCTTACTAGGGTGATCTCACCTATATTTATACTAGATTTAGTAGGTTGTTGTTTTCACTAGGTACATGGTCTCCAATGGGATAATCACTTGGCTGATCTACTTGGTTGTTGTCAGTGCACGCATGTCTATGATAAGGAAAGGAGAAGCTCAATGATAACCATCAATAGGGTGATGGTCAATTGGTAAAGACAAAAACCTTTAAACAATTTAAAAGGGGGAGATCTTGAGTTCATTTCTCACAGAGGACAAAAATAAAGAAATTTGCTGTTAAAAAAAAACTCAAACTATCTACACACTTGGTCTGTAGATAGCCCCTAAAAAAGTGTTTTTTGTCCTATATGCACACCTTGCAGTGTCGAGATGTTGTCAAAACGTGACGTTTTGGCCACAGCTCGACACTGCAGGGTGTGTATATAGGACAAAAAAAACACTTTTTGGTGTGCATATAGGCACATTGGTGTGCCATAGGTACACTCAACAAAAAAATCCTCCTGGGTCTCCTTTCTGCGTTTCCAGATCTTTGGGCCGGCCCATAATGAGAATTCGGGTACAGTCCTCTTATCTTTTACAGGCTACAGCAACCAAAGTTATATTCAATTTTCAAAACTCAATAACTTGACTTATTGGCTTTCATGAAACAACAAAAATTAATATACATACATAATCAGCATCAAAATAAAAAAAATCATAGTGTAGAGGTGACTTTTTGATCAAACTTTGTCAATGATAAAAATAGGTGCTAGGAAGATGTAGAAAGTAAAAAATGATCCAAAAATAATATGTAAATGTTGACTGTTTCTTTTTTAGATGTAGCTCTAACAATATTTTAAACTAAGATAACTTCTACATGCTACATTACATTTTCTTTAAAAAAAACGTTTACCATAAAATAAAGAATTTCATTTTACTTATTATGATTATTGTATTGTTATGTTCTTTTTTTCTTCCAATCGACGCTTTTTTAGATGTTAATGCATTATTGATTATTTGTGCGTCCAAATTATATACAACGGTGTGTCTACGTTGTCAAATTATAACAGTAGATTTAAACTAGTTATAATGGTGCGTTTAAAGTTTAAACTAATAATAATAACTTGCCTAGCATACATGTGCGTCCTAGTTGCCCGTACATGATGCATGAACAAAATGTACAAATTATAATGATGCATCTAAAAACCACGTTTTATATAACCAATGTATATACTCTCGTCCTAAACCATAAACATCTGGTCGTGGATACTTTGACATTTTGGATTACTACAAAAACCGGCCTACATAGAATAAAATAATTGAATTTAGAGATTAAATATATAAAGATTGCGTGAATAAAAGCTTCAATCATTTAGGCTACCCATTGAATAGTTGTGGTAAATAAAAAATTGGAATTTTTTAGGAATTGGAAGTTTGTTGACACATAATCAATCAACATACCCATGGTTTGTGAAACCTCAGTGGTATCTTGGAGGTGGGATAAGGCTTTGTGATTAATAGGTACTGGCTTCGATTCCCACAAGAGAGTTTTTCCCATATTTTATTGGGTTTTCCTCCTGAACTAGTGTATAGGCATTATAGTCTAGTGGAGATGGATATGATCGAATGGTTTCGCTGGTGGCATAATGATACTCCACTGTTCCGTCAGTGATCCAAATTTTGCCGTTCCAGAAAAAAAAAACATAATAAATCCGAATGCTTTAACAATGAATACAGGTCTATATTTGAAGAACCAAAGAATCGAGTCTAGGCCGGAGCCTGTTATCGAGGTTTTGGATCTTGTAAATGAACTGGAGAATGATCCTGCAAAACAGAAAACTGTTAGGCTCGCCGCAGAGATGGGAGGACCCCTCTGCGACCACCCTCCGGCGTGAGGATAAGTATTGGTAGAGTGAGAAAGTAGAGAGAGAAAATAAGGATGAAGGTTCAGAAAATCGTACTTGGTTTTGTACTTGATGGGGTATTTATAATGGTCAACTGAGATGACGGCATTCGTCTAGACGCACTTGATGGAGGTTCGTCCTCGGAGTTATGGGGGAACAGACATATCTGAGATGTCCGTTCAAGTGGAGTCCGGTTCGTCCTAAAGGATCATGTCCGGCCTCGGATATGTATCTTCAAGTCCCCCAGTTTGTTAAGTTCCGTAAGGGACTTGACAAAATGTTCATGTGAGTTATTTCATCTGAATGACGTGTCGTGATGGGAGTGGTTCTGGTCGACTGTCGTGGCGCGGTCTGAATGGTGCCAACATGGCGTGGGTGTTTTTAGCTACTTGACTGTCAGTCACCTATGTGTAACGGTTGCGAAACCCTGCTTTGGGAACCGTAATCGTCCTTTGATGGGACGGTTTTTGATTTGACACCCCAAACCGACTTACTTTCCCTATAAGAACTCTTTTTTTTTCATTTTATTTTTACCTTTTTACTCTTCTTATCTTCCCTCGTCTGTTACCCTCTTAGTTTCTTCGACTTCTTCTTCAAAGGTGCGTCTCTTTTATAGATTACTTGTTATGGCTCCTGGTAAGGACAACCTGTCGGAAAGCGTGAGTATTCTTACCGAATGACAGTTGGATAAGTTCGTTCGAGATTACCGTATTCCTTTGGATCTTCATCCAACCCTTCCTTATAAGGACGAAACTATATACCCTTTTAGACAGGGAAAATTTTCCCTTTTATACCCGTGTCTGTAGTTTTGCGAACTATCGGGTCCCTTTCTCTAGGTTTTTGATTAGGGTACTTCAGTTTTTTCGAGTTCATATTAGTCAAGTGAACCCGTTCGGTCTGAGTCGTGTGAGTCACTTTGAAATTTCTTGCAGAGCCCAAGATCGGAGACCGGACTTGAATGTCTTCCGATACTTCTATGAGTTTATTACTGCTGGAGACTGGTATACTTTCGCGCATAGAAAGGCATACCTTACTCTTCCTCCGACGAACGATCCAGCTTGAAAAACTGGAAGGATAATTTCTTCTGGTTGGACGATCGTTGTCTTCCGGAGGATATGAGGTGGCGCTTTAAGGACCAGTCTATGTCCTTCGATCTGGGCGAAGACTTCGTCTTCGACAAAGATCTGGCTCGCGCCCTAATTGAGCATAAGTCCCCAATCCGTCCCCTTCATGAGCATTTTCTTTTACTGGGTTGACTTTGTTTTTCTTGGAGCCAAGGGGATAGGAATTGGCCGGTTATTAGCAGAAAGCGTGATCATAAGTTCCGGCCCTTTACCTCCCCTTCGGCACCATTCTTTTTGCTATTTTACTAACTTCTTTTTTATTCTTTAAAAAATGCAGGTGTCATAATGTCTCTCCGGGATGCTCTGAAGGTTTCGAGCTTCGATGTTCTTGATTTTGATCTGGATGACCAAGGTGAAGGTGAGGTCTCTCTAATGATGCAAGTGGCTCCTTCGGCTCAGGAGATCTGGCCTGTAATCCCTTCAGACTCACCAAAACCGGCCGCTGCAGAAGCTACCTCTTCTATTCCAACGCCCACAAAGGGTGTTGCTGGTTCCTCCGGGTCTCAGGCTGGTAAAAAGTCAATTCTAGATGACGTGGACAGCGACCCGGAAGTACGCAGTTTAGACGAAGCTCTTCAGTACCGTCCTTCCTCTGGCTCTTTGAAAAGTAAGGGCATTATGCATGAGGTAGATCCACAAGCTCTCGTCCGTAAGAGAAAAACTGAATCTGCTCAGATCCGTTCTTCTGTCCCTCTTCCAATGCCGAGGATAAAGAAGATTAAAAAAGGTTCCTCTCACTCCGGTGGGGATGTGATGGTTGAATTAGATGAACACCTTACTGGTGGCAAGTTTTCTAGGGAAGAAGCTGCACGAGCTCGATCTGAACCAACCCCTACCTTTTCAGGTGGTTTTCTTCCTATTAGTGAAGTGGAGAGTATGGAGACGGAGATCCCTGAAACTAGGAGCAACGAGAAGGAGAAAACTCATGATGGACCGAAGGCGGTGACTTTCTCAGGTACGATTTTGGACTCGTCTTTGGGTCCGAACCGTTTTCTTGATGACGAGGAAGACCAAGTGTCCTCTCTTCCTCCATCTTGGTTCGGACCTGAGTAGATGTCCTTTTTTCGATATGCAGATGTGTTTTCGGACGATATGGAGATCGACCCGGCAACAACCGAGGAGAAGTTTGTTCCGGATTGGGATATCCGGAATAAAGATTCGGTAATGGATGAGCTGGTTGCCAGGACTCTTCTTTTTAACATTAGTACTCCGCTAGACCATGCCTGGAGCCGAAGAATGAAAAACCAAGATCTAGGTACCGCGGTTCTAACTAATCAAGCTCAGTCGAACGTTTTTGTGACGGAGCTCTACCGGAGGTGGGTAGAGGCAGAGTCGGTAAGGGAAAATTTGGAAAAGGAGACCCGCTCTTTGAAGCGCAAGGTTCTGAAGGCTCTGGATACGGAGAAGAAGATTGCTCAGCTTACCCAAGACCTCCAATCCCAATAGGAGAAGATTAAGTCTCTGACGACCCAGAATCAATCATCCCAGGTAACGGCGGCCTCTCCGGCGGAAGACCGCGACAGGATATCGGCTAAGTTAAAAAGTTTTTCCGAATCCATGAAGCAGAAAGATGAAGAGCACAAATCGGTTTTGGCGAAAATGGAGGAGTCTTTTACGAACGCACGTTTGGCTTATGCGAACATGATGGCTAGTACGTACCTTTTTTGACTTAATAACTCTTTTGTTTTACTATTTCTTTCTAACACTTTGGTCAGAGCGGGATATGCTTAAACCAGGGGAGGCCGACTTCAAAGCCCAGATCAAAGAAATGAAAGGGCATGAAGAAGAGGCAAAGGCGGAGAATGCAGCTTTACAGGCTAAAGTGGAGGATCTTCAGGCGACCAAGACTTGGCTGCTTTCGGAGGGAGCAAGGCTTCTTGCCAAGAATATTCATAAAGGTCCGGAGATAACCGCTGTTGTGGCCGCTGTTAATAACGCGATGAGCACCGTGGGTGTCAACTCCGGTCTTCATAACGGCTACCTTCATGCCTTGAAGAAAAAGACTCCTTATGCAGAGGTTCCGATGCTGAATCGTAATGCGGCGGAAGAGCTAAATGCGGCAGTTGCTTGCTTTGATTCTCTCACTTTTCTGGTGATTGAAGATCTTCCGAAGCTGGTGAATGAACCGTTGTCTAAGATCAAGGATGCCCTTTATTTTGCGGGCGCCTTTTCTCCGGAAGAATGAGGTGGACATGCCTGGCTTCATGGGGCATGCACCTTGGTAGGTTTTAGCTTGTCAAACTGTTGTTTTTAGAAGGTGGACATATTCGGCTGCTTGGGATATGCACCTTATTTTGTTTCAGTACGCATGTAATGATGTCTTTACCGTACTTGTGTTCGTGACAATTATCCTTTTAATATGTGAATGGTTTTTGTAATTTCCGGTTATATTAGTTCGGTTAATTTTGACGTAATCACTTTGATGTGCATGCGTCCATGCTTTTGTGTTTACATTTTCCTGCTTTAGAACGTTATTTTTAAGGTACGGATCCGATTTGTTTTACTTTTTAGGATAATTTTTAAATGAAGGATAGAATACGAATGATGCCAGTTCGTTCCTGTCTTTTAGGGTTAGTATCCCTGGTTCGGCCGATGATTACTTATGCGTTGCAACTTTGTTAATGATAGAAATTTTTAGCATTCTATTTAATCTACCCGGAGTATATTTCTCCGGTTAACACATGGTAAAAACATTTAAAATAATCTGCGGGTAAAACCCTCCGCAGTTCTTGGAAATAGAAGATTGTTTTGTGCGGGTAAAATCATCCGCATTACATGGAAAGTAAAGTAAAGATGACGGAGGTCGTAGCCTCCGTATTACAAATTTATTTCGAAACATTATGAAGTTTTTCACAGGAAACATTTCTTGAGGTGTGCTCCATTCCAGGTACGGGGGACGAGGGGTTCCGTCCATCCTGCTGAGTGTGTAAGCGCCGTCTTTCCCAGCAGTCTTAATTTGATAAGGGCCTTCCCATTTCGGAGCCATTTTCCCTGTACCCTCGGCTAGACTTGCCTCATTGCTCCGCATGACATAGTCTCCGACCTTGAACCGGACCTCTTTTACTTTTGAGTTGTAGTGTTTTTCCAACTCTTTTTTGTATTTTGCTTCCCGGATGGCCGCTAGTTCCCTTCTTTCTTCGGCTAGGTCAAGATTCAGCCGGAGTTCTTGTTCATTCACTTCTTGATTTTGCTGCATGCGGGGGGGGGGGGGGGGGGGTATGCCAACTTCGGCGGGGATAACTGCCTCCGTACCGTATGTTAAACTAAAAGGAGTTTCCCTTGTGCTTGTTTTTGGCATCGTCCAGTGAGCCCACAGGACGTGCGGAAGTTCGTCTGCCCAAGAAACGCGTTCCTTCCCAGACGCTTTTTTATATCTTCCACAATACTGCGGTTGGCTCTCTCTACCTGCCCGTTGGCCTGGGGATGGGCAGCTGAAGCGAAGTTTTGTTCAATGTGCATTCTTTCACACCATGTTTTGAATGGTTTTTCTGCAAACTGCTTCTCATTGTTACTGATAATGCAAAGCAACATTCTGTATCTACACACTATGTTCTCCCAGACGAATCTCAGCACTTGATCCCTAGTGATAGTCCGGAGGGGTTTCGCTTCAATCCATTTCGTGAAGTAATCGATGGCCACCAATAAGAATCTTACTCCTCCGGTGGAAACTGGGAAGGGACCGACGATGTCAATCCCCCATTTCTGAAATGGCCAGGCCGAAGTTACCGGGATAAGTTTGTTTTTAGCTCGGTGACTGACGGGAGCATGCCGCTGACAATCTTCACAAGCTAGCAGTTCATTGACAGCGCTCTGGTGCATGCCTGGCCAAAAATATCCGGCGTTCATAGCTTTGGCTACGACCATCCTCGGCCCGGCGTGAATGCCGCATATCCCCCAGTGAATTTCTCTTATGACATAGTTGGCTTCCTCCGAGGTTAAGCATTTTAGGAGCGGACCTAGAAAGGTCCTTCGATAGAGTTTCCCATCGTGAACCTGGTACTGCAATGCCTTAACTTTTAGCTTCCGAGCTTGAGCTTTTTCCTCTGGGAGCGTGACGTCTTTTAAATATTCTAGGATGGGAGTCATCCATGATCTTTCCTGCACGGAGATTGACATAACGGACTCCGTCTGCTGGATGGCCGGAGCTTGCAGAGTTTCGACCAATACTTCTTTGGATAAGTGACAAAATGCTACAGAGGCAAGCTTTCTTAAAGCGTCTGCCTTTTTGTTCTTGCTTCGTGGTATGTGAACTACCTTGCAAGAGTCGAACGAGAAGATTAAACTGTTAACTTGGCTTAGATACCGGATCATCTTTTCTTCCCGTGCTTCGTACTCTCGGTTGACCTGAGTGGCAACTAGTAATGAATCGACATGAGCAAGTACGGAGGTTGCACCAGCCTTGGCTGCGGTTTGGAGTCCCGTGAGAAGGGCTTCATACTCTGCTTCATTGTTTGAAGTTTTAAACTCAAAACATAGGGCATAAGTATACTCTATTCCTTCCGGATCTATCAAGATTAAACCGGCCCCTGACCCTTCTTTACTGGAGGCTCCGTCTGTATATAAGTTTCATACTTTTGGGAGAGCGGTTTTTTCTTTGGTGCTTTCTCCGGTTGGTACCTCTGTAAGAAAATCTGCCACAGCTTGTCCTATTACCGGACCTCTAGTTCGGTAGGTAATATCGAAAGCGCTAAGCTCGATCGTCCATTTGGTAAGACGTCCGGAAACTTCTGGCTTTCTGAGAATCTGCTGGATCTGGAGGTCAGTCTGCACTTCTATATCGAAAGCTTGAAAATACCTTCGGAGACGTCTAGATGCATGCACCAACGCAAGGGCCAATTTCTCTATCATCGGGTATCGAGTTTCATAATCTTTCAGAATACGGCTTACGTAGTAAACCGGTATTTGTGCTTGATTTCGGTGTACCACAAGTACCGCACTGATAGCAAAATGTGAAGCGGAGAGATAAACAGTGATAGTTTCTCCGGTAATTAGAGCAGTCAGAGTGGGTAAAGACCCGAGACAAATTTTTAGCTCCTGGAATGCTGAATCGGCCTCCGTCGTCCATTCTATCTGACCCTTTCCGGTTTGTTTTTCCGGTTTGGAGAGCTACCAACTTATCGTTCAGTGATTGAATTTCCTTGACCGTTTTAGGAGGTTGCATGGAAATTACCACTTTAATCTTATCCGGATGTGCCTGGATTCCGGATTGAGTTATCCATACGCCAAGAAACTTCCCTTCTTCAAAGCCGAAAGAACATTTTTTAGGATTAAGGTTGAGGTTGATACTCCGAAGCCTAGTAAAGGTTTCGAGTATGTCATCGATCGTATTATCTTTGTCTTGGCTTTTTGATGACCAGATCGTCCACGTATATCTCTAAATTCCGTCCGATCTGATCCTTGAACGCTTTATCCATCAACCTTTGGTACGTCGCTCCGGAGTTTTTTAATCCAAACGGCATTTTGATATAACAAAAAAGACCTTCGTTGGTTATGAACGTTGTCTTATCCTCATCTTCCAAAGCCATCTGTATTTGGTGGTAACCTTTATATGCATCTAAGAAGCATTTAAGGCGAAAGCTGGACAGAGAATCAATTTTCAAATCAATCTCCGGTAGAGGATAACAATCCTTCGGACATGCATTGTTTAGATTAGAAAAATCAACGCACATTCTCCAAGTTTTGTCTTTCTTTGTTACCATCACCGGATTGGAGACCCATGTTTGATACCACACTTCCCTGATGATCCCAACGCTTAGTAGTTTCCGTACGTCTTCGGAGATGGCTTTGTGACGGGCTGGAGCCATGTTTCTTTTTCTTTGAGCGACTGGCTTCGCTGAATGTGATACTTTCAGCTTGTGTTCGGCCAAACACCGAGGGACTCCGATCATGTCAGAAGTTTGCCACGCAAATACATCAAGGGAACTAGACAGAAGCTTCCATAACCATTTTTTGGTACGTTCAGGGAGCTGGGCCCCAACGGCAATTTTTTGTTCTGGAAAATGTGGATGTATAGCCCACTCCTCTGTAAGGAGGGGTGGGGGTTGTATGTTACCTTCGCTTTATCGTACTTCAGCTACGTGTATTGTTGATTCAGAGTGAAGAGTCGCTACTCCTGCTTCCTGCTTCGGTGGGAAATTTTAATGACCCACGGATGGCGCCAATTGAAGAACCAAAGAATCGAGTCTAGGCCGGAGCCTGTTATCGAGGTTTTGGATCTTGTAAATGAACTGGAGAATGATCCTGCAAAACAGAAAACCGTTAGGCTCGCCGCAGAGATGGGAGGGCCCCTCTGCGACCACCCTCCGGCGTGAGGATAAGTATTGGTAGAGAGAGAAAGTAGAGAGAGAAAATAAGGACGAAGGTTCAGAAAATCGTACTTGTCTTTGTACTTGAATGGAGGTTCGTCCTCGGAGTTATGGGGGAACGGACATATCTGAGATGTCCGTTCAAGTGGAGTCCGGTTCATCCTAAAGGATCATGTCTGGCCTCGAATATGTATTTTCAATATTGAAATATGTTTTAATAGTTACAAAATTTTAGAGCATTCATATATAATCCTATATTCTATAAACCTTTGCCTCAGCCACATCGTATTTCAATCCATTATTCTTCACAACATCGTACCTCCATTAAAAATATCAAAAATAATATAATTTAATATATGTATAAACATTTGTGTGAGAAGATGAGATGTGTGGGGGGCCACTCCAACCTTCCAGGTTGACTTTCCATCCATGGCATTCCATACATCAATCCACAATTCCACACGGACCAGTGGCCGGACTCCACCCACATCGCAAGGTAGTCCACCACCTCATAGTCCAAAAATCCGGATCTTGCCAGTAAGGTTGCATCGTGAATGCTCTTATATGCACTATCTTGCCACATCATTGGAATGACACGATTTTGGCTAATTATTCATCACCGATTAGTTTCATTTTTATATATTATCATAAAGTTGTCACAATTACATATTATAAAGCAGATACCAACATAGTCCAGGGTGTAGAATATTTAGGAGAATTTGGTTGGGATGTAGTTGTACTTCAACCTAAATAAGTCAAACTCAAATTAATGCTATGTATCATATTTCTTCACATGTTAACGTTTTAATTCATATATGAAGAAATTTGTGTGATATCATACATAGGTAAAGAAAAACTGGCCATTTAGTACTACGATCTATTTAGTATTAATAAGTTGTCTCACCATTAAGAATAATTATGATCTTTTGAATTTTGTTATATTGTTATTACTTTTCTATTGTAACCCGCAGCAAAAAAATAAATAAAATAATACGTTTATTTATCCTTAAAATAGAGCGACCCGTGGGTACCACGGGTTATAACCTAGTTAATTCATATATGAAGAAATTTGTGTGATATCATACATAGGTAAAGAAAAACTGGCCATTTAGTACTGCGATCTAAAAAGTCTATATATTTCCTTTTCATTTTATTTTTAAACAAAATTTATACGTGTTTTTTTATCTCTAGATGTCTATTAACTTTTACTAGTCAAGTTAGTGAAATTAAGTTACATTCAATGATTGGTTTTTACGAGTTCTCATCTTTTATCTTATTACAATAGAACGATCATTTGTAAATCATTATCTTTATCAATCCAATTGCGCAAACAACTTCACGTATAAACTTATAACTTATTTCACATTATGAGTGTAACAATAAAGTTGATACACAAGTTTATTTTTCTCTTCAAAATTAAAATCATCTCAATGCATCTTAGTGTCATCATAGGTGTAATTGTCTGTGCGTATACATATAATGTCACTCGAGTGTCATATACATATATACAACATGAAAAGAAATTACCGTTATTGCATTGCATATCACAAATCATTAGAAGGTTATCTGTCCCAATAGCTTAGTAATATTACGTTGTAACTACATTAACACAAATCGTTGCATGTGCATTATGCATATTAACACATACACATCAAGTTGTTAGCAATGCAACTATCAATGTATGCTAACACATTCAATCACAATAGATTGTACCAATTCTCTTCAAATACAATGAGTTGGAAATGACAACTTACCAATTACTATATCAACGACAGATATAATTATAGGGTGGTATTTAATTCAACAAGCATTATCTTATTATGAAAATATGCTTTGATAGGTGTCCCCATTTTAAAAGCATCTATGACCTTGATTGCTAGTTGATAAGTCTTGTGCTATGTATATTGCTTACTGGATCGCTTATAATATAATCAACAAAAGACACTTTTTAATTCAAACAAAGGCATGATTCTACACCTTAGCTTTTGCATTCCTTAAAAAAAGTATAGGGTCAAGTATTAACCGACCCGAATCAAGATTTGTGAAAACAAACACTTTGTATACACAATCTTTGACATGTGCTAGTCACCCTGACACATGCGTGCTACATGCTTGATATGATAGTGTCACATGGCATGTTAGGTTTTATACCCTGTGATATTGTGATAATATTGTTTTGGATTTTCTTTTTATTTACTTTTTTTCAAATATATAAAATTATGAGCACCTATGAAAATAAACATATACGACAATCTAAAGATTCAAAGCATTATTATTGAAATGAGGCCTAGCAAAATTAAAATCCACCGAAAACCATAAAAACGTTCAATTCTTCATATATTTTTTTCTTCTGAGTTAAATGCCATTTTAGTACTTGTTGTTTGGATCATTTTGTTTATTTAGTCTAAAGGTTTCATTTTTCGTTTGTGTGTTAAAAAAAGTTTCACCTGAGACTAAGATATATTATGATTGAAAGAGATCAAAGTGGTAGGTGTGACACTGGTAGTGGTAGTGATATTGGTAATGAATTTTCCTCGTCTTTGACTATGCTACTGTGGACACATTATTTTTTTCACGCCCATCCATTTTTTCCACATTATACACACATATGTTTATTCTTCTCCTGTGGTTGCAAACATTGTTCTTGCACGACTTTTTGTTCTGTTATTCTTTAATAAAGTCCAGTTTATATGTTTTAGGTCGTTTAAAGCAATGATCTTTCACTATTAGTGCTGGTTTTTTACATATTTGTTAATAAGATTTCTTATTGATTGTTTTTCTTATTTTGGATTGTGCCACGAATAAGTCGGGCTGGCAATTTCAGACACGAACATGATAACACGACACGAACTGACATGACCATAACAGGTTTTGTGTTTGATGTTAACAAGTTTCGTGTCTTAAACAGGTCAACACGATAAGACCTGTTAAATTTTGTGTCTAAACAGATTAAAGAGTTGTTAACATGTTAACAGTGGCGGACCTACGATTTACTTGCTGGGAGGTGCGGATGAGTGGTTGAAGCATATTTTTAAAAGGCACGGTCAGGTATTTTGGCTAAAAAATACACGAAATTTTTTTTTCAAGGGGTGCGCATGCCCACCCAGGCAGACAGACACTTAGGATGTGGGATGTGGGATGGGATGTGGGATGGGGGTTATACAGACACACGCAACATTACTATTGAAAAACCGAAATCACATCTCATATTCTTCCTTTTTCCGTCTCTCTTAGCCGCATGCCCGCATCTCACAATCACATTCACGGCCCTCAATCAAAAGGTTCGTGGCTTATGGTGTTAACCTGTTATAAACAGGTTCGTGTTTGGGAAAAAAATAACACGATAAATTATCGTGTCGTGTTCGTGTTTAACCTCTCAGATCATCATGTCGTGTCTGAAACGATATACTAGCCCTACGAATAAGGGGTTGGATTGTTGTTGGCTTCTGTGATGATTGGAGAACTATAGGACAGAGTTTTCCGGATCTTGGTGTTTTGAAAAGGTAATGTTAATGATGTTTAAATACTCCATTAGTAGAATGTTTTAAGTCCCATCACTAACATGTTGAAAGTTAAATTCTACTGACTTGAGAGAATTCATTTTAAAATAAATTTCAAATTCTTTCTTTCTTTCTTTTCTCAACCAAACACGTTTCTAGACATACCTAACTCCAAAATATAAGGATGAAAATAAAAAATCTAGGTGAATATATAGTTAATTATTAATGTTAGGGTTTTATTTCAATAAAAGTTCAAATTTTGATTTCAATTTTTTTTGAAGTTTATGTTTTCATATATTCTTGAGTTTATGATTAAAGTATAAAATTACTTCTTCGTCAACAAATGATAGACTACTAGAAGTATGTTAGCTTTTGTTTATACTGATTATTGAGACGTTAGGATAAAGACAAAGGATACGTTGGTAAAATACTAGTAGGTCATGAGCTAATTGGTAACCTAACAAACATGCTTTTTCAATGTGTTAATTGTTTGCAATTGTCAAATGAGCATGTGCACTCATCAGAGAACATATAATTTTTTCGACTATAGTTTGTGGGGCATTATAGGGTGCCATCTCAGCTGGTATGGGTGCAAACTTTGCCTGATTAGTAGAAATGTGAAAGCCTCGTATGCATACGGGGCAAACTTTTTTCACATTTAACACCTCTCATAACACATACTTCTTTTATAAAAATTAATTTATAATATAAAGTAATATACTATTCTAATTTTCAATTTTTGAAGAGATATTATTGTTATGTTGTGAGGTGATTTTAAACTTTAAAAGTCAATTATTTTTATTTACTATTTGTTTACGAAAAAATACCAATGTTTCCAGAATCAGACCGGACTCTAACCGGTCGTCTTACTGGTCCACTGGTCGGACCGGTTCAACCGTATGAAGAACCGGATGACATCCTAAATAATATAAAAATAAGGTAAAATAAGAACTTTTTTTAACGGCAAAAGTTACATAACACTACTCCTAAATTACACCAAATTTTACACTATCTCAGGATTTGAACCCTAATCACTTTCCAAAAGACATAAAGCCTCTACCACCTCATCAAAGTGGTGATGGCAAATAAGAACTTTTTAATCAAAATCTGGTTCGAACCCTTAAAATCCGGGTCCGACGTCTCGGTTTACCGATCCAACCGGCCGGTTCCTGGTCCTCATCCATCCGGTCTGATAGCCAGAACCGGATCGGCCAAGGTCCCAGTTCCGATCCTACCAACCAGTCCGATCCGAGTTTTTGAAAAGACCGTTTAATACTACGGTCTTCTTCACATATTCATGGTCGAAAAGGTCAAAGCTAGCGACATGTGACCATTACGTGTACACAAAAACTGCAATCCGGTGACAGACTCACACGTGTCAACCAGTTACAGCTTCAATTACATGACTCCACGTCAAACTATTGTCAGTCTGTCACCGAACTATACACATTCTCCATTCCCACTGGCATCACCTTTTCTTAACAGTTAACACAAAAAAAAAAAAAATAAATAAATAAATAAAAATTAAAATAAACTCTTCTTATTTTCAAACATTCATTTTCACTTCCTCTCTCTCATTCAATTTTCCATTTTTCCGTTTAAATCAAACTCTTAAATCACCCAATGCAAACCACCGTCTCCGGCAACCACCAAACCACCAGATGACGTCATTCTCAACCACCGTCATCACCATCATCACCCTCACTCTCATCCTCCACCTTGCCTCCACCGTCCGCACCCTCGGCGGCTCCGCCACCACCATCTCCATAACCTACGGCTCCAACACCACCATCTGCGGCATCGTCGCCGGTCAACCAAGTCAACACATCCAATGCTGGAGCAACGGCGGAGTGTTCGACGTATACTCCAACATCTCGTTCCAATCCATCGCCGGCGGCCGTGACGTCTTCTGCGGCGTACGGTCCGGCGGTTCAGCTCTCCTCTGCTGGAACCAGAACCAGAACCAGAACCAGAACCCTAAGTGGACTCCAAAACGGTTATACTTCAACGAAACGGTTACTTTGAGTCGGTTAGTTATCGGAGACACTCAAATTTGTGCGATTAGTAATAGCACCGGTTCAAATGTCTATTGTTGGAGAGATCGTGAGAGGTTTTCGGTTCAAACCGGCCGGTTTGAGTCGGTTTCGTCCGGTTTAGGGTTTACGTGTGGTGTTGCGTTGAACAATAGCAATGGAATTATATGTTTTGGAACTAATTTAGAGCTTGCTAGTTATATTCAAGGGCAATTTAGTAATTTTCGTATGTTAAATGTTGTTGTAGGTGGTGATCATGCTTGTGGAGTGAATTCTACCGGTTTTTTGATATGTAGAGGTAATAATAATAATGGAAAAATTGATGTACCGGATCATTTACCGTTTGAGTTTTCTGCGGTTGCACCCGGTTTGAATCATACTTGCGCGTTGCGAAAAACGAATAATACTGTCGCGTGTTGGGGTCGTGTTGGGAATGTTGGCGATTTTTTTCCGGTTGATGTGTATTTTGAATCCATTGTTGCTGGGTTGGATTTTACTTGTGGATTGACTACTAATAATCTGTCTGTAGTTTGTTGGGGAGAAGGGTCGGTTAGAAGCGGTTCGAATGGGTCGCTTCCGTTGAGAACAATTCTTCCAGGTCCATGTGTTAGATCTGGTGCTTGTAAATGTGGACCGTATACTCAGTCGGATAGTCTTTGTTCCGGTTTTGGATCGATATGTAAGCCTTGTGATTTATCTAACGGATTGCCGTCAAATCCGCCAATGTTGGCACCACCGTCACCTAACGAGCCACATTCTTCGCCTTCGAGGGCGTTGAGAAGAGGGTTATTGGCGTTTGCGATTGTTGGATCAGTTGGGGCTTTGGCGGGTATTTGTACGATAATTTATTGTTTGTGGACTGGTGTTTGTTGTGGGAACAAAAGGATTCACAATTCTGTTCAACCTACAATCAATGGTCCTGGGGCTGCTACTCAATTGTCAAACAGCAGCCCTGTTTCGAGATCTTCTACGATCCGGCGACAAGCATCGAGAGCGTTTAGAAGGCAAAGAAGTGGGACGTCTTCGAAACATGCTGATCGAGAAGAGGAGTTTACTTTCGATGTCTTAGCATTAGCGACTGATAATTTCTCGCAAGAGAATAAAATAGGTGCAGGGAGTTTCGGTGTGGTGTACAAAGGCAAGCTGTTAGACGGACGCGAAGTCGCGATTAAAAGAGGCGAAACGAGTCAGAAAGCCAAAAAGTTTCAAGAGAAAGAAAGCGCGTTTGATTCAGAACTGGCTTTCTTATCTCGGCTACATCACAAGCACTTGGTCAGGCTCGTCGGGTATTGCGAGGAAAGGGAAGAAAAACTGTTGGTTTACGAGTACATGAAAAATGGAGCGTTGTATGATCATTTACATGACAAGAAAAACGTCGAGAAGAATAGCAGCGTTTTGAATTCTTGGAAAATGAGAATCAAGGTTGCATTAGACGCTGCTAGGGGAATCGAATACCTTCATAGTTATGCAGTTCCGCCTATAATTCATAGAGACATCAAATCATCTAACATCTTACTCGACGCGAATTGGGTTGCTAGAGTTTCTGATTTCGGGTTATCTTTAATGGATTCGGAGTGTGACTCAGAGCACAGACCGACTAAGGCAGCTGGGACAGTCGGCTATATTGATCCAGAATACTATGGACTAAACGTAGTCACTGCGAAAAGTGACGTCTATGGTCTTGGAGTTGTCATGCTAGAGCTTTTAACAGGCAAAAGAGCGATATTTAAAAGTGATGATGATAACGATGATACACCCATAAGTCTAGTGGATTACGCTGTACCCATAATCTCTTCAGGCGAATTGGCAACGATATTGGATAAAAGGGTAGGGCCGCCGGATGCGAATGAGGTGGAGGCGGTGGAGCTAATGGCATACACTGCTATGCATTGTGTGAACTTGGAAGGTAAAGAAAGACCAACGATGACTGATATTGTGGCTAATTTGGAAAGGGCTGTGTCACATTGTGATGATAGCCATGGAAGCATTTCCAGTGGTCAAATTTCAATTATTTCTGAATGAATTTATAGGTTTTTTTTTTAATTTTTTTTATTTATTGGTTTGATTTTTACAAATATTTTGAGGGTGATTTCATCTGGGTATATATATGTAAAGACCAAAGAGGCAAAGGTTAGGATTCTTTCATGTTCTTTTGTTAGTCTAAGTGTCAAACATCAGCTTACAGTACAAGATTTTGCTGCACTAGAGAATGGTCTCATTTTTAACTTTTGGGTATGTGTTAACATATATTTAGAAAGGTATTTTTTTGACCTGTAAAAGAGAGATGTTGAACTAGGCCTGAGGTCGTCAGTTCGAAACCGAGCCGAACCGGGTTTTACTGCAGTGGGCTTTTGGGGCGGCGGATTTTCCCCGGAACTGGTGGCTTGGTGACTATGGTATGCATCCAACTCTGACCGTTATCGAGGAGGGGATGCATTTGACGATTGCGGGCATCCCAGGATGCTTATCCGGTGATTTAGTTGGCCGTTAAAGAAAAGAGAGATGTTGAGTCCCACAAGTGTACAAGTCTTAATGCAGGTAGTGCAATAAGTTAATGCATAATTAATATGTGGTGGTTTGCATGAAGTGATTAGGGATCAGGTAAGAAAGTGGTCCACACCCATGGCATTATAGCCTAGTGGTATCTTGGTGGTGGGATAAGGCTTATGACCATTAGGTCATGGGTTTGATTTCCACAAAGGGGGTTTTTCCTAAATTTATTGGGTTTCCTCCTGAATTGGTGTATAGTGGATATGGATATGATCGGGTGGTTTTGCTGGTGGCACGATGATACTCCAGTGGTTCGTCACTGATCCAACTTTGCCGTTAAAAAAAAAGAAAGTGGTCCACTTTCGGTTTAGTTCAAAGCAGATATAACTTGAGAACACTTTTCATGATATGTCAAATTTGGTGTTCAACTAAATCTTTTTGAAGAAATTTTTAGATAACAAAAAGTACAAAATTTGATACATTTTTGTATCTGTATAAACTGTTATATATTTATTTGAAAAACAAGACATGGTTATATCAAATGTTTAATTGTATTTTCACCTAATAGATATGGGGAAGGTCTTGGGTTCAAGTCCCATAGACGATAGGGGATTAAAGAAATTAGCCGTTCAAAAAAAAAACATATGGTTTTTCACTATTTTATTTACTATAATTGAAATATTATATAACTAATTAATTAATTAGTATTAATTAGCAATTAAGGCTTAATAAACGGACAGCTAAGTTGCTAAACTAACAAGATTACCTAAGCTTTTTGAAGTACATTTATTGCTAGGTGTTAATACTTCATTTAAATAAAATAAAGGCTTATTAATTTTCTTTAAATAAAAAAAATGTGAAGCAATGTTATATTATGAATCAGTTTACTTTTTGAGGAAATGTTTCGAAACAAATGTAAACAGAATGCTAGTTAATGTGCATTTAAAATGGACGGTGGTGGCGCCTTTGCATTCCAAAACGGATACTAGAATATTTAATATAATATAGGTTACGGTTACAAGTATGTATTGAAGTAATTCCATAATTTATAAGAATAAATGTTTGTGACTTAAGAGGAATAAGCACTAATTATAGATATTTAAAATATGTTAATGTTAATAAATGTTTGTGACTTAATAGGAATTAGTACTAATTATAGATATTTAAAATATGTTAAATGTTATGTGCAGTCAACTTCAAAAGTGCTAGCGGATATAATCCAGAAATGAGTTGTTCTGAAGGAAGAAAATTGATTTTCTCAATTCAAAATATAATATTCATAATGAGCTTCGTACATATGGGTTTCTTTGGGTGAAAAACCGCTCTAAACTAACATCTCATTGAATCAATGATGCAAGTTTTATTTATGTAATTAAAAATTGTAACTACTGGCTGTTTGTGGTTGCACTTGTGTTGGATCTTGGTTGATGCTTTTAGATTAATAAAAGTTGCCTTTCAAAAAAAAAAAAAAAAAAAAAAAAAATCTTAAATAGGAAGTACAGGAATTATATTTAGATTGTCAATATATATGTAACGCTCATCTATTTTTCAACATATAAAATAGGAAGTACACGAATTAATCATACCATTTCTTATGTCAAGACTAATCCTGTGTTAGAAAAGAAACTTACCATATATGACTACGTTCAATTCAAAGTTGACGTATAACAAAAAATTTCTATCATTTGCTGAATTGATTTCTATCTATGGTTAAAGTAGACGTATAACAAAAAAATTCTATCACATCATATGACCTAATAGGTCCTGGGTTCGATTCCTACAAGGGGGTTAAGGGTTTGGGACCAATAGGTCCTGGGTTCGATTCCCACAAGGGGGTTTTCCGATGTTTATTGGGTTTCCTCCTGAATTGGTGTGGCATTATGCCTAGTGGAGATGGATATGATCGGATGGTTACTTTGGTGGCACGATAATACTCCTGTGATCCGTCAGTGATCCAAATTTGCCGTTCAAAAAAAAAAAAAAAACATCGTATGACCTAAAATAAACTACCAATAAATACCAAAGTTGACGTATGACAGAAAAAAAAAATCTATCATTTGCTTAACTGATTTCTATTCTATCTATGGTCGAAGTTGACGTATAACAAAAAAAATTCTATCACTCGTGTATGAGTTAAAATAAAGTACCAATTAATAGCCCAGTTAGGTAGCCCAATTCAAGAGTTAGCAAGGCCAGACAAATTATGTAGTTTAAAAGGAACCGTAGAATAGAGTTTTGGGCATGAATGAACAATCTAATTTTCTCATCTCAGTTTCTCTGTATTCTCATCTCAATTTCTCTGTATTCCTATCTTCTTTCTTACTGGTTGATTAATGAATATGTGTTGATTATCCTTGTTTTAACCTTGTTCTATTAATCTGTCCTACTATTTGAAATCTTATCATTTCACCCTCCCAATGGCTTCATCTTCTTTCCTCTCCCTCATCTTCATCTTCTTCACCACCTTCGCCGCTGCTGCTACATACGGTGGTAGTTGGACTTTTCTCCAAAAATCTATACGCATTGACCTAACCGATTTTGCTACCTCCAACATCTCTTTACCTGACGGAAAATGCCGCGAGCGTCGTATTCGACAGAATGAGCCGTACAGTCTCTCTTCCGTCGGGCAACACATGATTAGTAGCATATATACCACCTCCGGTTAACCAATCCGGATGGTATCTCTTTCCAATGACGTTTGCCACAGGACTTATCGAACACCCTTACAATGCGTTCGCCATCATTAAACCCGCCAGTCTGAACAAGGCTTCCGTTAGGCGTTAACGCGCCGCCTGACGAACACCAAACGTCCGTCAGCACCATGAGAGGACGCATGGTATTTAAAACGAGGTCGTATTCGATAGAATGAGCGGTACAGTCTCTCTTCGCGTGTTGAAAAGAGACTGTACCGCTCATTCTGTCGAATACGACCTCGTTTTAAATACCATACGTCCTCTCATGGTGTTGACGGATGTTTGGTGTTCGTCAGGCGTGTTAACGCCTGACGGAAGCCTTGTTCAGACTGGCGGGTTTAATGATGGCGAACGGATTGTAAGGGTGTTCGATAAGTCCTGTGGCAAATGTGATTGGAAAGAGATACCGTCGGGTTGGTTAACTGGAGGTGGTATGCTACTAATCATGTGTTGCCCGACGGTCGCCAGATTGTGATTGTACAACTTGTTAATGCAGGGAACTATGAAACAAATATTTATAGGTAAGTTTCACCTGTTTTTATAAAACTAAAACTAAGTTTTTGATGTAGTCAGAATGTTGAGTTTAACCGACAAATGAATTGTTAGGATGGTGATGAAGTAATAATAACATGATTTGGATAATTTTAATAAAGGTTACAAAATAATAGTTACTAATATCAAAGTGAGAAATTTCTCCTTTTTGATTGTTGCAAACATGTATTACAGATTTACAGGTAGTGGCGGAGCTTGACCAAACAGTAGATTGTAGAACTAAAGATTATAAACTAGAACCCGTGTGGGTAATGCGTCTAATTTTATTGTGGCTATGATTTTTGAACCCCAACTGCGTGATTTAGTGAGATCGCAACTGTTCATGTCATGGATCTTGGCATTTTAGCCATGGGTCAACTTATGTGCTTTACAATCCGATAACATTGTTTCATGCGTCGCATGGATCAAATACCGTACAACATATATTACATACAAAGTAGAAGCTCTCATGTAACAGTCTAACTACAACAGGATCTAGCGATATTAAGTAGCTACGAGTGTTTGTCTACTCGAAGACAAACCGCATAAGAAGCTTGACAGATTCGAATTTTTCTCCTTTTTTGTTATGTAGTGGAATGGATCGGATCCCGCTTCTTAACTCAGACACAGGCAAACATGTTTGACCGGCAAAGTCATCCTTCTCAGACACGTCGTGTTCTCGTACAACGATCTTTAGTAAAGCCAGCTCAGGGACTGTCAATGGGAATGTAAACTCTTCATTCCATATGGGTATCCAATCGTTTTTAATCACTTTGGTTTTCTTCTTGGTGACATCGGCTGGTACTCCAACCATATACATCTGTTGGTCAATTCAAGTCAAAGTCAAACATTCTAAAGATTATTCAAAGTCTAAAAGCGATAAGTTCGACATCAAAAGTAGCATAACTACTAACCTTTGTGTAGAAATCCGGTGGTGAGAATGTATCAAAATGAGTCTGGCTAAAATCCATATGCCACCCGTCACCCATATATACCGTCACCTTCAAAGTTTTCTTCACAGGTAATGTTACTTTCGGATTGAACACCTCATTATTAGGACCGCTCCTCATTAAAAAATCAGGCTTCTTAACGTAACCACATCCTCCATTGGACCGAAACATTCCATGCATCATCCAAAGTGATTTGCCATATCCCTATTTATAAACAAATGTGTTATTAGTTGAATGTCTTGTGTTTTCAGATCATTAGAGTGCCAAACACGTTAAATATGTATTTAAATATTGAATATTACAAAAACCTCAATTTTTATTTAGAAAAAAATAAGGAAAAATTACAAGTTTTGTCCTTTATCTTTATATCACTTTTCAGGCGGTGTCCTTTTTATCGAATGTTGACAGGCGGTGTCCTTTACTAGGTATTTTGTTGCAAGTTTAGTCCTTTACACCCAACCCAGTTAAAAAACCCTGTTAATTGTTGGGTGTAAAGGACTAAACTTGCAACAAAATACCTAGTAAAGGACACCGCCTGTCAACAATTAACAGGGTTTTTTAACTGGGTTGGGTGTAAAGGACTAAACTTGCAACAAAATACCTAGTAAAGGACACCGCCTGCCAACATTCGTTAAAAAGGACACCGCCTGAAAAGTGGTATAAAGATAAAGGACAATACTTGTAATTTTTCCAAAAAATAACTCATTAGAGGTTTTGTAATACTTGTAACATCTATCAATTCCAAAATACAAGTGGTGGCAGACCGGCACAACTTGACCCGACCCGTTGACCCAAACCCATTTTGACGTGTTATTAGCCAAACGATTTCCGCTTTAAAGCCCAAAACTCACCTGCATATTGGACGCGACCATTTGGGCACCATGCATCCATGCAAGTAGCGGTTTGAAATTTGATGAGGTAACCCGTGTACCCTTTGGGAACACTCTAACAAAGTTCTTTTGAGTAAACCTAATGGAAACATACCCGATATATACAACATGCAAAATGTCATATTACCGTCCACCAGTGGTTTAAATAAAAACAAACTTCAGAGGTTAATTACCTGACTAAATCACTTCCATAATCTTCTGCAGCTTTTTCGAGTGTTTGTTCACTCATACTAACACGTTTACCTTTCCCCGATCCAACCTCTAACGCCTGCCGTAATTCCTTATTCGCTTTAGCAGCATGAATCCCAATGATTTGTATGTATTCACGAGGCGTTTTCTGTCCCGGTTTCTCATTTGCAGCCTCTCCATCTTCATCTTCAGAGTCGATGCGAAGAAACTCAGACAAATTTTGATTTAAGTTGGACACGTTACCTTCCTGATTACTTCCAATCTGCTAAACGAACCGAAACTAAAAACAGAACATCCCTTTAATCAACCAGTAAAATGAACTTTATAATGTTAATTAGCTAACCGTTTCATCACTCGGGTTTGCATTTTCACAGACGCAAGGCGTCTCGTCCTCTGCAATCAACTCTTCTTCAAGCTTATTAGATTCAAGGCATTCTTTTGGTGGTTTTGTCGAAAGAATGATACGATGCTTTAATTCTTCGGGTGAAGGGAATTCATCGTTATCTCCTGCTTTTGGACAGTAAAGCATATCTCCAAATATTTCTGTCGCCATCTATAAAAAACGCCACAACAGTCTGTAAATATTAACTGTATTTCGAACTTCAAACAAATAAGAAGTTTAACGGCTAACCGCTGCAACTTTAGTTCGAAGATTTGGTGTAAGATGATCTTCTAAAGTGATGATCACCGGATAATGAGAATTCACAAAAGCATGCTCTCTAATGGACTTCAAACATTTGCTAAGCCTTACTGGAGTCGTCATAGTCCTATTTTCATTCAAATTTTAATCACGAAATCAAACTTCTAAAACCCGTTCATACGAGAGAAAGAAAAATGTCGTACCACCCGTGAAGAACATGAATCCCGTCTTTTGCACTATTCGGCCATAAATCTAGCTCGATCACCCTCACGCCTTTACGAAGCGCTTTTATAATTGGTACCTCACTACAATCACTATTGAACTGGTTTCCCGTGAGGTACGAGTTGTGGCCGGTGTATATGAAATAATGTTGCAACGGCGCAGTCATATCATGGTGTACCTAAAAATATACATACATATGTTAACCGAGGCGTGTCGATGTAGGTTTTCAAAAACATGTGACATTGAACAATCCAAACCAGACAAACAGTTAACTTCATTTGAAATATTACCATTACCAATAACATAACAAAATGCAAATATGCAATGTAGCAGGGGAAATAAAATTGACCATTTTAGGAAGCAAAATCAGTGCACAAAATCAAGATCAATCATTACTTTCACATAGGGATGAGCAAAATGGACCCGGTACCGGTACCGAATCGGTTACCTTTTCAGTACCGATTCGGTACCGACTTTTGACGTTTTCGGTACTGGTATTTACCGGTTTTTACCCTTAAATACCGGTACCGTACCGGTACCGAACCAGTACCGATACCGAACCGTACCGATACCGGGTATATTCGGTACCGATACCGGTACCCACTTTTGAGGATTTTCGGTACCGGTACTTTTGGTTCTGGTACCGGTTCGGTACCGAACAGTACCGAGCTCATCCCTAGTTTCACAAAGTACTACACCTTTTTCCTCAACCAAAACCCTTTAAAGATTCAAAATAAAATAAAAAACAAAAATACCAAAAAAAAACTTAAAATCATGACAAAAAGATGAATTTAATATAATTCAATCATAGTTCAATACAGCAAGTCTACCAAATAGGCTGATTCTTAACAAGTGCTACAAAAAAAAAAAAAAAAAAAAAAAAAAAAAAAAAAAAAAAAACATGAAGATCAATAATAAACTGTTTTAACAAACAAACAAACAAACAAACAAACCTGTGATGGGATGGGGCAGTTGAGGTCATCAAGGAAGAGGTATTTGAAGAAATCATCAAGGGTGAAAGAGCAGAGAGTAAAGTTAGGTCGGAAGCGGTGAAGAACAAGCTCCATTAACCGCTTAGCGTCGTCGATTGTGGTATGTTCTTGTCGCTGAAACTCGATCAAAAACCGACGGAAGTGATCCGGCGACATCTGGGAGTCTCCGTCGGTGCAGAAACTGAAGGCGTCGGTGACGTCCGGCGGTGGCTTACGTTCGGTGATCTTGAACTTCCGGTTGAAGACGATCATCTTGTAGTAATGATAATTATCTTCCATTGTTGTAGTTGTTCACTTGTTCGTTTTCTTGTTTAACAGTGTCTTCTTTCCGGTTTACATTTTTCTTGGAACATGTTTTATGTTTATATCGCAGTTCAACTTAACCTACAGTCAACTCTTGAAAAGTCAAAATGAAGTAAACTTTTTTTTTTTTTAATTATTTTTTATGATAATTAAGGGTAAAATGGGCAACACACGGTTAGTGGTTGCGAGTGGCTCGGGTACTGTGGCTACATCGTCGTAAGCTGTTCAGGTTAGGTGGACGGAGAGTAGAGTAGTACCCGATTCAGGTTAGGTGGAGCGGAGAGTAGAGTAGTACCCGACGAGGGTTGTGGAGTTGAACGTTCATGTGAAAGACGATGCAATGGCATGGGTTGCAAGTGTTTATGGAATGCCTCGGAAAGTGGATTTGGGTTCCGACTTCCGAAGGGTTCAAATAGGTGGAGTTGAAGTGGCATAGTGTGCTTAGGTGGATAGTATGGGTTATTTACGGGTTGGAGGGGTAGTGACTCTTGCACCAAAAGTAAGGTTTATTTTTATTTTTATTATGAGGTGGCATAGTGTGATTGGGTGATAGTATGAGTTATTTACAGGTTGGAGGGGTAGTGACCCTTGCACCGTAAGTAAGGTTTTTTTATTTTATTTTATTTTTTTTATGAAAGGCTGATGGAGAAATGGTTAGGTGTATGTCTCACAACCAAAATGATATCTTGACATTTAAAATGTTGTAATTATCCTACAAAAAGTAATATATATTTTTAATATAATAAATCGGTTGAAATGTTGATTTTTTCAAATCACTTAAGACTTAAGAGGTAAGGAGTTGATTTTTTCAAGTTGGTTAAGACTTAAGAGGCAAGGAGACGACAAGAAGAAACACAAAGTGAGATAGGTGGATCGCTAAGGTTTTGAAGATTAAGAAGGCTTCTATGTTCTTTACAAAAAAAAAAAAAAAAAAAAAAAAAAAAAAAAAAAAGAAGAAGAAGGCTTCTATGTCTTAGGAATTTGTGGGGGTTCTGTTATTTGTTTGTTTTCGATTAATTAAATCAAATTTAATTTAAGAAACAGCTCACATAATAAATCATTTTTCATTTTCTATCTTGAGCTTTTTCAAACTATGCGGTTTGTTCAACATGTTACATGTTATGTATTTTGTAATAACATACATTATATATGTCAAATTCATATGAATTGACTATATGAATAGCACCTTTGAAAAAATGTATTTTTTATAACATATATTATATATATCAGATTACACATTTGGTCATAGTAATTACATTTATAATCCGTACTTTTTACAAATAGAATATATATATGAGAAAATCGATATGACTTTTCGTTGATTAATTGGCGATATCTTTTAATAAATTTCACCACATGTGAAACTTTTTTTATCTTGAAATAGATTAAAGCTGATAAGAAGATAACTTTTTTTGGTTTTAAACGTTTACTATATAGGTATACGGTAGCTAGGAGCCGACTACCATAGAGTTGTCGTGGTGTTGAAGATGGTTGAGAGCTGAGACTAATATGAGACAATAACTTTTTTTTCTATCATTATGAGAATTGTATAACATAAGATAGGAAAATTACTCAAGATTAAAAAATTTACAATGTGAGTAACTTCTCAAAATGTTGTCGGAATTAAGTAGTTACGTTTCATTGATATATTATACATCGTGTGCCCCTAAAGACGTTCATAAAATCTAGAACCTTTTTATAAAGTATTGTAGTCTTATAAAAGTAAAATCAAAAGAGTCGTGACTGATGAGCAATGAAACTAGAATGATACCCACCGATTCTTTCCTTGGTTTTCGTCTTCTTCTTTGAATCCGGGAATGAAACCGGAGGGTAGTTTTCATCTTGTTAGTTGGATATCTTAGGCTTTTAATCGGACGACGCCTATAATCTATTTCCTTGTGGTGGGGTGGAGGCGAAGCTATTTGCTAGTTATGGGGTGTGGGACTCTGGTGTTGAGTGGCTTGGATTCGGTGGTGAGGTGTCGCCAGATGTTGAGATCTCATAGAATATGGAACATCTTTAGAAACAAATGATCCCTTAGACGTTCTAGTCATTTGATTTGAACTCGAAGTTCAAATTTTCGTGAAACATATCTTGGATTCCTTTAACCAAAGGAATTCGGATTAATAGATTCACTAATCCAAGGAATGGACCTTTAAGGTTGTTACGTGTAAATATAACATAGCAACTTAAAATCTTACATGAGAAACAATCTATCGGCGTATGGCGTTATCGAATTTAATAATATAACCAAAAATAACATTATTATTGTTAGTATTACTACTACTATTACATGATATTACATGATAGTATGATACCTTTCATTAAAATTACCATGAGACCATCATTTTCTTTTTTAATGGAACGGGTATGGTTATGGTGTGGGCCGTGTGGCCCTTGGAGCAAAGAAAGTAATGGACTTAAATCAAAATAGCCCCTCTTTTGATTGTTTTGCCTTTCATCTGGCAGATAAAGTAATCACTTCTCTTTTAATTTTAAAAGATTGTTGTACAGTTTAATTTCTTGATTTATTTTTAATTTTTATATAATTAATTTGGTATGTTTCTTATTTTGTGGGCAAACTAGTGTCGTTTTCTTTGTTGAATTATATTGATTGATGTTAACATTTTAAACAGGAAGAGTCACACATCATCAAAGATTACAATTGTTATTCACATTCACATGCTCATCAAGACCCCTCATAACTACTTGTATATTCATTGTTTTATTGTAAAGTGTTGTTTATGAGTATCGAGTTTTTCAATTTAAATGATTTTTTCATCGTAATTTTACATTACATTGCTATTTGCAAAACATGAAATCTTGGTACAACAAGAAAGCATGAGTTCTTGGTTTTGAAATTCAAAATAAGTTTAATTGTTTGTTTAATAATACACCAATCATATAATATATTTTTACGGTCTAACTTCAATTTTTTTTTTCTCGCAGTGGTTTTTATTTTTAACTTTTTTCGTAGACTTCAATATATTATCATTGAGATACGCCATCATATGTTAGATTATGGGGTGTAGAGGGGCTTGGGCATGGCGAGGGTGGGATCCACAAGGGTGTTCAAAAGACTCGTGGCTCGCAGCTCGCTCGAAACTCGCTAGAAAAAAGCTCGAAGAAAGCTCGGCTCGAAATTGGCTCAGTTGTAAACAAGCCAGCTCGGCTCGACTCGGCTTGTAAACGAGCCGAGCTCGAGCTTGGTTTGGCTCGACTCGTGAGCTGGCTCGATAAGGTTTATATCCTTCATTTTTTTTGTCCCACATCGCTTAGAAAACAAAAACTAAAGGAGTATCTCCTCTATAAAAGAAGGTAAAAACAATGTACAAAGTGAATTAACTATTTATAATTGCATATTTAGTCATATGGTGGGGTTCTAGAGTGAACACTAGTGTATTTGCGAACTGAATGAACAAATCCCCGCCATTGATCTACACACGTGTATGGCCAGGATCTAATCATCAAATCGTAAAATACACTAGTGTCTTTCAACATCAAGGGTATGTTTGGCAAAAGTAGCTGGTGGCTGCTAGCTGGAAGCTGTAAGCTGTAAGCTGGTGGCTGGAAGCTGGTAGCTGTAGCTGGTAGTTAATAGCTGTAGCTTTTTAGATATATTTGGTGTTTGGTAGAGTAGCTGGAGCTTTTAATAAAATGTATAAAATGACCAAAATGGACATAACTAAAAATTTAGAAAGTTGGTGCATTAAAAAGTTTCCTATTTTTAGAGGTTAAAATAGTCATTTTTTCCCTAAAAGCTTGTAGCTCCTTCTAAACGCTACTAGTAGTAGCGTTCAACCAAAAGCTTAAAGCTCCTAACCTAAAAGCTAGCTCCTTCAACAAAACAAGACTTTTTATTGAGTAGGAGTTTTTTCTTAAAAGCTTAAAGCTAGAAGCTCCTAAAAGCTTCATGCCAAACATACCACAAATCCTGACTATTGATCTACACACGTGTATGACCAGGATTAGTTCACTCAGTTCGCAAGAAATTAAATGGCATTATGGCCCTTAGTCTATCAAGAAATTCATTTTAAGGGCTTTTTAAGTAATAAATTTTGTGGTTCTTTGTTAGTTCGAGCCAGGCCGAGCTAGCTTGAATGCTAACCGAGTCGAGCTCGAGCCTTAAATCTCATCTCGATTTAGGTAATACTCAAAAACTAGGGGTGTGGTGTGGCGTGGCTTAGCTTGGTGTGGCCAGTCATGTGGATTTTTTTAGTTTGGCAACGGCTTCCCCCAACGGCTAGATCGAACCAGCCAACCAAAGCTCGCCATGTCACCCCCTCCCCCCATGCCAACGGGGCAACGCCAACCCGAGGTAGAGCAGCCGATGTTGAACCCAAACCGCCGACCCAACCCACGCCCCACAAACTTAGGGGGGGGGGGGGTAGGGGCGGTCCGTTATAACCCCTACCACGCGTGATGTTAAACAAAACACCACCACCAACTCAAATTAAAACACGTTAACTTAATAACGCGTGAACAATTGAAAAAAATGACCGTTGGGCTTGAGACCGTTGCATATCATTTGACCGTTTGAAGTTTTTTTTATATATACACACAATATTATAAAATCTAAACAATTTTCCAACTCAATCCAAACATTCCAACTCAATCCAAACATTCTTTCTTCAAATCCAAACATTCTTCCAAATTCAAAAAAAATCAATACAAAGATGGAAGGTTCAAGCAAGAGAGGTTCGGGTTCGAGCAAGAGAGGTTCGGGTTCGAGCAAGAGAGGTTCGGGTACGAGCAAAAGAGGTTCGGGTTCAAAGAAAAACCCCGTACGACCCAAGGTTCGAGCGAATCTTGGCAAGCCGACGCGCTTTAGGTTGCAAGACGAACCCGACCAAATCCCACATTTTCAAACCCAACAATTTCCACCCTTTCAAACCCAACAATTTCTACCCTTTCAATCACAACCGTTCGTTCCACCATTTCAACCTCACCAATTTCAACCCCAACCGTTTCCACACTTTCAAACCCAATCCCACCATGTGACACCCCAGGAAAACCAGTGAACGATGCAACCTATCTAGCTTCCTCAGTGGGTACGTACAAAATTTCGGGACGAAATTTCTTTTAAGTTGGGGATAATGTGACAACTCGACCTTTCGACTTTCACTTTCGCATTAAATGCACGTTGACTATGACCGTTGACTTTGACTGATTAGTCGTTTGACTTGTTTGACTTGTAATGTACACGTTGTGTTAAATGAAAGTGTTCTGAGATTGCATGATTATGTGCTCGATTGTATAACTTGAAATCTGTTTGATAAACTTAGACTGTCAACACTTGAACAGCCCGACGAAACACAAGTGTGTTTCGCCAAGCACTCTTCGACGAAACAAGAGAGTGTTTCGCCAAACCTAGTCTTGACGAATCAAATGTGATTCGCCGGCCCAGTTTCGCCGAAAGCCCAGCTAGGGCCCAATGCACTGTTTCGTGTTACATAACGTGAAGCAGTTTCAGTTTCACATTTTTAGCAATCTGTGAACCCTAGAGCTCTCCACTGTGTGACGGCGACAACTACCTTTCACCATCACCTCTATTCCTCGAATCCTTAGTGGTTTTTCTCGAATCGGTTAGTGTAATCCTATGATGTGATTCCAGTGTATGACTATCTGTTGATTTATGCTCTTATGTGGCAACTAGGGTTAGTGAAAGACATGAATTCAGAATTTTGTTGTTATACATATAAGATATTGCTCTTGAATACTTCATGATCCGGATGTAACTAGTTGATGTAGTGTGTATATTCTTGGTGATATTGCGATTAAAAGAACATGACCATCAGGTCTGCACATGTTGTGATTTGTGGTCGTTTCATGATCTAGGGTTCATGCTAGAGATTGAATGTTAGTGCAGGAAGTGATTAACGTTTTCTGTATGTGTCAATGATTTCAGAATGATTAGACAATAATTATGTGCTAAATGATTTGATGAATGATTACAGTTTGATTTCTGCATGATGATGAATGTATGACATCCGTATGATGGTTGACGTCAACTAGGGTTTCTGTGATATTGTGTAATTGATGTAATTGTTTGACGTAACCGCTGCCTTGACGAATTAGAATGTTTGATGGAATGGAAGTCTTGACGAAACAAGATTGTGTTTCGCCAAGAGTAATCGACGAAACAAAATAGCGTTTCGCCAAAGAGTAGTTGACGAAACAGGATATGTTTCGCCAGCCTATGTTTCGCCAACTGGAATAATTGGCACAGTAACTACTTCTGTTGAAACTCAACTGAGTTATTTAACTGATGTTAAATACCCTGCATGACTTGTATGATTCTGATTATGTGCGTTGTGCTACTTGGTGATTATTGATTGTGCTTATACATGAATACAAACTGATTATGTATACGTGCATACATTAGGACGTGATTGATTTACCTTGAGCACTTACTTAGCATACCGAGCAAACCCAAGGTGAGTTCACACAGCCAAGGCATGGGGTTCCCGGGCGGGAATGGGATTTGATGAATCGTTGTGTATACTCAGATGGTAGAACCTAACGATAAGATACGACTAGACTAGTAACACCTATTGAACTGATCTTCGCATACCTGCCAAGGGTTGGCCGCTATATTATGACTGACTTCGCACACCTGCCTTAGGAAGGCCGCGAACTAAATTTACTAACCTTCGCACACCTGCCTGGTAGGCCGCGATACAAATAAACCTAGTCTAGAATACTTGGGAAATATCCCCTAATCTTCGCATACCTGCCTGGGAGGCCGCGATACGAACTAATACATGAATAACGAATGAACATACTGATTACACGTACTATTACGACTTGCTATTACTGAACTATTAACTGTGAACTCGCTCAACTAGTTGTTGACTCTCTGCTGCATGCCTTGCAGGACCTTAGTTACTTATGGAGCTTGCACTAGGAAGGAGCAGGTTGTTGTGGAGCATGGATCGCGGATGCCATGTTAAAACGTTTAAACAATCAAACTTAATATTACTTTGGGTTTACATTTACATACTTTGGATTTTCATTATTACGCTTCCGCTATCGGTACTATGTTTGGTTTAGAACATCAATTGTATTGAATTGGGTTTTACGAACTATCTTATTTATATTATGCTATGTTCAATATGATTGATGGCTTGATCCTGGTCATGTCACGCCTCCAAGCGGTGGTACTCCGCGTGTGGATTTTGGGGGTGTGACACACCATGTCGACCCACTAGAAGATGACACCCTCATCCAACAATTTGCACGTGCATACCGCGAACTACAACAAAATCTCGATGACGATGAAGATGATGATGACGTTCAAGAAGCCCGTTCAAGAAGTTGATGTTACATCCGCTCGGAGACCATGGAGGAGCGAGGAGGAGGTCGCCTTGCTCAAGGCATACTTGCACACCACCGAAAACAAGAAACATTCCAACGAGCAAAGAAAAGACTTGTTTTGGAGACAAGTCATGGCTCATTTTCGCCAACTTCTCGGTTCAACGGAACGAAACATGGATCAAATGACTTCGAAGTTGGGCGATTTGAACCGGAAAATGAGTAAATTGAACGGGTGTTTCATTCAAGTGGTACGTTTTTTTTTATAAATTTAAAACTGTTTTTTTTAATTTTTATAACATATAACTGTTCTTTATTGAAATTTTAAAATTAGAAAACTGTTTTTATAAAACAGAATCTGTTTTATAGAAAAAAACAGAAAAACAGTTTTTTTTAATACAGAAAACTGTTTTTTATAAAAACAGAAACCAGTTTTTATAAAAAAAACAGAAAACAGTTTTAAAAATAAAACAGAAAACTGGTTTTATAAAAAAACAGAAAACAATTTTTATAAAAAAACAGAAAAACAGTTTAAAAAAACAGAAAAAACACTTTTTTTAAACAGGAAACTGTTTAAAAAAACAGAAAAACAGTTTTAAATAATTTTTTTTGTAGAATCGAAATCCACAAAGTGGAGCGAGCGAGGTGACTATCATGAAAACCGCCAACGACGACTATTGCCCACTATACAAAAAGAGAAGTTTTCCACACTTGGCGGCATGGGAGGTTGCGAGACATCACCCGAAGTGGGTACCGGTTGATTTGGTCGACATGGGTGGGCCGACGGCTTCAAAAAAAAGAGGAGGTTCCAAAAGATCAAAGACCTCCGAGTCGGGGAACTACACGACTTCCGCGTCGGATAACTTGCCCCAAATGAACTTGAACGACGACCCCGTTGACGAACCCATTCAAGACGATATACCGACAAGGCTGTGCCGCAAGAAAAGTGGTGATTTGTTAAGTAAAGGAAAGGAATCGGTGGCGGAGTCGATCTCCGAAATCAAAGAGGCTAAATTGGTGGAAATAACGCAAGCCACCGAAAGAAGAGAAAAACTTGTGGCGGCAAAACTTAAATGTGAGGAGGCATATATTCGACACTTGAACGAAAAAGAAAAACATAATGATTTAAAGATCTTGTTAGAGCCGCACACCAATCTCGACGAACCGTTTAAGTCGGTAATTCAACAAAAACGCGAGATATGTGAAAAGTGGGGGTGGGAGATGCCTTAAATTTTTTAGGTTTTTTTTATTTGCAATGTTTATTATTATTATTATTATTATTATTATTATTATTATTATTATTATTATTTTAGTATGTAATTTAGGTTTTATTTCAATGAAATGGAAAATTGGTATTTAATAAACCAACCTTTGCCCAGTTGGTAAATAATAATCCAACCTACAGAATTGGTATATAATAATCCTACTTATCAACATGTTGGTACTCAATGAACTTCTGTTAGTTTTTTTTAACTAAAGTTAGTTTTTAAGTTTTATTTATTACACAAACAGTCCCTGTAGTTGTAATTTACTAGTTTTAACTATGAGCTAATAGCCAAAATGGTCCTTGAGGTTAATAGCCACAGCACCGCCACCACCGCCACCGCCACCGCCACCACCGCCACCGCCACCACCACCACCGCCACAGCACCGCCACCACCACGATTAACGCGGTAATTTACGACCCTTAATTTCGTGATTAACAAGCGATTAACGCGACATTGGATTTACAAGATCTCTTGAGAGATCTCAATATCTCTATACATAAATGCCTTTTAGTCTCATTCACAAACAAACACAGAGAAGTAATCTTCTCAACTAGAAAACCCTTAGTTTTCTTTGTCTGCATATTGTACATACACACACAAACTTTATCTTCTTCATCTCACAAACAAAACCCTATCTCCTCTCTTTCTCTCGATTACTTTCACAAGCAACAAAGAACAACCCTCAATCTTCATTCCCTCCTCTCGATCTAGGATCCGGCGAACCAAAGAGGAGCCGGCCAGCCGACACTGCCGGTGGTCCCCTCCGATGAGCGACACCCCCCTCCAATTTTCGTTTGACAACTGCCACCACCAGATGGTGGCATATGGTGCGGCGGTGCGACACAGAGAAAAACGGGAGAGAAAGAGACTGAGAGGCGAGAGGCTGAGAAGAGAGGAGGGCGGCGGCGGCGGAGGTGAGCAGCGGCGGCCGGCAGTGACAGCGGCGGTGGAGCTTGGCTCCGTCAAAATCTTCCGGTAAACATACCCCCCTTCGGTTCCTTTTATCTTCTGATGATTGAAGATGGTATTGATTTGTTGTGGTTAATATTGTTTAACTCAGATCTGAGTTATGTAGGGAAACGGGTGGTGGTGGCGGTGCTGTGGCTATTAACCTCAGGGACCATTTTGGCTATTAACTCATAGTTAAAACTAGTAAATTACAACTACAGGGACTGTTTGTGTAATAAATAAAACTTAAAAACTAACTTCAGTTAAAAAAAACTAACAGAAGTTCATTGAGTACCAACATGTTGATAAGTAGGATTATTATATACCAATTCTGTAGGTTGGATTATTATTTACCAACTGTGCAAAGGTTGGTTTATTAAATACCAATTTTTCAATTTATAATTTATAATTTTAGTGTTTTATTGTTAAGGGGAATTGACCTGTAATAATCCCACTTAGACCTTATTGGCTATTAATAATCCCACCTCAAATATTCCCCCCCCTCCCCGAGTCCCACCTTTCACCTATTTTCCTACAATGGCCCCCGTTAAAAAAACTTAACGGAGTTAAGCTTTTTTTCCAAATTACAAACAGATTTTTGATGGCTTTTGATCAGAACGATGAAACGAGTCCATTGATGTAAAACTTACTTCGAAATGGTGCTCCAGGTGACTTGATTTTGGTTAATTGGAAATTTAAACACCCGAATTGAAGCACCGTTTTCATCGTTTGGAGCACCGTTTCGTGGCAAGTTTTACATCAATGAACTCGCATCGTCGTTCTACTCAAAAGCCCAAAAAAATCTGTTTGTAATTTGAATAAAAGCTTAACTCCGTTATGTTTTTTTTAACGAGGGACCATTGTAGGAAAAATAGGTGAAAGGTGGGACTGGTGGGAGAAATATTATGAGGTGGGATATTAATGGCCAATAAGGTATATGTGAGATTATTACAGGCCAATTTCCCTATTGTTAATTTATAATTAAAAAAAAGGTTCTGAGTTATGGAATTCCATCACAAGTGATGAGCATTTTCACTAAAATCATCACTAGTGATGGAATAAAGTTTGATTATATGACAGAACTTGATTGGAAGTTGTGAGTTAGTGATGAGTGATGACCACCCCTACCCCCTTAGAATATATGTTTAATACTAAACTAACTTTAATATAAACAATACTAAACTAACTTGTTGTTTTTTATAATAAAATATATTTTTTTCTAAAAACCCTTTTTAAACAAGAAACAATTTATATATGTACTGCTTTAATCTATATTTTGTTTTGGGTATGAGATCAGGCATGCACTTGGTCGCATACTATTATTAGAAAGCCCTTAACTAATTACCCTACTTGTATGCTGTCGTACCCACACACTCTCCAGTTATAAATCCTACTCATGTGCCTCATCTTTCTCATTCTTCCAATTCTCACACACCTTCTTCACTACAACCATCAACAGGTTTGTATATGTATATGTATATGTCATGTATATTATTAGATATCTCTCTCACTCACTCACTCACACACACCCACACACACACACACTTTTTATTTGCTCAAGTCCAGTAACTATGCCTATATACACAGAATGGCATTTCATGAGACATAGCTACTGACAGCGTTCTCAAATTGGTACAACCACATTTTGATTCGGCTAGGGCGAAGTGAAAGCGGTTAGATTTGTCTTTTCTATATAGTTCTAATTTCTAAACTTTGGCAAACCATATATCTGAGAAAGGGGTTGCAAAACACCTTCTGGTCTCATCTTTGCGCTTTTTAAATCCTTTTCAGGACATCAAGATGGCGGATCCGCCCAACGTTATTGAAACCGACGAAAATCGCAATGACAATGGCAGAAACAATGAAAACAACAGTGACACCAACAATAGCAATAATAGTGGTAATGACGACGAAAACAGCAGTGCTAGTGCTAGTGGCAGAGCTAGCGGGAATGGTAATGACAGTGGTGGTCACAGCGGTAATGGCAATGACAATGCCAATAGAAATGGAAATGACGACGACAATGAGAATGACAACAACAATGCAGTCCGTGACGGTGATGGAGATGGCAATGTTAATAACAATGACAACATTACTGGTGAACGAGACAACAATGTCGACAATGATCCGAAGAAAAACTCTTGTTCATGTGCGAAATCAGATTTTTTCCCTGAAGAATCATTCCAGAGCTGGTCCAGTTATGGAAAGGCCTTAATGGAAACCAGAGCCCGTCTAAAAGAACGTCTCCTTTCCCGCTCATCAGACGATCATGAGCTCCATGGGCTGCGCGCTCGAAGCCAGAACCAGATGAAGCGGAACCTTAACTGGTTTGACCTCATCTGGTTTGGTGTTGGAGCTGTGATGGGTGCAGGAGTTTTTGTCCTAACTGGAGAAGCTGCTCATGATTTAGCGGGTCCAGCCGTTATCATATCCTACCTCGTCTCTGGCTGTGCCGCTCTACTTTCTGTCATCTGTTATACTGAATTTGCAGTTGAACTTCCAGTGGCCGGAGGCTCATTTGCCTACCTGAGAGTTGAACTCGGCGACTTTGTAGCTTTCATTGCAGCCGGAAACATCCTATTCGAATACGTTGTAGCTGGAGCTAGCGTGTCGCGTTCATGGACGTCATATTGTGCAACCTTGTTCAACTATAAACCAAACGAATTCCGTATTAGCATGCCATCTATGGGAAAGGGTTTCGAGTACTGGGACCCAATGGCTGTGGTGGTATCTGTAGTCATATGTATCTTTGCATCTTTCAGTATGAAAGGATCATCGAGATTCAATTCGGTTGCAACGATAATCCACATTGGTGTCTTGCTTTTCATAATCATAGCCGGATCAACAAAGGCCGATCTTGCCAACTTTGATCCCTTTTCACCTTTCGGTTTTCAGGGTATTTTGAAGGCTTCATCTGTGATATTCTTCGCGTATGTTGGGTTCGATGGAGTGGCAACGTTAGGAGAAGAAACCAAGAAGCCGGGGAGAGATATACCTATCGGCTTAGTCGGATCTATGTTAATTGTCATCACCACTTACTCACTTCTGGCAGCAGTAGTGTGTCTAATGCAACCTTACAATGAAATTGATGTTGACGCCCCCTTCACAATTGCATTTGAAGCTGTGGGGATGAACTGGGCGAAGTTATTAGTCGGTATAGGCGCATTAAAGGGAATGACTACTGTTCTATTGGCAATCATCATAGCCGAATCAAGATATTTCACCCACATTGCTCGAACCCACATGGCGCCACCCATTCTTGCCGTGGTCCATAAAAGACTTGGGACACCGGTAAATGCAGCCGTCATCATGACTGCTACAAACTGTGTAGTCGCGTTTTTCACGAGCCTGGACGTCCTTGCAAGTCTTCTTTCCATTTCTACGCTTTTTATTTTCTCCCTAGTTGCAATCGGGCTATTAGTGAGACGATACTACTCAACAGGGGTGACATCAGATAAAGATAGAAACAAGCTGATTATCTTCTTGGTGCTCATTGTTTGTTCTGCTACTGGGATGGCTTTACTTTGGGCATGGGGAGTAAATAGCTGGTTGGTGTATTTGTTTGTTGTCGGAATCTGGTTTTCGGCCACATTGGGTATTCGCTTGAAGGTGAAGCAAGCAAGGTGCCCGAAGCTTTGGGGGGCGCCATTAGTTCCATGGCTTCCGTCGGGCAGCATTGCATTGAACTTGTTCATGATGGGCTCAATTGATGGTGCATCTTTCTTGAGGTTCATGGGGTGGACTGCTGTCTTGCTGACATACTACGTTCTTGTGGGATTGCATGCCTCATATGATGCGTCGAAGGAGGCTGTCAAGATGCAGGTAGAAGATAATGAAGTTGAAAGAGGAAATAATAGAGAAAGAGTGCCTGCAACTTCTGAACCTGTAGAACTCGATACAATAACAACTAGTCGCGTTTAATGTTTTATTAACTGTGATTAATTTGGTAAACTTATGAAAAATATGAAACACCAACTTAAAAAAAAAAAAAAAAAGACTCATTTCTAATATACACGACTTCGATTGTTTCACGTGGTATGTATCATATGTTATTTTGTACCAGCAACATTTGAAAAATGGTAACAACAGATCTAATGCAAAAAATACACTTACAACTTTGAGCTTGCATATGATTTTATAAAGTGGTTTTTTTATTAATATTCAAAATCATTAAGAAAGGATCATCTAGTGAACAACATAATAACAAATACTCAAAATTCAACACAATCCACAAAGTTCCCTACAGCGGCAGGATTCAAAAGGGTCCAGCTGCACCCCCAAGGTTCTTTACCTGCATAAGATTTTTTTTTTATAAAAAAAGAATAAACAATAAAAAATAGGGTATGGCGTTGTGCACAATTTGAGGCAATAGAAAAACATGTAAAACACGTACCATTTATGAACTAATTTAATTATCTTCTCTTGTTTTGAATTGTCAAGATCACATACTCTGCTGCATCAGTAATTGCATTGAACCATTTCGGTCTTCCGGTTGATAACATGCGATAACCCAACACGCATCCAAGTAAAGTTCCACACCCATATCCCATCACGACCACTTTCCATGTGAATCGATACTCCTCCTCATCTCCATCACCTTCAGGTTGTGGCTTCTCTAGATGCTCACTGCACTGTTTGGGCAACGGAAGCCCACAGAGTTTTGGGTTCCCACCAAATGAATAATTATCAAATGTGTTGAACTGATTTCCTTTTGGAATGCGGCCCATGAGATGGTTTTGTGATAGATTTAAGACCTCAAGAAACGTTAAGTCAGCAAGGCTTTGAGGTATCTCTCTTGTGAGTTGGTTCCATGATAGGTCTAATGATTCAATTTATGTTATTTTCCCAAGAGCATGTGGGATTTGGCCCATTAGGCTGTTGTGTGACAAGTTGAGCGCTTTCAAAGATTTCAGATATCCGATGATATTTGGAATCTCCCCTTCAAATTTATTGTCCGATAAATCAACAATTGTGTACTGATGTAGCGCGTGATACGGAAACGAAGATCAAACACATTGATTCAAAGAATACCCGTGTGTTCTTCCCCAACCCCCCAAGATTCCACCCAAAAGGCACGGAATTTGAAGTGAAAAAATTGATTATGTCAAAATTCAAGTCTGCTTTTTCATATTACTAGAGCAACATATAAATAAGAACAGAAATTCGAAATGGGCCTAAAAAAGACAACGGGCCAAACACAAGCCCAAATACAAAATGCCCAAAATAGTTCAAAAAACATAAAAATGCAAATAACTAATAGAAATAAGTGTTTTTTTGGCCCGGACGATGACCCAAACCGCCGTTTCGCCTGGTCGCACGCCCAAAACGGACCCCCGTAGCCCAAGTTAGAGCCATTTTAGTGAAGCCCCTTTTGTTACACGATCTTGGGCCTCTAAATACAAAATGGCCCGCTCCTCCATACTTGGGCCCGCATCATGTACTCAACCGAAAGTCGTGAAAAGTTATGTTAGATTTTATCATGAACTATGCACTCTCCAATATTGGTTAGGACTTTGAGAAGCATAAAGTTGGTGAATGTTTTTTTTCCTAACAAACTATGGAATTGAGAATATCCCTGCAAACAACAAAACATATCTAACCCAAGCAAGCTGCTTGCTGGATACAACGGAAACATCATTGTAAAGACTCTTATTTTGCCTACTACAACTTATCAAACAGTTTTGCTAATGATAGTTTTAACTTACATTTCACTTAGGCATTTTCTCAAACAGTTGGAGTGGATCCAGCGAATCAATAAAAAAAATTATTTTTTGTTGGTGAATTCAACCCCAAATATGACAAATTTCACACCATGTAACTGAAGTAAACAAGATCTAAACAATCACGTAAAAAAATCACCTGAATTGGAGATGAACAAAAAGATATTAAATCGAACATACATGTATTGGCGACGGCGTAGAACAGAACGGGTGGGTAATGTTGAAGAACACCTTCGATTATAATCAGCATCGACGTATAAAGAAGAGTAATCCGTGATAGTGTTGAAGAATAATCATTATTCAATAATAATCAATTCAGTATTTTTACCATTTGACAAATACTACATAATAATAAATACTCAAAATACAACACAATACAGAAGTTTATCAACAACTGCATGATTCAAAAGGGTCCAACTCCACCCTTAAGTTCTTTACCTGCATCAATTTAAAAAAAAAAAAAAACAAAGTAAAGCGTTTTGCACAATTTAGGGTATCAGAAAAACATGTGAAACACGTACCATTCATGAACTAAGTTTACTATCTACTCTTGTTTTTTCCTCATCAGGATGATATGCTCTGCTGCATCAGCAATTGCATTGAACCATTTAGGTCTTCCGGTTGATAACATGAGAAATCCCAACACTATTCCAAGTAAGGTTCCACACCCGTATCCTATCATCACCACTTTCCATGTAAATTCATTCTCCTCATCTTCTCCATCCCCATCACCTTCATGTTGTGGTTGCTGTGGATGCTCAAAGCACTTTTGGGGCAATGGAAGCCCACAGAGTTTTGGGTTCCCTCCAAATGAGTCCCCTTCAAACGTGTTGAACTGCTTTCCTTGTGGAATGCGGCCAACAAGATGGTTTTGTGATAGATTTAAGAATCCAAGAGACGTCAAGTCAGAAAGGCTTTGAGGGATCTCTCCTATAAGTTGGTTCCAAGATAAGTCTAATGATTCAATTTCGGATATTTTCCCTAGAGCTTGTGGGATTCGACCAGTTAGACTATTGTGGGACAAGTTGAGCATTTTCAAAGAGTTCAGATTTCCAATGATGTTTGGAATCTCCCCTTCAAATTTATTGTTTGATAAATCAACAACTGTGAACTCAACCAAAATTCGTTCAAAATCTCGTTCCGTTCCTTTCCACGCAACAATGACAGAGTAATACATGCGACCTACTTGCACATATTCTGGTTCAGTGTCCTTTTTTAGCACATTCTTCATGGCATTGAAGTTTTGAAAATATTTTGTAGGGAGGTGGCCGAAGAACCCATTATTTGATAAATCAAGCACACGCAGACTTGAAAATGGGGATTTAACCGTAGAAGAGGTTACAATGTCACCATGAAAATTGTTTGATCTGAGGACAATAGCCTGTAATTTGGGAAGATCTGCTAACCAGACAGGGAATGTGTCATTTAAGTGATTGTTGCCCAAATCAATTATTCTCAAATTTTGACATTTGTACAAAGAAGTAGGCACCCTTCCTTCTAATTGATTTTTATTCAAAATAAACCCCTTCAACTCACTCCAATTCTCGTATACATTTGGAATAGTGCCGGTTATGGAGTTATTTGAAAGATCCAAAACCAACAACTTGTCTCCCCCTATCTCCCCTATCCAATCAGGAATGTGTCCATGTATATCATTACTAGATAGATCCAAGTGTTTAACTTTTTTCATGGCTCGAAAGGACTCTGGAAACACCTTTAGATCGCAAGAGACCAAACTTATGATCCCAAAATTAGGGTTGACATAATGATTAGCATTACTGGTCGTAACAGATATACCACTGTGTGAGAGAATGAGTGTTTCAAGGTTTGTGAGGCTTGATAACAATGCATCCAACTCCCAGTCACCTCTAAAATTATTAGATGAAAGGTCTATGTAAGTGAGGTTGGTAAGTCGTTGAAAAGTCTGTAGAAGGGGGCCATGATCAAGCACATCAATCTGGCCGGTTAATTGATTTTTAGTGAGGGATAATCCTTTTAATGATTGAAGAGAAAACAATTCAAGTGGTATATTTCCTTGGAACATGTTATGACCAAGTCTAATATATTCTAAAGAAGGAAGGGTGAACAATGAAGAAGGCAGTGTTCCGGAAAGCTTGTTAGATGGTAAATATAGAAAAACAAGGTTTGTAAGGTTGCCTATGGATTTCGGAAGGGACCCATTCAATCGACAATCTGAGAGATCCAGGTACTCTAAAGATTTGAGATGGCCAATTGAGGTGGGTATCTCTCCAGATAAGCTTGTTTTTGACAGATCTAACCACCAGATTGGGATGGGAGTGCTTGTGTTTACCTTGGGAAGTGGACCAGAGAGATTAATGTTCTCTGACATATAAACTTCTCCCAAATATCTAAGATTTAGGATGTTATCAGGTAATTTCCCTTGCAGGTTGGTGGAGCTAAGATCAAGTGCTCTTAGAGGAGAAGAGATGTTAAGATAGGTGGGTAAAACCGAACCTATATTAACTTGAGCCAACCAAAGCTCTGTCAAAAAAGTAGAATTCTTAAGGAGATAATTAAAAATACGAGGTTGAATTAGCAAATTATCAATCCCATTCAAAGAGAGATCAAGCGAAACCAGTTTAGGAAGAAGTGAGATCTCTGAAGGGATATGCCCTGTAAAACTGTTATATGACAAGTCAAGTTTTTCCAAAGATTGAAGATTGAAGATGTTGTGAGGCAGGTTTCCTTGCAATCCAGTGTTTTGAAGATTTAGCAATCTTAAATAAGAAGATATATTAAGATTAGTAGGTAAAACTGAAGAGATTATCACGTATTCAAGAGAAAGTTCTTTCATAACAGTTAAATTTTGAAGCAGATTGATGAAAACGTGAGGTTCAAGATTGAAATCAATCCCGTTCAAAGAGAGATCAAGGGACACCAATTTACGAAGGTGTGAAATATCTGCGGGGACTTGACCAGTAAATCCACAATTAGAGATGTTGAGATGTGTGAGACTACTAGAAAGCATGCCTATGTCAGGTGGAAGTTGGGAATCAGTAAAATCATTGTAAGCAAGGTTGAGTTTTTGGAGACGAGGGAGGTGAAAAAGAGTGGTGTTAGGGTGGATAATACCTTGCACCATGCCACAGCTCAGATCAAGACCGACAACGTCACCGGTAGAGTGGTCACAAGTGACTCCATTCCAATCACAACAATCTGTACTTGTATTCCAGTTCATCATAACTGGAGAATAACCAGAGCCAAGCCAATCTTTACATTTGTAGTCATACTCATAATGGTTATCATTGATGGAGGAAAGGTTTTGTTTAAAGTGAAGCAAAGCGAGGGTATGTTGAACAGAGCATTTATGAGTGGTGTTGAGAGAAGAGGATGAGGTAGAAGAGATAATGAAAAATAAAAGAAAGATCAAATTACTCATTTTCTTCAATTGTATGTTTGCAATGGTGTAGATGTTCACACTTTGCTACAACCTATAAATACACACAGACACACAGTAATGGTACAAAAAATTCCATGTAAGCCTTTCACACCAACTTGCAAGTCTCCGGGTTCGATAGACCCATAGCAAAACTTTCAGCTGTAGATAACATAAAGATAAACATAAACTTTGTGAATATTCAAAGTGTAGACTTTAAAATGGAGGTAGGGTCTTAAATTTAATGTTGTTGTCTACTTGTGTAGAATTTTCGATAGCATATTGGTCCACAAGACATTGCTCTGTTCATGTTGTGGCCCTTGTAAGGTTTTGGAGGTATACTGATACAAACCTGTAGATTGACCCATATCTTGTGTGAAGCTCCAGTTGGATATTTGATCCGTCTAATTATTAGGGGGAATGGGTTTTGGGGGGAACAGTTTTAGGAGCAAGTTGTGGGGCAGTTTCTAGCAGTTAATTACCTTTTCTTTTTATGTTAAATAAGGCAGAATAGGGAATGTTTCAGTCGAAGTTATTTATCTAAATTAGGGTTTCTACACCTTGTAACCGGAGATTGCCCATCTCGAATCGGGCCAACTATCTCTTTCTTTGTGTTTTCATGTATTCGAAGTTTTCAGTTCCTAACATATACCTGCAAATATCTTGTAACATAATTAACCTAATTGGTTTTATGAAATTAAATTAAGGTAATAAATATGCAAATATCTTGTAATTATTGTTTGGTTGTTCTCTCATCAGACTTCTGCTGCTGGAATATAATTATATCATATGGAACTGCCGGAATATAATTATATTATATGGAAGTGTTTTATTTTGATAACAAACATGAAACATGCGTATAGATCGATTTGTTTATATTTTAGCCCTCGCACAAAGATTTTACTTTGCTACCATCTATATAACTCAAAAATAGTACAAAAATGTGCATGTAGCTTCATAGACCATTGCTGCTTTTAGCCTTTTCTATTAATTTGCAAGTCTTTCCGTAGATAGACCCGTAATTATAACTCTCATGAACCTTCAAGGGGTGACGCGATACTGGTTTTCCGCCTTTAACACTCTTGAAGGTGACCTACAAGTGCAAGCTACGTTTTATCTCATCCTATTTGTTAGCATGGTATTGGCGGGTTTTTTATTAATTATTTTTTTTTAATGTGTAACTGTGAAACACAAATCTTTAGATGTTTTTTTTTTTCAATCGATTTGATTGAGGCTTAGATGTGAGCGTGAGACCAAAGACTTTTGGTAAAGATAAGGTAGGGTCATATGCTTGGATTGGAGATGAACAAAAAGATATTAAATCGAACATGCCTGTTGTTGAAGCGGGGCTGCTGGAGCAGTGAGTTTGACGGTCGTTGGGAGTAGGACAAGGACAGCGAGTGATTCAGGCGCAGGTGTCAAACAAGACAGGTGTGGGTGTCCGTTTCATAGGGTGGTGGCATGCGGTTGCTGGCCAGAGGGTATCACCGACGTGAAGGAGAGGCGTTTAGTAGGGCGGGCGGTGGCAGCGTGAGGGAGAAAGTGGCGGGTGTGAAGGACGATATTGTATGGGCTGTGAGGGAGAATGTGGAGTTCGATAAATTATCGCAAGAAGAGAAAAAGGTCATTAAGATTCAAGAAAAAGGAAGCAGCAGTACCAATTGTGCCAAAAATATTTTTTGCCAGCCTAATTATTTGGTTAGTCTCCTATACATAAGATGTAAAATACTCCTTAATGCTGAATCCTAATTACTAATGAGGTGAGGAACCTCAGATATTCGGACCAAAGGTTCAATAATCACAAATCATTATGTAAGTTTCCTATCATCTCAAACCATTAGCAATAAATTTCACAAACATCAGAGGGACAAATCAACACATACACATTGATTTACCTCCATATCAGATACGCATCTCAAACAAACTTGGCAAAACAGGTGGGTAGTGGGTAGGAATGTGTTTGGGTCAAAATGGGTGTCACCAAACAACAAATCCTTGAGCAAGCTTCTTGAGCTATCATGAGTCACCTTTGATTTTTTTTTTTTTTTTCGTTTCAAAATTGAACATACTAATCTGCTGTGAAAGAGAATGAAATTAATTATCATTATACAGAGTCGACAATGCTCAGAGATGCTAAAGTTCCCCTATATATACAGAAAAAAGAAGATAAATTTCAAGGAAAACTGATGATTAGCATGGAAAAAAAAGAAGTAATCTACGTAGGCGCATCATTCAAGATTATAAACCCTAATTATCAAAACACCTGATTAGGAGTAGTTGAGGGAAGATATAATGTGAAGAAATTTACAATTCGTGATAGTCAGAACCACCTTCGATTTTAATCAGCATCTACGTAAAAAAGAAGAGAGTAATAATCTGGATGAAGAAGTGAACGATTAGTTTGGCAAGCGACTTTGACCCGTTGAGTATATATTTGTAGCCCATTTGACTATTTAATTGTGGTCCAAAATCGCCCACTATGTCAATAAAAATACCCATTTGACCCATCGGCTTAGTAGGATCTATGTTTATTGTCATCACCACTTACTCACTTCTGGCAGCAGTACGTAGTGTGCCTAATGCAACCTTACAACCAAATTGACGTTGACGCCCCCTTCACAATTGCATTTGAAGCTGTGGGGATGAACTGGGCAAAGTTATTAGTCGGTATAGGCGCATTAAAGGGAATCATGACTACTGTTCTGTTGGCAATCATCATAGCCGAATCAAGATATTTCACCCACATTGCTCGAACCCACATGGCGCCACCCATTCTTGCTGTGGTCCATAAAAAACTTGGGACACCGGTATATGCAGCCATCATCATGACCGCTACAAACTGTGTAGTAGCGTTTTTCCCGAGCCTGGACATCCTTGCAAGTCTTCTTTCCATTTCTACGCTTTTTATTTTCTCCGTAGTTGCAATCGGGTTATTAGTGAGATGATACTACTCAACAGGGGTGACATCAGATAAAGATAGTGTTAAGGGTAGATTGCAAGTCAACAGCCTGGTCAACTGGATGGTATCTTTTATAATGTTTTCTTTACTTTTAATAAGTTTCCAATAGTCGAGGGGCTAATTGTGGCAAGTACAGAAAGTTTGGGCTAATCTTGTAATTAGGTTGTTAATGGTTGTTAACAGTTAGAAGTTGTTAACTAGGGGATTAGGTCATTAGCTCAGATAGATTTTTTTCTTCTCATTTTCATTACACTCTTGTAATCGTTGATAGTGATTGAATAAAGAAGTAATCGGTGGTTTTTGGTGTGAGTTTGTTCTTAATTTCTCTGGTGTTCTTCAACAATTGGTATCAGAGCCTGCGTTTGGCTCCGATTCAGAGAAATTAGGGTTCAATTCAAGTAAATTGTGAATTGAAAGGAGTCGCCATGGTGTCCACTAAGTTCGAATTGGAGAAATTCGACGGGAAGAACGATTTTGGGTTGTGGAGAGTGAAGATGAGGGCATTATTGGTTCATTAGGGAATCGTAGATGCTCTGGCTGGTGAGGCAAAGTTACCAGAGGGTTTAACCGATAAAGAAAAGAAGGATATTCTTGAGAAGGCTCATAGTGCCCTCATTTTGAGTCTGGGAGATCGGGTGTTGCGAGAAGTGTCTAAAGAAACTTCTGCTACGGGAATTTGGGCTAAGCTGGAAAGCCTGTACATGACAAAGTCTCTTGCAAACCGTCTCTATCTCAAGAAGAGGCTGTACACCTTCCAGTTGACTTCAGGTAAAAGTTTAGAGGATCATACTGATGAATTTAATAAGGTGATCTTGGATTTAGAAAATATTGATGTATCTATTGATGATGAAGATAAGGCTATAATCTTTTTAGCCTCACTCCCTCAATCATTTGAGCATTTTGTTGATACTCTTATGTATGGGAGGGATTCATTATCAATGGAAGAAGTCTTGGTTGCTTTAAATTCTAAAGAACTTAAGAAAAGAAGTGATGCTAAGGAAGAAATAGGTAAGGGTTTGGTTATAAAGGGAAGACCAGAACAAAAGTCTTTTAGAGGCAAGAATACACCTAGGTCTAAGTCCAAGTTTAAAAGAAAATGCTATATTTGTAATTCTGAGAAGCATTTTAAAAGAGATTGTCCAGATAGATTCAAGAAGAAGAAGTATGATTCGGGGTCTAAGAGTCAACATGGGGTGTCTCCTGATAGTTCTAATGATGGGTATGAAAGTGCTGATGTACTAGTTGTGTCTAAGGGAACTCAAGATGATAACTGGATACTAGACTCAGGAGGTTCTTATCATATGACTCCTAATAGGGAGTATTTTCAAGACATTGAAATGCTAGATATGGGAACTGTGAAACTGGGAGATGATAGGCCATGTAAAGTACAAGGGCAGGGCACTGTCATTATTAAACTTGAAAATGGCACTGAGTTGAAACTTGTTAATGTTAGGTTCATCCCTGAACTAACAAGAAACATTATTTCACTTGGCATTTTTGAGAAAGAAGGGTGCAGTGTAAATCTAAAGAATGGAAAGGCCAAGATAATAAGAGGTTCTATGGTTATCTTTACTAGCACAAGAAGAGGGAACAATATCTATATGTTGGATGGCAAGGTGTCACAAAGTGTAAACTACTATGTTGAAAGGCCCAAGATGAGTGATGTTGTTCTTTGGCACAAAAGACTTGGTTATATAAGTGATCAAGGGCTAAGTGAACTAAAGAAACAAGAGGTTCTTGGCAACTTTGATGGAAGAGAAGCAAGATTATGTGAGCATTGCATTCTTGGTAAATCTCACAGAGTAAGATTTACTAAGGGAATTCACTCAACCAAAGGTATCTTAGATTATGTTCATGTTGATTTGTGGGGGCCTGCAAGAACCATGTCTTCAGGAGGTGCTCTGTATTTTTTGTCTATAGTTGATGACTTTTCAAGAAGGGTTTGGGTATATGTTTTGAAGGGAAAACATGAAGCATTTGCAAGGTTTAAAGATTGGAAGACCTTGGTAGAAACTCAAACAGAAAGAAAAGTGAAGAAGCTGAGAACTGATAATGGCTTGGAATTCTGTAATGATCATTTTGACCAGTTTTGCAGTGGTATTGCCAGGCACAGAACAGTCCCAGGAACCCCTCAACAGAATGGGTTGGTGGAGAGGATGAATAGGACATTCCTGAATAAAGTGAGATGTATGTTACTCAGTGCAGGGATGCCTAAGAAGTTCTGGGCTGAGGCTTTTACTACTGCTGCTTATCTTGTAAATAGATCACCATCAACTGCCATAGGTCTTAAAACACCTATGGAGATGTGGTCTGGTAGAAAAGAAGAGTATGATAACCTGAGGGTTTTTGGTACATTAGCTTATGCTCATGTGAAACAAGGCAAGCTGGAAGCAAGGGCAGCGAGATGTATCATTCTTGGATATCCAGAAGGTGTAAAGGATCATAAATTGTGGAGAGTAGATAATGGTTCTCCAAATGTGCTTAATAGCAGGGATGTAGTGTGATGTGCTACAAGTAGTTCAAATAAAATCAACTAAAATAAACCTAAAATTAGACTCAAGTAATAATAATCTAGACTCTCTAAACTAGACTAAACTACTCACCGGCAATTGAACCGGTCGACTCTAGTAAAGAAAAGCAAGTCCGGACGTCGAACCCACAAGGACTCTAATTAACTACATTAACGACTTTATTTAGACTGACACTGACACTAACTTAACTATTTTTGTGTTTGAGGGGTGATGGATGGTATTTGGATTGTGATTTATATGTGTTTAGTGTCTAATCTTATGCATATTTGAGTGTTTATATGTGTGGAATTGGATAACTATGAGAAAATGATGCTTTGCAGGTTAAATATGAAGATTAGAGGTGTTTTGGAGAAAGAAATGGACAGTAAATAAAGATATCAAAGCATGATATGATAGAGAGTTGGAGTACAAAGACGTGGGCGCAAACGGGGAAGAAAACGGAGTTAAAACGAAGAAATTATGAAGAAAACAGTTTTGTGAATAAGCTGCCGACAGTAGCCTACGGTTCTGACAGTAGCCTACGGTTCAGGGGTTACGGAAATCAGGTTTAATGTGCGAAAATTAGGTTTTTATGGGGATCTTTTATTCCATTCGACCTGGGACGATTTTGGGGAGACCATTAGGGGATTTTTGGGCATTCTTCCACCATTCTACACCTTCTGATCATCTTCTAATCATCAATCATGCAATTTCTCATCAAGATTGAAGATCAAATCAAGAGCATGAGCGGCTAAACCACCCGTGATCATCTTCGGGACTAGGGTTTGTGTTAGGAACTGGGTTGACCTAGTTTTACAAACTTTTGGGTTGAGATTTGACTAATCATTCGGTTAGTTTATCTTTATTGTTTATTTGTTTTTGATTAAACATTGTTGGATTATCATTGCATACTCGTTCATCAGTCATTTGGTTTTGTCATCAACAATTGGGATTAAATTCTAAGTTGTCATTGTTTTTCAACCTTTAACCATTGAACTCGTTTATGTTTAAGAAATCTAGGATTGGTAATTAATTAGGTTACTATTCAGTTCATCAATCTTTCGGTTTCGATCGTGGATCATTGCAACCAAATATATTATCTGTTAATTATTTATCAAAACAAGTAGTTAGCAAATCATGTCTATATGATTTCCAATTGGTAGTAATTAGGTTACCCGTGTTTCTACACAACCTGAAAACCCGGAGATTGGTCATTTTTTCTCATAATTGTTTACAACCACATTCATTACATTTGTTTTTTCTAATAACTCTCTTAATCAGAAAAAGCAATTAGTTTAGAATTAGATAATCACTAAAAACAACGAGCTTTCATACTTTCCACTGATTCCCCGTGGATTCGACACCCTACTTGCCCTTTACTAGTAAAATGTGAATAGGACACTTTTAACTTATATTTTTGACCGACCTTATGACATCGATCAAAATGGCGCCGTTGCCGGGGAATCGGTGCGCTTAGTTTAGTTAGTTGTTTTTGTTTCTCATACACGGTATCATTGATGGAGGAAAGGTTTTGTTTAAAGTGAAGCAAAGCAAGGGTCTGTTGAATAGAGCATTTATCGGTGGTGTTGACAGAAGAGGAAGATGTAGAAGAGATGAAGAATAAAGAAAGGAAAAAGAAAAGCAAAATCACATTACTCATTCTTCTTGATTGTATGTTTGTAAGGACTGAAGATATTCATACTATGATACAACCAATATATAGACATATACTCAGAGCAATTTTGCATGTAGTTGCAAATAGAGGTGCAAACGAGCCAAGCTACTCGAGCTTCACTTGAAAATAAAAATTTGAAACGAGCCGAGCTTAAACGAGCTCGACCCCAAGCACAAGCCTAAAAACAAGCTCGTTTAGTAAGCGAGCCCGAGCTTCACATATCGAACTCGAGCCAGTCCACGAAACTACGTGAGCCCACTATTTATATAAAGTTTAATTAATATATTAAATATATATTTAAATGATAATAATTACTATTTATAGAATTACGAAAAAAACTGACTATTTATATAGTGATAATTATAATTAATATAGATTAACTAATAAATAACAAACGAGCCGAGCTCGAGCTTGAAAAACTTCACACGAGCCGAGCTCAAGCTTTAGAAACAAAGTTTGAATAGAGCCGAACTCGAGCTCGAGCTTTCAAAAGTGAGCCCGGGCTCGACTCGGCTCATTTGCACCCCTAACTTGCAAAGACCATTAATACCTTCAGTCTTTTCCAACTCATGGTTGATCGTTTGTGGTCTAGTAATATTTCTAAATGTAAGTAAAGTCTTTCCACTCATAGGCCTCTAAGTCTTAGTCTTCGTCTGATTATGCAAAATATCCTACTTTTCATTGTTTGTGCTCCAATAATAGCATTTTTCACCCAGATACATAGTGGAGGACTTTTCAATACCGTGTCTCTTGGTCTACAGGACATTTGACTTGTTCATGTTGTGGCCCTCTTTAAGGTTTTGGAGGTATACTTGCAAATATCTTGTAACATAATTAAACTAATTGGTTTTAGGGAAACAAATATCAGAAACATGTTATTGCTTCATAAATTACAATTAAAATGCACATGTTACCTTTGTTTCAAATAATGACCATAGGCCGCAACTGACATCTTCATGTTGTATACTCTGTTCATGAAGGAAAAACACAGATTTATACAATCAACTTCATTCACCTAGCTATATGTGTATACAGAACTAGGAAACAGAGATAAAGAAGCGGCACTGTGGATCACAAGGGGTAAATTGAGTTGGTTTTTAGGTCTTAAACTATGGGAATCCAGCTTCTACTCTACAGTTTGATTTCAAAAATTTCCCAAACCATGAAGCAATCCATGACTTTGGATAACCGTCTTGAACTGATAATTTAAAGGGGGATTTTATGCTTATACTGATCTAATGACAAACAAGAATAGTATGATGAACATGGACCACAACTGAAGTGACATTTCACAACTCAAAACATATATATACTCTGTCCAGATAAACAAAAAATATATATATCCGTATCAATGTACATAAAGTTGGTTAATTTATTGAATTCCTCGAATTAGTATGGGTATGATTACTGGTGTTGCCTTGTATAGCAAGATGATCAACAGCAGGATCAATAACTCTATTCCAAGGTCTCATTGTAAGAATCCCTGCAAATAATGCATACAGATCCTCTCCTGCGCCAAATTTCATGCAATTTTCCTTAATTCCCTTGGTATCAGCCAATACTAAATCCTACACAGGAACTCACATGCTTCAGTTATTAATGACATAAAGATGGTATAAAGAGAACGTGTCATTTAAGATTTTAAGAAAAAGGAAGGATCACCTTCCAGAGGGCAACATAGTTGGTCCAAGTGGAAATGTTAAGTTGCGTGTATAGACCATGGTCCAGCAGTACCAATTGTGGTTTTCTTCTTCCTTTATATATACAAACAGTGTCACGTAGATTAATAAAATTTGGTTAATCCACCATATATAAGATGCAAATTATTCCTTATTACTAAGTCCCAATCACTAATTACCTTCCAGAGGGCAAAATTGTCCACATTGATTGATTTACCTCCATATCAGATGAACATCTCAGATAAACTCTTGAAGGTATTCGTAGATCGATTGTATGAGTGAAAACGGGTGCGGGTCATGAAAATCAGTGGATTCAATGGGAAAAGGTGCTTAAACCGAAGAAGTTTGGAGGCTTTGGAGTTGGGGGTATTAAAGACTTCAATTGCGCCATGTAAGCAAAGTGGTGGTGGAGGTTCAAACAAGAACCAAATCAGTTATGGGTTAAGGCAGTCGAGTCAGTTCTTGCAAAAGATAAGAACTGAAAGATTGAGTCATGCTATCATTGTGTGGGAGATTTGATGCAGTGGAGTTGCAAGTGGAAGAAAAACCAGAGTTCAATCGAGAAATGGATGCCTTGGTTTAAAAAAGTGTGCCTTAGGCGCACCTAGGCATAACAAGGCTTAAGCCCCTATGCTTATAGGAAATATATAAAAATTATACTACCTTTGCGCTTGGCGCCTCAGTTTTAGACCTTTTCGCTGTTGTGCGCTTCTTGCGTTTTAAAACCAAGATGGACGCAGATTCGTAGATTGATGAATCTGTTGTACAAGGTTAAGGTCACAAGAAAAAGCGACAACTGGACTTGAGGGGACGACCTAGGTGATGAATTCTTAACAAAAAAGCGGTAGAAGGAGGATCTGTGGGAATGGGGCAGAAGGATGTTTGGTGTTCAAGATGGAGCTGGCCCGCAGGGGAGTTGTGCCTTGCTGCGAGATGTGTTTGGTGGCAAGTGTGTGTGGATGAAGATGGGCTTACCACCAGAGGCCCAATCAGTCGTGGATAGGTTGTTGAAGTTTCTTTCTGGATGGATCAACTGGGTTCTAAACTTTGTAATACATGCGATCCACATTTTGGATGTTATAAAGAAACCTAGAAGCATAACCAGATTTGCATAATCTAATTATGTTAAATTTGATCATGAACTGTGCACTCTCCAATATCGGTTAAATTTAAGTGTTCTTCCTAACAAACTGTGGAATTGAGAATATCCCTACAAACATATCTAACCAAGCAAGCTGGTTGCTGGATACAACGAAAACATCATTGTAAAGACTCTTATTTTGCCTACTACAACTTATCAAACAGTTTTGTTAATGATACTTTAACTTACATTTCACTGAGGCATTTTCTCAAACAGTTGGGGTGCATCCAGCGAATCAATAAAAAAAATATATTTTTCGTTGGTGAATTCAACCCCAAATATTACAAATTTCACACCATGTAACTGAAGTAAACAAGATCTAAACAATCACGTAAAAAAAATCACCTGAATTGGAGATGAACAAAAAGATATGAAATCGAACATACCTGTATTGGCGAAGGCGTAGAACAAAACGGGTGGGTAATGTTGAAGAACACCTTTAATTATAATCAGCATCGACGTATAAAGAAGAGTAATCCGTGATAGTGTTGAAGAACACCTTCGAAATTAAGGGGGTGTTTGACTTGGCTTTTATTTTTTTATTGAGTTAATTGCTAAATTCGTCCATGAGGTTTGACTCAAATTGCTAGATTAGTCCAAAATCAAGTTTTGTTGCTAAAACAGTCATTGGCCCTAATTTATGTTGCTAATTCAGTCCATTGAAAGGGAAAATGATTGGACTAAATTAGCAATTTGAGTCAAACCTTAGAGACGAATTTAGCAATTAACTCCTATTAATTGGACTGAATTAGCAACATAAATTAGGGCCAATGACTGTTTTAGCAACAAAACTTGATTTTGGACTGATCTAGCAATTTGAGTCAAACCTCAGGGACGAATTTAGCAATTAACTCTTTTTTATTTGATAAACTGTTTTTAAGTGTTTGGATTAGTTTATAGCTTATTTTCTATCATTCTTCAAATAAGCTTAAAAACCATGTTCAAATAAGCTTATTCAAATTAGCTTATTAGCTTATTATTATATATATATTAAACACAAATGTCGGTGACATTTACCTATTTGGTACATCATGCTTTTTCCTTTTGGTCCTTCAAGTTTGAACTTTTATTGGCTTCAATCCCTATGCATCGTTTATGTACTTAATTTTTTTTCTCTTTGTTTTCCTAACTACTACAACGAAAAATAAAGTGTACAACAAGTGTTTTATCTTTCTAACTCTTCTATTTTGGTAATTAGCATTTTTAGCCTCTATTTCATTTTACATGTTATGCGTTTTTAACCTATTAAGTTTTTTACTAATCTAATTTTCCTTAACTTTCGTTCACTAATTTCTTTCTAAAAAAACTAATTTGTCGTTGTCTTTATGAACATAGTAAAATATCCTTTTGACCCCCTCGAGTTTCTAAAGTTTCCAGTTTGCTTCTATCGTTTCTTTACTTAAAAAACTATTTCTTTTCGTGTTGGTCTAAATTCGAATTGGTCTATGTTTCGGCGCAATTATTTTTCTTGAAAGGAGTGTGGTCAAATATAGTGAGTTTTCATTTAAAATAACAATATTTTACATGCATATTTTTATGTACGTGTAGGTATAAATTCAAGTTGATCTACATTTCAAGTCAAATATAATACGTATTCTTGCTTATTTTTATGTACATTTCGTAAATTTTAATCCGAACCGAGTGAAGTTAAATTGTTGTTTTTTTCCTTTTAAAAAAAAGCTCTAATTACTAATTAGTCTTTTCTAATTACATGTGTCAGCTTTTCCTTTATACCCATTATGTTTTCTATGTACTGGTATATATTAAAACTAAAGGTCGGTGACTTTCTACTCACACTCACCTCTTCTTTCTTATATATTAAACTTTGGCGAAAAGCAAACAAAATGGGAGTCTCCTATATTGGTTGAGCGTATTAATAATAAACTAGACATTAGGTGTTCGATCCCTGATCTGTTCTTTTTATTTTTGCTATTAGCAATTTGTAAGTCTCATATACTCAACTAAAAATTGTTATGTCATTACTAATAAAACTAATATATATTAAAAGGTGTGAATTAGTATTCACACTTTTTAATTTTCTCTCAACTTTCGATATTGATATTTACACCTCTTTTAAATTTTAAAAGTTTTGTAAAATGTCATTTAACTATCTTGAGTTTTTAAATATTAAAGTTTATTCCCTGTACTTTCATTCTTTAACTTAAAAAAAACTATGTTCTTATGTGCTTATTTTTATGTACGTGTAGGTATAAATTCAAGTTGGTTTACGTTTCAATATCATTTTTTGGAAACGACTAGGGTCAAATATAGTTTTCATGCCTATTTTTATATACTTTTTCAGTTGATCAACGTTTTGACGTAAATTTTATTAGGAAACAAATCAAGTCAAATTTAATACGTTTTTATTCGACGGAATAAATACGAGTTATTGTATGTTTTGACGCCGCCGCAACGCGCGGCAGGTACAATTACTAGTATAAGCTAATAAGCATAGGTTTAAAAAGCTAAAACAAACACCAAATGAAGCTTATTTTGTAAATAAAAGCTAAAAAAGCTATAAGCTTTGTTAAAAAAGCTAGGCCAAACACCCCCTAAACTGGTTAATTTGGGAATCTACTTTGACCGGTTGCGATTCATTTCAACCCAACCCGTTGACTATCTACTTGTAGCCCATAATCCAGTATTTATTTGTGGCCCAAAATCACCCCACTATGAGTCGTCTATGACTATTATTATATTTATATATATTTATATTTATATTATTATATATTATATATATTATATTATATATATTAATACGAAGTCACGATGAACAGTAAATTTTAAATTTCAATATTATATATACTAGATTTTCCTCGTGCCGCGCGTTACGGCGGCAACATCACGTTTGTCACTTCGTTACACGCGTTACAATGATTACATTAACATGTGGTGCCCACGCGTGATGTGATATGTTTTTTACTTTATCACACATGTTACGTTAATAACATTAACGTGGTTAGGTAAAAAGGAGTATAATGTATCGCACATTGCAGTGTAAAGTCGTAAAAATAATTTAATCAAAAGAATTGAAGCGTTTGAGAAGATGATTTGCCCACGTGTGACGTAACGCGATTTTGACTTTATTACACACGCTATGTTAGTGACATTAATGAGACTTGACAAGGATAAAAGGAGTATAATCTCTCGCATGTTGTAGTGTAGAGTCGTTAAGTGATTTAATCAAAAGAATTAAAGTGTTAGAAAAGATGAGGTCTGAAGTTATCAAGTAGAGATAAATGAGGGGTCAAAGTTGTTAAATATCAAAAGTTACGGGTCAACGTGTCGATAATCTAAGAATCATTTTTTTTTTTGTCAAAGGAACCTTTCAACAAACCTTAATTTGAATATATATAGCTAGCGACACGACGCATTATGTGATGCGTTAACTATATGAAAACATGTGTTTCGAGTATTCGATCTAACTCAGTGTATCCTATATATGCATTTCGGTTACAATGTATGATAAAGACATTAACGTGTGGTGTCCGTACGTGATATTACGTGTTTTGACTTTGTTAAACACGTTACGGTCGTGACCTTAATGTTATTAGATATATATAATATAAAAAATACTATATCTTGATCGTAATTTAAACTTTAAGTTAAATAATAACAAAGATAGTATGTTTAATTGATTTGATTATTATTATTATTATTTATTGAAAACTGATTGAAGCGTGTAATTGAAAAAATCAAACCTGGGAGAAATGAAGGGGGCTTATTGTAATATATTTGGAACCTTGTGTCTTTTGTGAAAAGTAAATAACAAAATGCACTTACAAAGTTAAGCAAAAGGGACACGCGTCAGATTATTGTTTTGGTCAGTGACATAGTGGCCCCTTGTACGGCGACTTTTTCTCACGTAATATACGGATGGTTTTGTACTCTTGTTTCACCAATCTTTCATTTTAATAGTTAAATATATTATATTATATTATATTGATTTTTCAAATATGAACAGTAAATTTTAAATTTCAATATTATATATACTAGGTTAAAACCCCGTGTATTACACGGGTTTAATAAATGTATTTTTATATAACAAATAATATAAAAATATATATATATATATATATATATCTTTAAAAATCTTGTTTATTATAGGGGTTGAATAAATATAATTTTATTTATCAAATAATAAACAATACATAATTAAAAATCTCGTTTATTATATGGGTTGAATAAATGTAATTTTATATATTAAATAATAAAAAATGTTGTATTTTTAGAAACCCCGTGTATTGTACGGGTTGAGTGAATTTAATTTTATATATTAAATAATAAAAAAAAGTTACATTTTTAAGAATCTCATGTGTTATACGGGTTGAGCACATGTAATTTTATATATCGAACAATAAAAAGTTATATCTTTATAAACTCTATGTATTATATGGATTGAATAAATCTAATTTTATATATTACATAATAAAAAATTATATTTTTAAAACCCCGTGTATTACACGAGTTGCATAAATGTAATTTTGTATGGTAAAAAATAAAAATGTTATATCTTTAAAAAACCACGTTTATTACACAGGTTAAATGAATTTAATAAAAAAAATATCTGGTGACTACTTTTCTTGGTGTACGTAATCATTTTTCACATGATTTGCCTCCTAGGATTTTTTTGACTCGTTAACATTAATTAATTTTACCTAAGTTATTTCTAATCTCTATATTCTTAATGATATTTCCCTAACAACTTATCCATCTTTTTTCTGTCTATAACTTCGTTTTAATCTCCAAATAACATCTTTAATTTTACTAAATTATTTTATAATATTACCCACTCATTTAGAGATATTATTATTATTATTATTATTATTATTATTATTATGAAATATGAAAAATATTTTCAAATATTAGATTATCTCCTATACGAATTGTTTAAATTTATATTAAATTAAATTTTATAATTATCTTTTAATTGATGGTTTCAATGAATGACATGTATAACCCCGTGTATTACACGGGTTGAATAAATAAATTTTATATACTAAATATTAAACAACATATCTTTAAAAAACCTCATTTATCGCACAGGTTGAATAAATATAATTTTATATATTAAATAATAAAAAGTTATATCTATAAGAACCATATTGTACGGGTTGAATAAATGTAATTTTATATACCAAATAAAAAAGTTATATCTTTAAAACCACGTGTATTACACGGGTTGAATAAATGTAATATTGTTTACCAAATAATAAAATAATACATCTTTAAAAAACCTCATTCATTACACGGTTTGAATAAATATAATTTTATATACCAAATAATAAAAAAATTACATTTTTAAAAATATGCACATTACACGGTTTGAATAAATGTAATTTTCTGTACTAAATAATAAAAAATATATATCCTTAAAAAACCCCGTGTATTGTACGAATTGAATAAATCTAATTTTATATATCAAATAATAAAAAGTTATATATTTTAAAAAACCTCATGTATTACATGGGTCGAGTAAATGTAATTTTGTATACTGAAAATAAAAATATTTAATATATTAATACAAAGTTTGGTTTTTGTGATAAAAATAGATTATTCTATTGTTGCAAATTTGTTAACGAAGTCTCAATAAATTTAACCCTTTATTTAAAACTCCCTAAATGTATAATGATAAATAATATTAGTTAATTTTCTTTTACGTTTCGTAAAATCTATTTGATATCAAACTAAACAAAACATTCAAATACAATTAATTCAAATAAATAATATTATAAATGAGATTAAACTAAATAATAATTATCCATAAGATATTAAACTAATAATATTTAGTAGGAGGATTATCTATAATTAATTAGAAGAGATTAAATTAAATTAATAATTATTTATAAGAGATTGTCTAATATGATGACAAGTGTCCCAAAATTGGTTTCTTTTATTATATAGTATAGATATTGATTTTTCAAATTTTATTTTCTTAAGTATGTTATATCTTTTTTTATTTTGTATATATTAATATTTAATATTATATATTTTGATTTTCTCTAAATTTATTTTTTATTGACAATGTATGTATATTGTACTGCTATCATACCAAATCGAATCAAAACTAAAAACGAATCGTAATTTATTCGTACGAGTGCCGATAACAATATAAAAAACATATTTTTTTAATCGTAAATTATACGAGTATCGATACGTGACGAATCGAGCCGATTTCAACCGAACATCGGTACCAACATTGGTAGTATCGGAACCGGTATTCTTCTTTTATAGTTTTCGATTGATATAAAACACGTGTTGATATCTTTTTGGGCATATCACAACTTTGTCTTTTTAGTTTCTCTTTCAACTGCTATAGCGAATGCTAGTACAGGAAAGAAATGAATCGATACCAACTGAGCTCCCGCCGCATAGCGCGGAGAAAAACCGCTATCTATTTATACATATTAATTCTAAGTCTTTATGAACAGTAATATAAATTTTGATTTTCTTATATTATACCATCATTGTAGAAAGCAATAATTTATTCCAAATAATACTGTGATTTTGGTTTGCAATTGTAACGAGCCTTCAAAAAGGTTTCATACATCCTCATTAACTTAATTAGGTAATTAATTAACTAATTTTTTTATTAATTATAATTATATTATTGTTTTTATTATTATTTTTTTATTATAATTAATTTTAAACATATTTTGTTTTCCTTTAATAACTCTTAAGATAAAATACAATGTTTTATAAATTAACGTCGTTTACCGTTTTTCGTTATTCTAATAATATAATATAATGCTTTATACATTTCGTTATTCTAATAATATAGTACAATGTTATATTAATCTCTGAATATATCGTTGTAACATAATTATTTTATCTGCGTTTTAATAAAAGTTTTTGTTCAAAATTGAACGAGTGAGTTATATTTTTTTGTTCTTTTTCATGACAAACTAAATCGATACTGTTCGAACACATTCGGTAGCGGTATAGATTATCTTTTATATCATAAGCTATAGTGATTATCAGTGATAAACAAAACTGATATCATCCAAACAACATCGGTGCCATGTCAATTTACTTTTAAAACCTTTATTGATATTCATTCTTATAGTTTTTACCAATCTAAAACATGTGTCAATATCCTTTTGAGCATATCATGACTTTATTATTTGGGTTTATCTTTCTATCGCTATATAAAATGCCAATTACGATACCAATACTTTATTGAATCGAACGATGATACCAAACGAACGCGCCTGGGAAGTCTACTAGTGTAAATAAAATACAACTTGAAGTTGTTGGGTTTTGTTAATTGGATTACTTATTTACATTTTTTAATCCTCCACCCTACTCAGTTGGTCAGTTGGGCTGGTGTTCTCTTTGGAGACGCCGGTTCGACTTCCGACTGTAGCATAAGGTGCGGGACGTCCTAATGATGGATCGTTTTCTACCGAGGCATGGTTCGATCCGGAAGGCAACCCGGTTTTACCCAGTTGTTACCTCAGCGAGGTTTTCGTGTGGGGGCAGTATGGTTTTCGGGCGAAGATCAGTTTGCGCGGCGGAGCCTGATAGAACATCGCGTCCGTAGGCGGGGCTGATGGGGGATTGTCTTTGACAAGAACCCGGTGACCACTAGATCCTGTACATAAAAAATCACCCTTTAAAAAAAAAAAAAAAAAAAAAACTTATTTACATTTTGCCCTTACCTAACGTCACACTATGGATAGAGATTACATTTGTGTTTTAATTATGCTTTGTTTTATTACATTGTTCCTTTACCTTAAATAAAATGATTTTTAAAATTATACGTAGTTTTTATAAAGGGATGTTGGTCTCTAATAATTCTTACTAGACGTCGTTGCCCATTGGTAGTTCCACCTTTTTTTATTCCCTCTAAGAGTCTCATCTTTCAACTATTTTCTCCACCGGTCCTCAGTTAAAAAAAATGAACGGAGTTAGTTTTTTTTTTTCGAATTGCAAACTGACGTATTAGGGCTTTTGATCGGAACGAGGATACGAGTCAACTGACATATTAGGGTTTTTGATCAGGACGATGATACAAGTCGAACGATATAAAGCTTGCCTTTAAATTGCGCTCCAAACGACAAAAAACAGTGCTTCAATTCGGGTGTTTAAACTTTCAATTAACAAAAATCAAGTCGTTTGGAGCACCGTTTCGAGATAAGTTTTACATCAATAGACTCGTATCCTCGTTCTGATCAAAAGCCCCAATGTCAATTTGTAATTCGGAAAAAAACTTAACGGATAAGTTTTTTTAACTGGGGACCAGTGGAGGAAAAATAGTTCAAACGTGGGGGACTGTCAGAGGGAATTAAAAAAGATGAGACTGCCAATGGCCAATGACGTTTAGTGGATTATTACAGGCCAATATCCCTTTTATAAAACATTAAACTTTTCTAAATCTAAAAAACAATTTTATTAATTTTAAATTAAAGAAAAACACAAAACGACATTAAAATTTTATTATAACTACATTTTATTAAAATTTTTCCGTTTTTGGGACTCCTAGCTTCTTGCTAGCCCCATCTTCGTTTTTTATTATTTATAAAAACGCCGCCGTTCAAAAAAAAAGATGTAAGCCACGCCGCAACGGGTCTATTAATACAGATACACATTAACGAATACTCATGCAGATATATAGCAAGTGAAGATAAATCTTCTAAAAACAAATATAAACCACAACAGATAATTGTTGGATTCAAACGAACACATGTAGTTCTCTTAGTCTATAACGATTAACTGATCTGGCGTAAGCTGGTTTTTTTAATTTCACCCGCTAAAGATAAACCTCGGATCATGCTAATTACACACGGCCAAAATAAATTTCACACCCATAAGCGCCGCGCTATGGCCAAAGCGGGGCGCTTAGGGCGACAAAAGTTGATACGAGGTTTCGAATGACTGGCTGAGTGACAGACTGACAGACATAAATGTGATACGAGGTTTCAGTCGCCCCGTGAACCCTAAGCGCCGCGCTTTGGCCATAGCGCGGCGCTTCGACCCCAAAATCTGCCTTTAAATCACTGGCCAGACTCGAGATTAATCACTCGAATTGTTTTCTGTCGATCTTCTTTGCTCTATTAGTTAAATTTTTTGAAAAAACGATGTCGTGGTTCAGTAACTATCTTTTCGGTCAATATTCTGACGAGTCAGTTGTTCCTGATTCTTACGAGGGGACCGCTATTTCTGACTCGTTTGAGAAACCGGTGTCGTCCAACTTGAGGGAGACAGAGGTTGTATCTGGCATTCGTTATCGTGATAACACGGTGCAGCTGGATTTGAATACCCCTGTGGAGGACCCTTACGCACAACAAGGTTATTCGAATTTCGGTTACGGTGGCGACTATAGCTTTGTACAGCAGGAGTGTTATCCAAACGACAGTTACGGTTGTCAACAAGGTTATTCGAATTTCGGTTACGGTGGCGAGCAAAGCTTTGTACAGCAGGAGTGTTATCCAAACCAGAGTTACGGTTGTGAACAGAGCTTTGAACATCAAGTCTATTCGAACCTCGGTGACGATGGTGAGCCGGAGGATGTGTCTGTTGACGAGGAAGGTTGTTACCCGGTTACATTTTCGTTTGATACAACGCAGACCTTTTCGTCACGTTGGGTACAAGACACGGCAAAAGACAATGGTTACCTCATTGTGACAAAGAGGTCGAATAAAAGAGGAGAGAATTACAAGATTTGGTTTCAATGTACTTTTGGTGGGGAGCATAAGAGTGTAGCTACACAGAGGAAAACGGGTAGCAAGAAAATAGGTTGCCCGTTCGAGATGATCGGGTTTTCGGAATCATCCGGAAGTGTTTGGAGGATCGAGGTGACGAAGGCGAAGCATAACCACACTCCTATTGAAAACTTTGAGGGTCACGCGTATGCGAGAAGGCTTTCTTCGGAGGACAAAAAACTGGTTAAGGAGTTGGCAGAGCAAGATATTCGCAACCAAAGTATTTGGCGAACGCTGACAAAAAACAATCCGGCTAGAAAGCTTATTCCGAAAGATATACACAACGCTGTTCAGAAGATCAACGCCGAAAAAAATGTCGGTAAGTCTCCGATGCAAAAACTTGAAAACATTCTTATCGAAAAAAATTACACTTATTACATGCGCACGAATGAGATATCGAACGAAGTTGAAGACGTCTTCTTTGTTCACGAAAAATCATTCACTATGTGGTGTGCCTTCCCGCATGTGCTAATGATTGACGCCACATACAAAACGAACATGTACAACCTGCCATTTGTTCAGGTCGTAGGCATGACGTCGACAAACAAATCGTTTACGGCTGCTTGTGCTGTAATTTCCGCCGAGAAGTCAGAGAACTACCTATGGGTGTTGCAGAGGATCAAGTCTATGCTGGCAGGATGTATGGAACCGCGCGTGATTTTAACAGACAGGGATTTTGCGCTAATGAACGCGTGTGAACAAGTTTTTCCAAAAGCGCATAAGTATCTTTGTCGGTTCCATATTCAACAAAATATTAATAAGAACAGCAAGAAGAAATTCTCTGACAAGGAGTGGAAAGAATTCGTACGTACATTTTGGACATTGTGCGAGTCTACGACCGAGGAAATATACAGGTATAACTTGGAAAACTTTGAAGCACAGCTGAAAGAAGCCGACCGTGAACGTGAGTATATCTTACATAATTATGTTCAAATTTTATATAATAACAAAAACTGACTATTTACGTTTTTTAATTTTAGAGGTTTTTGATTATATGAAGAAATCCTGGTTAGATCCGTACCGTGAAAAGTTTGTATCTTGCTGGATTAACCAAACTATCAACTTTCACCAGACTACGACCAACAGGGTTGAGAGCATGCATGCAACATTAAAAAGTCACTTTCCAAGTCATCGCAACACACTGGATAAACTTGTACTGTATGTTGATCATGTTGTTGCTAAACAATACGCCGAGATTAGAAGTACCTTTGAAACAAGCCTCCGAAAAGTGATGACGCACCACAAGAATCAGCCCATGCTTGCATATATTCTCAGAAAGGTTTCAATATATGCCATTGAGCTTTTGAGTATGGAACTAAAACGTAAGGAAGACGGGTTGAGAGCCTACGGTGCAAGCTGTGGTTGCTAACTTTTTACCAGCTGTGGTTTGCCATGTGCCTGTCGTTTGGAAAAGTTGGAAAATAAAGGTAATTATTATTTTTGAACTTTCTCGTTATGATTTTGCCACCTAATTTGTTTTCATCCACAGGTCGGCAAATCCGGATCACACACATAGACGTGTTTTGGAAGAAGCTTGACTTCAAGCCTGCAAGGAATAAAATAGAGGATATCGATGTAGACGCGGAATTTGAAAAATTGAAAAAACAGATCGATCCAACACCCCCTCAAGTGAAAAGGAGCTTCTTTGAAAAGTTTCAGCAAATCCTCAATCCAGGGAACAGTAACAAAAAACCTCTTGCTGTTCTGAAGAAAACTCGTGGTCGACCAACATTGAAAACGCAGGAAGAAAGAAAGGTTGAAACTGCTAGACAAAGCTCTTACATTCCGTCAGAAGAAACTTGGGTCGATGCCTCAGACGATCTTCCCCGTCACAGCTCGTATATATCAGCCGAAGATTCTAGAAGAGAAAAGAATACCAAACCGCTCAACCTACACCCTGATTTCCCGAATATCAAGCTCGGTCCTAAGACGGATATAGCGATCCGCAACTACGCATCTCAGATTCCCAAAGTGATCCATCCATACATCGTTAGAATAAAGGACGTGAAACCAGATGGTCATTGTGGATTTAGATCGGTGACTGTTGGGTTAGGAGTGAAACAAAATTCATATTTGAAGATCCGGGAATAGATTCTAAAGGAGTTACGTATGAACGAATCGCTTTGGAGGCAGGTTTTCGATCCGGAAAACATAGGACATTATGATGCGCTGGTTAAACGGATCGATTTCAAGGGGGTGGGACGAGCAGGTATCGAAAATTACATGTCGATGCCTGAGACGGGGTTTCTTATTGCCCAACGATACGGTGTGATTGTTCACACCTTCGACATTCGTGGGAGCGATACAATTTTCCCTATGCTGGGCGGCCCAAACGAAGCTGAGGAACCTCACCTGGTAGTTGCGGTTGTGTTCGTCGACAATGGGCATTTCATACATGTAGAGCTTGGAGGTTCTTATCCAATGCCTCCCCCAAACCTACTCTGGACAGCGAACAGAACAGAGCGCGCAGCAGGATCAACACGTACGAAATGCTTACGTATCGTGGCCCTGACCTTAATGCAACACCATATGTTCACGATGTATCTTAAATGTGTTTAATAATAATCACGTTTCTTTTTGTGTATATTAAATGTGTTTAATAATAATCACGTTTGTGTTTCTTCAATATACGCGTTACATCACGTTAAAAACCGAATGTCACCGACACGACCCAATCAGATTCAATACGCACTTGTACGACCCGAAATGACAATATACATCATAATACTGCAATTAATGAAAAAATACGTCATGTTCATGTACGGTAGGCGGCTGATACACATAACACTTCTCACAGGAGTACTTGTGATTTCAAACCTAAATGATACGAGATAACGGAATAAGACATCACACGTAACCGATTTGATCCGGAACTTGCCGTATAGTCCATATATATTAAAAAATGATGTATAATGGAAAAAACGGAAGATTTAGACTATTTATCGACGCGTTTGTGAATTAAATACAATTTTAAAAAATTTAAAAAAAGCCCAAAACGCCCCGCTATGCTCATAACGCTGCGTTTTGGACCCAAAGCGCCGCGCTATGGCCATAGCGGGGCGCTTTGGACCCTCGTTATACACTGAAGCGGGACATCATCCCCCCCCCCCACTTCACCCAAACAAGAAAAACACACACAAGGTGCGATTCTCACACACTCGATCCATTTTCGAAGATTTTTTGAGCTTTCAACCGCAAAAAGGTTCGATCTAAACCCCTTAATCTTTGCTTTATCTTTGCTTTCTCAAATGTTGATTGATTGTTGTTGTTTTTGGCCTGAATCACCTGCTGCTTGGGTTCTGTTCTTCAGAACGAAGAACCAAAGCGCCGCGCCGAGGCCAAAGCGGGGCGCTTTGGTTCATGTTTATTTTTTTTGTTAATTGTTTATTAAATAATTTGTTTAATAATTATTATTTGTTTAATATTAATTGTTTATTAATATTTGTTTAATTATTATTATTTGTTTAATTATTATTAGTTTATTAATATTTGTTTAATATTTATTATTTGTTTAATTATTATTATTTGTTTAATTATTATTAGTTTATTAATATTTGTTTAATTATTATTAGTTTATTAATATTTGTTTAATTATTATTATTTGTTTAATTATTATTAGTTTATTAATATTTGTTTAATTATTATTTGTTTAATTATTATTTGTTTAATTATTATTATTTGTTTAATTATTATCTGTTTAATTATTATTTGTTTAATTATTATTTGTTTAATTATTATTTGTTTAATATTATTTGTTTATTAATATTTGTTTAATAATTATTTGTTTAATTATTATTTGTTTATTAATATTTGTTTAATTGATCAACGTGCAGGGATGGATTTATCCGATGAGGAGATTGAGCATATGGAGGGTGAGGGATTGGTGGGGGACGAGGAGGAGCCGGCATGTCCGTATCTTCAGTTTCCGATGGGGTCACGGGCGAGGGGGAGATGCGCTAGGTTGCGCACCATACCGATTGGGGAGCACGTAGGCATAGACTGGGAGCTGCTATCTACCGTGGGAGAGATCGAGCGGGCGCGTCAGATAGTTGGGCTAGATACTCCTTGGTCGCGCCTATTTGAGTTAGCGATGGAGGACTCGTACCCTGAGCTTACGGTCGAGTTTTGCTCTACGTTTACATACGCGCCGCATCCGGCGGATTACGTGGAGGACCCTTTATTTCCAGTACACGAGGTTACATTCCGTCTGGCCGGTCAGCAGTTTGAGATAAGTGTGCGGGAGTTTGCTGTCCACACAGGTTTGTACACTGAGTCTGAGCTTGATACTGATTTATATACGCAGGCTGTTACGATGATGGACAGGCAGACGCTTATCAGTTTCTGGAGGGCCATTTCCAGGGTTCCCTTTGGGAAATCCTGGCAAAAGGCCACCACCATTAGAGATCCCTTGTACCGATACCTGCACCATGTGATTGCGTCGACTATCGTGCCGCGGGGTTCCAGCAAGGAGAAGGTCAACCTTAGTGACCTTTTCTTTCTTTACTGCCTACTACGCCGCCAGCCCTGCGATCTAGCAGCCAGCCTGGCAGAGTACTTTTCTACTGCATACCACCGGCAGCTCCGCGGGTTTCTTCACACTGGCTCGTTTATCACCGCCATTGCACGATCGCTAGGGCTCGTGCCCGAGCTTGATCCGCTGCTGTCCGATCCGGTCCCGTCATCCAGGTTGGGCCGCGCGTCAGTAGCCGCTATGCAGATCACCCGTACCTTTGATGTCGGTCTGCGGTTCAGGGGTGGTGATGGGCTGATTTGGCAGCCAGAGGTGTTGCCGGAGGTCATCCCGGTTGTTATTGAGGTGAGGCCTGGGGTGTTAGCCCCTCCTGATGTTCAGCGGGACGCTTGGCGGGCTCAGCTACAGGCTCTGGGCATCGATGAGCCTGAGGCTCAGCCTGAGGGTCAGCCTGAGGCTCAGGCTCAGGATGATCCGGCGCAGGAGGAGCGGGTCGAGGAGGTCCACGTACCACCAGTTCAGCCAGCTCCTGAGCCGCCACAGTACCCACAGCACGTTTACGCTGACCTGCCTCCGATAGCGCGTGAGGTGGCTCGGGACTTCGACCGGCGCCTCAGACGTCAGGGCGCACGCATTGACTGGATCGTCCAGACGCTCGTTGAGCTACGTGAGCTCGCTGCGTTGCCTCCACTTCCCCTCCCACCGTCCCCGCCGCACGAGGATTAGTACATTAGTTTGTTTGTTTAGTGTTTTGTTATGTATTATGTACTTAGTTGTACCTTTTTGTTGTGTATTGTATGTACAAACTAATATATATATATATATATATATATATATATATATATATATTGCAGTTAATCTTCTATTTACATCACGTTGGTTCTGGATTGTTTACGTTTAATTCTTATGGCTTTCTGTATATTTTATTTAACGTGTTCGTTTTATTTAACGCTCGTTGAACTTATGTTATACACCTTCTATAAAAATAATGACGTAATGACGTAATTATAAAACAACGTTAATTTAATAAAATAAACAACGTTTAAATTCAAAAAAGGCAACATTCAATCATTCAAAAACAAATTCCCATTCACAACGGCAAATCTCACATAAAAATTTTTTACTCCAAAAATCCCTACCATACTAATTCAACCAAAAATCCCTACCAAACTAACCCACATCAACCCAAATAAACCCCAACCAAGGCTGTTGTCTTTTTTGCACATCCAAAGCGCCTCGCTATGGCCAAAGCGGGGCGCTTTGGCTTGGTCAACAGACAAGGACTGACAGAAGTCCTTGTCTGTTGACCAAGCCAAAGCGCCCCGCTTTGGCCATAGCGAGGCGCTTTGGATGTGCAAAAAGACAACAGCCGTGTGCGAATAGACCCAGCCTAAACCTCTCCCCAGTCAACCATTTATAAGTAGATGTGTCAGATCTGCCAAAAGACATCACTTGTGGTCTTGATTAATCCACAGATAGTATACATAAACCGTACATGGTAAACTAACATCTTTAGTACAAAATCTGAATAATACAAATCAATTAAATCAGAGTGTAGATAGCAAGCTACACACAGCAGCTAATGACCATGATTAACACTAGGCATATGATTTTTATTAAGTTGTTTATATTATTGTTCTTTTGCGTATTTTAGGAGGTTGATGGTGAACAACAACAACAAAACTTACTTGATTACTATAAAGATTCAAAAACATTAAGACAAGATCACCTAGTGACAACATAATAAGAAATACTCAAAGTTCAACATTATTCAAAAAGTTCCCTAAAGCTGCATGATTTAAAAGCGTCCAGCTGCACCCCCAAAGTTCTTTACCTGCATCATATTTTTTTTTATAAAAAGGAAAAAAAAACAATTAAAATAACTACTGTAAGGCGTTTTGCGCAATTTGGGGCAATAGAAAACATGTGAAACACATACAATTTATGAACTGATATTATTATCTTCTCTTGTCTTGAATCGTCAAGATCACATACTCTGCTGCATCAGCAATTGCAATGAACCATTTCGGTCTTCCGATTGATAACATGAGAAGTCCCAACACGAATCCAAGAAAAGTTCCACACCCATATCCCATCATCACCACTTTCCATGTAAATCCGCTCTCCTCCTCATCTACATCGCCTTCTGGTTGTGGTTTCTGTAGATGCTCACTGCACCTTTTGGGCAACGGAAGCCCACAGAGTTTTGGGTTTCCACCAAAAGCATATCCATCAAATGTGTTGAATTGTTTTCCTTGTGGAATGCGGCCCACAAGATGGTTTTGTGATAGATTTAAGATCTCAAGAAACGTCAAGTCAGCAAGGCTTTGTGGAATCACTCCTGTGAGTTGGTTCCAAGACAGGTCTAACGATTCAATTTCTGATATATTCCCAAGAGAATGTGGGATTTGACCTGTTAGGGTGTTGTGGGACAAGTTGAGTACTTTCAAAGATTTCAGATATCCGATGATATTTGGAATCTCCCCTTCAAATTTATTGTCCGATAGATCAACAATTGTGTACTCAACCGAAAGTCGTGGAAAGTATTGATCAACTCCTTTCATCACAATAGTGATAGAGTAATAATAGTTGCGATGCTCATTTAGGAACACATACTCTGGTTTGGTGTTCTTTGTTACCACATTCTTCATGGCATTGAAATTTTGAAAATATTTTGTGGGGAGTTGACCTACGAACCCATTATGAGATAAGTCAAGAACTCGCAGACTTGGAAATGGGAATTTAAACTTGGAAGAGGTTGCAATGCCACCATAAAAATTGTTTGATCTGAGGACAAGAACCTGTAAATTAGGAAGTTCTCCTAACCAGCTAGGGAGTGTGTCACTTAACTTGTTGTTTCCCAAATCAATTATTCTCAACTTTTGACATCTATACAAAGAAGTGGGCACCTTTCCTTCTAACTGATTTCCATTCAAAATAAACCCCTCTAACCAACTCCAATCCTCATATACATTTGGAATGGTGCCGGTTATTGAGTTATTTGAAAGATTCAAAACTGACAACTGATTTTTTCCTATCTCCCCTATCCAGTCAGGAACGTGTCCCTGTATATCATTGTTAGACAGATCTAAGTATCTAAGATTTGTCATGGCTCGAAAGGACACTGGAAAGACCTTTAGACTGCAAGAGGCCAAACTTAACATCCAAAAATTAGGATTAAAATTATGACTAGCATTACTGGTTGTAACAGATATACCACTGTGTGACAAAATGAGTGTGCCAAGGTTTGTGAGGCTTGATAACAATGCATCCAACTCCCAGTCACCTCTAAAATTATTATATGAAAGGTCTAGGTAAGTGAGGTTGGTAAGTCGTTGAAATGTTTGGAGGTCAGGGCCATTATCAAGCACATCGATCTGGCCAGTTAATTGATTGTTACCAAGGGATAAATCTTCTAAAGATTGAAAAGAAAACAACTCGCGTGGCACATTTCCTTGGAACAAGTTATTATCGAGCCAAATAGTTGTTAAAGAAGGAAGGGTAAACAATGAAGAAGGCAGTGTTCCAGAAAGCTTGTTATTTGATAAATACATATATTTAAGGTATTTAAGGTTACCTAGGGATTTGGGAAGGGACCCATTTAATCCACAATCCGAGAGTTCCAACATAACTAAAGATTTGAGATGGACAATTGATGTTGGTATCTCTCCAGAAAGCATGTTATTTGGTAGAAACAAAGTTTCAAGGTATCTAAGGTTACCTAGGGATTTGGGAAGGGACCCATTTAATCCACAAGACCAAAGATCCAAGTCAATTAAAGATTTGAGACGGCCAATTGATGTTGGTATCTCTCCAGAAAACATGTTATCTGATAAAGATAGATCTTCAAGGTATCTAAGGTTACCTAGGGATTTGGGAAGGGACCCATTCAAACCACAACCTGAGAGACCTAACACCCTGAGACGGATGCTAGTGCTTGTGTTAACCTTGGGAAATGGACCAGAGAGATTATTGTTCCCTGACAATTCAAGTCGTTCCAAATATTTAAGATTTAAGATGTTATCAGGTAACTTCCCTTGCAGGCTGGTGTAGCTAAGATCGAGTGATCTTAAAGAAGAAGAGATGTTAAAATAAGTGGGTAAAACAATACCTATATTAACTTCACCAAGCCCGAGAACCCTCAAAAAAGTAGAATTTATAAGAAGACTGCTGAAAAAATGAGGTTGAATTAGTAAACTATCAATTCCATTCATTGAGAGAACAAGCGAAACCAGTTTAGGAAGATGTGTGATCTCTGAAGGGATATCCCCTGTAAGACTGTTATTCCACAGGTTGAGTGTTTCCAACGAATGATGATTGAAAATGTTGTGAGGTAGCTTTCCTTGCAACCCAGTTGAGCCAAGATTTAGTAATTTCAAAGAAGAAGAAGAGATATTAAGATTAGTAGGTAAAAGTGCAGAGATGTTAACATCTCTAAGAGAAAGTTCTTTCATAACAGTTAAATTTTGAAGCAAATTGATGAAAACATGAGGTTCAAGATTGAGATGATCAATCACATTCCCATACCAATCACTAGAGAGATCAAGGGACTCCAATTTATGAAGGTGTGAAATATCTGTGGGGACTTGACCACTAAACCCACAATTAGAGATGTTGAGATATGCGAGACTATTAGAAAGCCTGCCTATGTCATGTGAAAGTTGGGAATCAGTAAAATCATTGAAAGCAAGGTTGAGTTTTTGGAGACGAGGGAGGTGAAAAAGAGTGGAGTTAGGGTGGATAGTACCTTGCACCATGCCACAGCTCAGGTCAAGACCGATAACGTCACCAGTGGAGTGGTCACAAGTGACTCCATTCCAATCACAACAATCTGTACTTGTGTTCCAGTTCTTCATGATTGGATTATAATCAGAACCAAGCCAATCTTCACATTCGTACAGGGTATAATTGATTGAGGAAAGGTTTTTTTTTAAACTGAAGCAAAGAAAGGCTCTGTTGAACAGAGCATTTATGAGTAGTGTTGATAGAAGAGGAAGAGGCAGAAGAGATGAAGAATAAGGAAAGGAAAAAGAAGAGCAAAATCGAATTACTCATTCTCTTTAATTGTATGCTTTCAATGGCTATAGATATTCATACTATGAAACAACCTATATATACATAAATCCTCACAGTAACAGTACAAAATATTTCCATATAGTTTCAAAGACTTCATTTGTGGTCTAGTTCTGTTTCCAAATGTAAGAAAAAAGTCATTTCGACTCATAGGCCTTAAACTTCTATTTTTATGTCTTTTTATGCAAAATATCCAACTTCTGATTTGATTGTTTGTGGTGCATAATAATACTTCTCATGCAAATACTAGCATAGTGTAGACTTTTCAGTAGCGTGTCTCTTGGTCTACACGACATTGATTTGTTCATGTTGTGTCGCTTTTTAAGGTTTTGGAGGTATACTTTAAAATATCTTGCAACATAATTAAGCTAATTGGTTTTAGGAAGACGTATATTAGAAGCATGTTATTGCTTCATAAATAAAAATTAAGGTGCACAAGTTCAATTGTATCATATATTGATCAAAGACCACAACTGACATTCTCATGTTGTATATCCTGTTCATGAAGGAAAAACACAGATTTATACAATCAACTTCATTCACCTATACAAAGAACTAGAAAACAGAGATAAAGCGGCCTTTGTCCCAATTGCACTAATTTTAACGTTATTTTACTAATTTCATGATAATAATGTTAAAAGCCAGAGACGGTTAATCATGCATCATGTGGTGGCATTGATAGCCGAAAGACAAGGGGGTACATGCACTAATCGGCCTTTGTCCCAATTACTGAGTGTTATGTGCCTTATGTCCAAGGCTTGATGCAAAACTACAATCGAGCCGGGAGTCTCACTGGAAATAGCCTCTCTATTTCTACGAGGTAGAGGTAAGGTTGTCTACATCATACGATGATGATGATGAGTGTAGACTTTTCAATAGCGTGTCTCTTGGTAGACTTTTCAATAGCGTGTCTCTTGGTCTACATGACTTTGATTTGTTCATGTCATGGCCCCTTTTAAGGTTTTGGAGGTATTCTTGCAAATATCTTGTAACATAGTTAAGCTAATTGGTTTTTGAAAGACAAATATCATAAACATGTTATTGCTTCATAAATTAAAATTAAGAGTTAATTACTGTTTTTGTTCCTGAGGTTTGTCAAAAATAACGGTTTCAGTCCATTAGTTTAAAAATTGCTATTTCAATCCATTAGTTTCATTTTCGTAACCATTTCAGTCCACAAACTTAACTCCATCCATTTATTTTGTTAACTTTGGGTGAAATGACCAAATTACCCCTGCTAACTTAACAAATTGTAATAAAAAATGCAGTTCACAGGATTCGAACCCATGACCTTTGATTTTGAAAACAACCACTCATGTTCATGAAACTAATGTTCATGACAGACCACAAGTGACATCCTCATGTTCATGACAGAAAAACATAGATTTATACAATCAACTTCATTCACTTGTATGTGAATGAAAAAGTGGCACTGTGGATCACAACGGGGTAAAGTGAATTGGTTTTCAGGTCTTAAACTATGGGAATTCAGTTTCTACTCTACAGTTTAATTTCAAAAATATCTCAGCCGGCGACTTTTTAGATAACTGTCTTGAACTAATAATTTAAAGGGGTTTTCATGCTTAGACGACTGATCTAATGACAAACAAGAACATTATGAGAACATGGACCACAACTGAAGTCTCATTTCACAACTCAAAACATATACTCTGTCCAAATAAACGAAAAATATATAGATTGGTATCCATGTACATAAAGTTGGTCAACTTATTGATTTGCTGAACTAGTATATATGGGTATGGTTACTATTTAGAAACAAGGGGTTCAAACCCAAAGAATACAACGGTAAAATGGATCTATATAGTGCGAAAGAATTGAACACCAAATGATTTGTTTGGGTATGCTATGTTTTTTTCAGTACAAACGTAAAGCTGTCCGGAACTGCAGTATCCACAATGCAACCTGCATTATGAGAAACCGCGCTTCCAAAGAAATCTGCTCAAAGCAGACAAATAGGTAAGTAAAGAGGGAAGTGGCATGTGATAACTTCTCCTCAATCAACGCCTCCGAAGAAACTCTTCCTATGATTATGAATGATTCCACAGATGATCTTTGTATCTGTCAATCAACAATACCAAACCTCATTTCTACTTGGTTCCAAATTATATACGGTAACGTGACATTATTAAATTGGGTAAAAGAGGAGATACCAAAGCGTTATTTACAGCACGCAAGCAATCATTGGTCTTTAACATCAAAAGGATGACACGAGGCAGTTTATGCAGAAGCTCTGTGATTTGAGGGAAGTATTGAGAAGCATACATCTGCAAAACAAGGCATCAGTCAAGGTGCAAAGGCCAAAATGATTCAAGAAAATATTATGAAGGGTTGGTCACCTGAAGTTCAGAGTGATCACTAGCGTTGCCTTGTATGGCAAGATGGTCAACGGCAGGATCAATAACCCTATTCCAAGGTCTCATTGTAAGAATCCCTGCAAATAATGCATACAGATCCTCTCCTGCACCAAATTTCATGCAATTTTCCTTAATTCCTTTGGCATCAGCCAATACTAAAGCCTGCACAGGAGCTCACATGCTTCAGTTGTTAAGATTGTATAAAGAGAAAGGTCGTTTAAGAAAAAGGAAGGATCACCTTCCAGAGTGCAGCATAGTTGGTCCTCATGGAAATGTCAAGTTGCTTGTACAGACCATGGTCCAGCAGTACCAACTGTGGTTTTCTTCTTCCTATATATATACAAACATTGTCAAGTAAATTTTTAAAGAAAAAAATAATTTAAAAATAAAAACAAAGTAGTTTGCCGACTTTCGAGAGACCGTCCGTCTCTCCTGGAATCTACCAAAATTTTTAAAGAAAAAAATAATTTACAAATAAAAACAAAATTTCTGCCAGCTTGATTACTTGATTAATCCCCCAAACATAAGATGTAAATTATTCCTAATTACTAATCAGAGTAGGAACCTCTAATATCTAATCAGACTAAAGTCTACTAGCATTTTAGCAATAAATCTCACGAGCTTCAGAGAGAAAAATCAACACACGCACACATTGTCACATTGATTTATAGTCCTGTGCCTATGCCTTGGCCCAAGCATTTAGGTTATATTACTAGATTAATTATGCTTGAATTAGTGTTTGACTAGGAGAGAGCCTACCTCTCGAAAGTAGGTCTGAGAATCACGGTTGACTTTCAAAAGCATCAGATTTCTAATACTTTTAAAAGTTGTTACCAATATATAAAAGTCATCTGGGTCTTATCTATGTATTCAAAATCTTTTTGAAAAGAAAACATGGTATAAAAAACATATGATTTCAAGTGTCTTATTCAACAATTAGATGGCATACCAAAAATGCCACGCTTGCTAGAAGGCATTGCACGAACTAGCAAGTTGGCAGCATGTGGGTCACAATGCACAAATCCATGTTTAAACATCATCTCAGCAAATGTTCTACTCACCTGTACATCATGTAAAACAAACCTCTTACCATTCGTTTAAAAGAACCTCTTACAACAAATATTTTACAGAAAAAGAACTTACTAGCCTTGCAATGTCATGTGGGTTGATTCCGAGTTTCTGAATGCTCTTTAAATCATTGACTTGTGGGCCTTCCACAAACCCCATAGTCAACAATTTTGAGGTACTAAGGTTCCAGTACACAGCAGGTGCATAAACATATTCTGCAATATGAGGAGATAACCTTCGAAAGTTATCCATACATTTTATGCTGTTGTTCGCCTCATTTAAGAAATCTAGTTCCTGATAACCATCATTGTAACTTGATTAACTATATATATTTCGGGAATGCACAGCTTACCATATCAGAAGAACATGCATAAATACCCATATTTAAATGAAAAAAATCTTGCATAGACCCAAGCAACAGGCACATTTTAAGAAACAAACAACTTCAGAGGTCAGAGCTAACTAGACTGAGGGTCACCTATGTGTTAGCTATAGAGTTAAACTACATGTTGTGATCTATGTAGTTAATATCCCGATATATCACCGACATAACAGTGATATATCGGTTATCAGTCCCCTGCCGAGATATTGGTGCAAAATATCGGTCAGAAATTCACAATATCAGTACCGATAATATCAGCGATATTGACCGATATTTGGCCGATACTCGACCAATATTTGACGAGTATATCACCGATTTTCCCGATATCAGTACCTTTCCTCTTAGTTCTACCATTCGTCTTTCTTCTTATTGTTGCTATTAGTGTTTTTAAGTCTTAATTGTTAGTTGTTAGTGTTAAATGTTAGTGTTTTAAGTCTTAGTCAGTTCCTACTTGCTACAATTGTTAGTGTTTGGCAAGTTGTAAAAGGTTAATTTGGTAATGGTAGGAGACAATATTGGATTGTTAGCACTAAGTTGCTATATATATAAATTTAGCATGATATTAAAATTACCAATTTCTAACCGATATCCCACCAAGATAACCGATATCCGATATTTTACCACATTAACTACTTAGGTTGTGATCACTGTTTAATTTCATGTATACTTTGTTCAAAACTAGTTTTGGGTGATTATAGAAATAAAATTATAATGCAGCAGGATATCATAACAATCTAGGAAGTAAAAAGGTCAAAGTCAAAGATTATTCTCTAACCTTAGGTAGACTGTCGTGTACTTCATCTACCAACCACCTATATTCAAGCCCGAGAGCTATGGTCAGTGCCGGATATCACCGTTTAAAAACATGCGCACAAGGAAATAACAGCAGAATAATAAACTGATTACAGGCAGTAAGCTAAAGATATAAACCTATAATCAAATGAAGGAAAGAGCCGATGCAAAGTGTTGACAATCAATTCCACTGTCGCATAATCTGCAGCTGCAGTATCTGTCATGTGCATATGTTGCACCTGGGAAAAAGATATATATATACCAGATAAGAAAATCACTCTTCCAGATTTCCATCTAAATAACACGAAGTAAGTATTCTATAAGGAAACAAACTAAGATGGAATGATAGAAACAATTTGAAACCTTCACAGCAACTTTTTGTCCCTGATGAGTTCGAGCAACATGAACCTGAGCAAGAGAAGCACTTGCAATAGGTACAGGATCAAACTCCTCAAATATCTGTATAAGGAAACACTTGACTCAATTTTATGACATGAAATAAGCAGAACAAAAGTAAGATACTATAGTGAGATTATAAAAAAAAAACATAAAATTTGACGCCTGAGTGACATATAAAGACATCTTTGAAAAAGAATAGATATACATACTTCTTCAGGTGGGCCACCAAGCTCTTTCTTGACAACCTGGCACACTTGATCATAGGAAGACGTTGGGCATCTATTCAACATCGACTCTCTCAATGTATTGATGTATTCTTGAGGTACCAAATATTCCTAAATGAGAATATGCCATTTAGCTCAACCATAAATCCAATCTTTAAATAAGAAAGTGATTTCAAGATATCCATCACGGGCATCCATGAGAAAGGGCAGAACCTACCAATTGACCTATATGTTGACCAAGCTTAATATATATTCCACCATTTTTAAAGCACAGTTCTTCAAGCCTACGTGCACTCCTCGTGTGGACCTCATGTTTTACTCTTGTCCTCTCAATGCCATCTTCTGGCAGTCCCCATAGTGAATACTCGTAATCTAAAAGACAGCCAATGTTTATCTGTTTTAGAATCAATTAAAAAAAAGATAGTGGAAACTGTCTAATTTATTCGGATTGTATGAAAAATACCGTGTAGAAATTAATGGACCAATGAGCTTCAACTTTGAAAATAACAGGTTTATCATCACTCTTATAAATATAGAAAAACTGGTTTTTAAAATCCCCTGTATGCATTGAAGCACACTAATGGGCCAGTGAGCTCCAAGTCTCCAACTATATAAGAATATCAAGACCACTAAGCCCACTCTTCAACAAGCATCGAACAATAAATCACTTCAATACAACGTAACTACACTCACAGCCCGTTTAAATTTGTGTTTGATTTGGAAGAGAGATGGCCTAACCCTGAACCCCCTCACTACTATGCAGCTTTCAAGTTTGGGCAAAAACATATGCAACATACAGGGGATAAAACGTATGCTTCCTGTAACGAAAAAAATACCATACGGTGTCTTGCTTAATCATGCCACACTAAGAACTAAAGTGATAACCCTGTAAGAAATGAATATTGACTTCTTATAATCTGATGTCAAACCTAGTGTTGCTCGATCATAATATACAAAAACACTTATAATCACATGGATATTTAATCTGTAAGACTTGTTATGAAGTCAAATGTTATTAAATAAACTGTTATACAGATTTAGAACTAATTTCCAAAGTTTGTAATCAACCTACTACTAAAAGGCACAAACATTCTAATACAAACAAACACCATTTCAAAATTGATTCAAACTTTCAAAGGTCCTCCGTATATCTGAGTATCTGACCACAGGTACAAACATTCAACATTAGACAAATAGCACAAGGAAATAATAATAAAAGTGATAATAACAAAACATAATCTCAACGATCTACTCAGACGTCAGGTACGGCAATAAACGGAGTTTAATAAACGAAACTTACCGAATGCAATGGTGGCAGCGGTGACAGATAGACGGAAGAGGCGAACGGGAACAGTGGTGCAGAGCTTGAGAGCAGTGGCAGGATCGTCGGATTTAGCAACGGTGGCGGCACCAGCACCGGCACCCAAAGCTAGGGCACCAAATGCGAGCTTCGATTTAGCGCCCCAAATAGATCGGGCGACCACCATATTTGTTGGTTACCAGAAGAGTGTTTTTCGGCAACAAAGGGAAAACAAATGTGGCGGTGGCGGTAATGTGGGTGGGCCGACCCTATTGTTTTATTAGGCACGAGTTAGGTTGGATAGTCCGACCCTTTTCGCGGATGATTTAGCTCCACGTAACGAGGCGTGAGGTACAACTTAAAAGCCAGTCAACTAATTAATATTAGGGAAATTACCTTTGTGTCCTTTTTAAGTTGTAAAATAATTGATGTTTGTACGATCCTGGCACTTGGTGTTGGAAACTTATCCGGTTTGGCAACGAAAGAGATCGTAACCGAAGCCGAAAATTATTGAAAATCATTTGGATTAGACTAAGAGTCGTGTAATCACTATCAGAACAAATTATTTGATAGGTACAATCAAAAGTTTGAATGGATTAAACTTAGTCTTCAAGAACGAATTTGATGTTGAATTTTGAGAAGTAACTGTACCGTTCGTTTTTCTCGACCAGTTTTCTTTTTGCATTCTCTGTATGTAAAAAGATACCAGCCATCGGTTTTTTTCTTTGTTGTAGACATCTCGACCAAAACAACCAGATCCCTTTTTCCTTTTCTAAAAACTTGATTTGTTATTGGCCAAATCCATTAATTGAAACAATCGGATCTAGTTTCCATGTATCCAAAACCCACATATAAGGCCCAATTACTTAGTTAATTTAACAGCCCATTGTGATTGATAAACCCATAACATAAATGTTATGTATATTTATGTATTTTATTTGTAATTTAATTATAAAATCAAAACCAATAAATATGTCAAACCTTATTAATATCATATAAACATGTACTCCCGCATCTCCTAACTCATTGAAAATTAACAACATTAACTTAGTCGACAAGTTAATCCAATATAACCAAAACATATCGATAACACTAAAATTACTAACACTTGGTATAGTAACAGACACATGTTCTGCATTAATAGAAAACCAATGTTTTAATAATTGGTTCAAACCAGCCGATATGATATTACCGGCTAAACTAGCTAGCGAAGACATGACTCGTATGATAAAGCCCGATACGGTACTGATTTAGTCTTCGAATCACTTGAAAAACTGGTATTACAGGTGCATACCGATGAACCAGTTTATATCAATCTTCGATTTTGACTTTTTAAGTTTTAATTTAAGTGATAATAGTGAATTTCGTCTTTCAATTGACCGTGAACATGATGCATTCAACATTCCAATGTAATAAACTGATTAAAGACTTTTCTCTAAAAAAATTTGTTGAAAAAATAATTTTTGATTATATAATTATATAGTTTTGGAATATTTTTTGAGTTAAAAAGTTGTATTCATGTGAATTGTTTACGTGTGTGGTGGAGACATTATAGATGAGTTATGGTAATGAAGTTACTTACTTGCATTGGTCACACTTTTTTTAGGTCGTAAGTCCTTTTTGACGTGGTGAACAACGATGCACAAGTTCATAACTGTCTAAATATATTTTTGGTTGTGTTACACAACTTGTGATGGACAGAACTTTCCAAGTTCATATTGCCGATCCAAGATGCCACATTGCGTGGCGTGGTGGGCCGGTGGTTGCCTCAAGTCGCCGAAGACACGATGTTGCACCACTCCGTGTGGCCTAAGACTTAAGCTCATATTTCTTCTATATTATTAACTCATAATGTTCAAACCAACTCGATCAACATGATGCTCGGATGCTTTCAACCCCATTTTAGGGGCTGTTAGGAATCACGCATTGGTAGAATTGCTTAAAAATGTAGTAAGCGTGTTGTATAAAATTTCATATATGTAATGAACTTAAGAACTTACTTTTACTTAAGAACTTATTTTTTGAGGTAACAAACGTAAAGACTTTAAATGACTTTTTTTACAAGGAATGAGACGACATTGTGGTTTTTTATATATATATATTACTAAACTGATCGTTTATTTTTTTTTATCTACGAAAATACATCGATAATTACTCTCTTCAAATCATTGTCCCAGCCACTGACATGTCACCTTTGCCATCACCATGTATTTCTTCTTTTTGCTACGTTTGATTGTTTGAATTTCGTGCTTTTGTATTTTAAATTAAACTCCAAATTTTAATACATAAGATAACAATATTAGCATATAAAAATGTTATAAAAAAACAAAAATAATACATATAATATTTTTATTCTGCCTCTCAATCTTAAAAAATATTAAAAGAAAAACAAAAACAATACATATGCGTATATTAAAAAAAGTGTCTTATATGTTATCAATATGTGTAAAAAATTAATGAATTGACTCGATCTTTTTACAAGTGAAGCTCGGGCTAGACTTTTCAGCTCAATTAAATTTACCAGCCAAGCCGACTCATTTAAATTTGAGCTTTAGCCCAAGCCCAACCTAACTCGAATGGGCTTTTTACCACCCTAGCTAATGGTAAGACTCAAAAGTTTGTTATAGTTAAAAGTAGGTTCTAAAGATTATTATAAACAAGTTCTTTTTTTTTTTTGAACATCTTATAAAGAAGTAATTCACATAAACTTTATTAGATTTTTTTAGCAATGTGAAAAACTGTGTTTTACAGATTATTAAAAAATAATTATGCAAAAGGTCAAATCTATTAAAACATAAGATATGTGTTTTACAGATTATTAAAAAATAATTATGCAAAAGGTCAAATCTGTCAAAACGTAAGATATGTTTTATACACGCAATAAGAATCATTAAAAAAAAGAGTTAATTGCCCGGATGGTTCCTGTGGTTTTACGTTTTTTCACGTTTAGTCTCCATCTTTTGGAAATAGCAGGTATGCTCCTTATGGTTTGTCATTTTGTTACTCGGATAGTCCCTGACATTTACTCAGGGGACTTTCCGAGTAACAAATTGACAAACCATAGAGAGCATACCTGATATTTCCAAACTAACTGACATCTACTCAGAGGACTATCCGAGTAACAAAATAACAAACCCTAGAGAGCATAGCTGCTATTTTCAAAAGGTATGAACTAAACGTGAAAAAACGTAAAACCAGATGGACCTTTCGTACAATTAACTCTTAAAAAAATTAGCCACTGCTATTCACTATCAAAAGGGTGAGTCATTTGGATGAATGCAGGTATGATAAGTGTATACGACCCATGGGCCATGAGTCAAGATGATGAAGATTGTTGCGGGTCCACTTACTGAAGAACATCGAGGCCCCACTTACGTCATTCTTTATGTGTGCAATCCGTGTTTCGCTTTTTGAATTTTCCATTTCTTTTCTTATCTTTTAGTGGGAGTTTTCTCAAACACTTCATCTCAAAACATATGTTTCATAAATTAAATAAATAATAAAACAAGAATTATTCTTCACGATTCAATAAGAGAATTAGTTTATTTTTTATTCTTTTATCTCTACTAACCTTATAAACCAACGTAAATTAACAAACAAAAGTAGAAGAAACAATAGGTTAGAACTAAATTCAGACTTTCAAAACGTCTTGGACTCATGTAATAAAACTGGAGCATAGGAAGACCGAAGTATTTTGTATTTATATTTAAAATTAAATGGTTACCTTATTAATATATGTATATCGTATCCAGTACATGATACTTCTTAAGTAGAAAACTGCTAAACCGTATTATATATTAACCGTAAGAGAAAGGAGGAGAGTGGGATATGCAGTTGCACAAACGTCTTATGCATTACAACTAAAGCAAACATTATAAGTGTAGTATGAAGTTTTCGTTGTTTACTTAAAACTAGTTTCGTATTGAACACCCCCTTTATACATATCATTTACTTAATTAATCATTATATATAACAGGGAGAGATAATATCATCTTTTACAAGTGATTGTTCTTCACAAATGTATAAAAAATATTTTGTTTATGTTCTTTTAGTTAAACGAATAAGATATTTTATTTGTGTTTGTTTTTTCTAATAAAGATGATGAAAGAAATTTACATCATAACAAGTCGCATGTCACTATACTTTTGGCTTACGGTGGAATATAACTCCATGACAACTTTTTCAATATATTCTAAAGAAATCATACCACCATGGGGCCTTGTAGCTCTTGCCATTGCTAATTGACTCATTGTCAAAACTAAGATCTTGCAAGGTTTGGATCCATCATTCGATAGGTTTGTTCTAAATTGTAACGACTCTTACTAAAATTAATACTTATTATGTTAATTGTATAAAAAGGAAACCCTAATTAAGACACCCAAGTAATTCTGTATAAACCCTAAAATTTTCAGAACATTCAAAATCAGGATCAGGGCCCCTAATACTCAAAGGGGGTTAAACCCTAATTGATATTTATCTTCGAAATACGTTGTCAAAATAGAAATTCGTTCGTACGTCGACTCACCCAGGCTATGCTAGTGACGAGGCTACCCTAGGCCATAGGGGATTGCCCCGCGATACGCGACAGGGGGAGAGGATCCCTCCGCGACTCGCGGGCAGCTCAAATTTTGGGTATAAATGCAGGGGCTTGGGGCCTGAACTAGTTGCTCAGTTCGACAGTCTAAAACGTCGTCCTACTATTTGTATCTCCGTTTCTTTCTATCAACGCCCTAAAACCCCGAAACTCTGCTCGTTATTAGGGTAAGAACTCTAATCGCTGCTACGATTCAATCTCCGATCGACTGAAACTATCCAACGGGATGTTTAAGTACTATCCTTGGTCATTAGTCGTGATTCCGACAGGATGTTTAAGTACCACCCGAACTCGGGGAATAATCTGTCATTCGTTGTGAATCCGACGGATGTTTAAGTGATTGTACTTTGTCATTCATTGTGAGGGTTTTATCTCGTGGTTATCGTTAAAGTTGAATTGAGTTAATACACTAATACGAGTTCCATTATATCTAGAAATTAGAACTCGTAAGCAAGGAGCTGCTAGAGTACCTAATAGCTAAGTAAACTTAATAAGTTAAATAAACTTAGCAGTTAAGTTAGCTGAGTAGATTAATTAACTTGTTAATTAAGTTTAGTATGATTAATTAATCAGTTAATCAATATTAATTAAGCTAACAAGATTAATTAAGCTAAGTAAGATTTATTAAAAATAGATATATATGGGGTCGTATGAGAACGTTTAATATTAATAATTAAGTATATTTTTTTTTTGACCTTACTACGTTTTTAATGAAACTTAGGTTAAAACATAGATAAAAATATGCTCGTTCTAAAGACATATTCGTCGTTTTATAAAACGTCATATTTTAAAAGTTATAAGAGAAAAACGAGTGAAGCAGCTGAATTAATATATAAAAGCAAGCTAGCTAGCATGTCAAGCAGGTAGGTAGGCATGTCAATTGTATCCCACATCGATCAGAAGATTTGTTGAGGTGCTTGCTTGCTTGCTATAAATAGGAACCTAGGATTTCATTCTTCGTTGCTCATTTCTTTTCTTCTTCTCTCTATACGTTGGTGTTCTAACCAATAATCACCAAAGCGATGTCCTGTCCGATCGATTCAGGAACCATCTAACGAATGCCGAAGTGTTGTGCTTTGTGAATTTCGTTAAACGGAATCCAAAGTACTATACTTTGTGAGTTCATTAAATGGATACCAAAGTACTGTCTGAATAAGACTATACTTTGTGAAATTCGTTAAGGTTCGAATTTCGTGACTACCGTTAAGGTTTGATTTGGGTTTTACACAAATACGTATTCCATTCTGTTAAACTATGTGTTTAACTACCAAGAATACTCCCAACTACACACTTACAATCAAACAAACTATTAAATCATCAGAAGATCCAGAATAATAAAGTGCATGCTTAATTATCGGAAGAAGTAGAATCAAGAAGCTTGTTAACTCAATCTTGCATGCTTATAAAGTGAGTCATTCTCTTTTTATCAACTGTTTTACAATACTCCAAATTATTTTCCAAAGTTATAATTACAGGGATTAAGTCTTTGTAGTCTTCAGTTACAGCCGGTATGTGGGGTATTGTGCACATTACTAGTGTTTATCAGTTTAGGTGGGCGTACCTACATCATGATACGTCACTTTTAGGTGAACGGACCTAATAGTGATTGACGTCACTAGTGGGTGAACGGACCCAACAGTGATATGACCACGGTCACCGAAACGATTCGAGTGACAAATACTGTGGGTAGTTGTTTGACATGTAGAAACATTGTAATCGCTCTTAATACTGTGAATTATAACAAATATATTTTTATAAAACCTGAATGAACTCACTCAGTATTTCCCGCTGACAAAACCTTTTTAAAACGCGTTTCAGGTAATTACAGTAGATTGGAGTAAGAATTGGATCCGGCACTGAAAGACTTCAAGAAGTGGTGTATTAATTAAATCAAATTAAGAAATATTGTTTTTATTAAAAGCTACCTTTGTAAAAATGGAATTTATTCCATCTATTTAAATAAAATCCGGTATTTCTAAACTCTGATATTTTTCCTAACTCACGGTCCTGATGAAATTTCCGCTGCAATGTTTTCAAAAATAACCACCGGTACCGCTTGGCTGCTCGCGGCACCCGATTCCGTTAAATAAAAGAGTTAGGAAATTGCTATTAACTGGTAGCACATTTAGTAATATTTAGACTTAAACATAAAAAAAGATGCCTTAGTATAAGCTAAGCCACTTGTTTAAAGCGATTAGGTGTTATAATAATACCTAAGTTTAAACGGAAAGTTAGAAACTTAATATTATCCGATAGCACTCCGAATGATATTTAGACTCGAACTTAAGAATTTTTCCTTAATATAAGCTTCAAGATAAAATTACTTATATAAGTATAAATAAGTATAATGTAATGGATATTGGTATTCCATAAAGAATGACGATTAGCAGGCAATAGCATTTAATTGCTATTTTTGTTTATTGATATTACTTGGTTTAGAATAAAGATATGTTATGGAAATACAAATTTCCTTGATTCTGGATAAAAGCCCTAATAAAAGAGGCACTTTTAAAATCTTGAAAAAAAAATACTAGTTATGGGAAATAGAAAATTTTCTCCGGCAAAACTGGGTATAGAGTAGCAGACTCTCCAGCTTGTCCGGATATACTGAGATTACCTCTCCGGCGCGAACCGGATAAGACGGGGTACATAGTATGTCAAACAAGTGACAAGATTTCCCTAAATAGTATCATGAGCTGATATCTGACTTATTTTAGAAATATGAATCTATTATATACATTTAACCTTAAGAAAGCTATGTATATTACAGCATGTGAAATATATAAATATATAGATATATAGATATGTATATCTATAAGGAATTCCAAAAGTCAAATAAGAATAAAGCACAAGCATATGTGTCAATAATAAAATTTAGATTTCTTTATCAGGAATCTCTTGCATATATCTATAATTTTGATGTCAAACATTCTTTCGTTTGATCATCTACCTCGTAACTCGTACGGCAAAATAATACTGAAAATCCATTAAGTTGGGACACCATCAAAAGTATAAGAATTTCCAATGCGTTACCATAAACTATTAACGCAAGTAAGAAGCATATAAAGTTGTGCTATTGCACAAAAAAACACATGAAACTTAAATTATACGTCCACAGACGTCAAAGTATATTACACACAACTTTCAAGGCAAGACCTTTTGAAAATATGATTGGGGTCAACAACAATGCATCCCAACAGTGGGAAAACTACTGATCAAAAAGCGGCACTTTGCCACATGATTCTACAAACAACATAAATCTCGCTGAGGTACGTTGGAACAATATTTCACAACCATCGGTGCACAGTCTAATTATAGTCATAATTATTGGCACTACAAAAGAAGTCATCTACCTTTGCAAATCCCCTATTTCATTTCATTTCATTCGACATTCCTTGGTAATGTCACTTAACAAAGGTTATCACACGAAATTCCAGATAAAGTTCTTATATTTCCTTCGTTGCAATTCTGACTTAAGTTGACTTTCGTGTTTCTACTTCTTTTAATGGTCATCATACCATAAAGATTTCTTTCATAATAGCAAATATTGATCCATTTCATTTCTTGATAAATCCACACGCTACTGTTTGTTGCGCATGTGGTTCATTTGAATTATGAAGACCATAGGAGGGCATCATTCCAATTTGTTGTTTTATCAAAGGTTCAAATCTCATTTTGCTATATTTGATCTTTGCATTGTAAACCGTGTTTTTACAAAGCAATGACTCTTTAATATCGAATCAATGAATTTCTTGAAAAACTCGATTTTCTTTTGAAGGGTATACATGGTTTCTGTTATAATCATGTCCGAACTTCCTTATTAAAACTCGTTTTATTCAAACCAAGTAAACTTGCTCGCAATACGTATTCAATTCAAAGTCCCATATGATATTTTAGGCCATCACAATTCCAACAAGCACTTTGATTCTCTTGAACCATAACATGCTTGTTTGGTATTCGACTTCATTAAATCATTTCTTTGATCACGATCGCCTTGTGGTGACATTTTCACAAAATCTGAAGCTTGCGCTAATCTCGGATTTAATTATTTATTTATTTGTTCATATCGAATCCGCTCTGTTGATTTATTCTATACAAGCAATCTTAAACACAATCATGTGCTAAGATAATTATACACAAATTTATTTTATATTTCAGTATATCTCTTAAGACTTCTTACAATATCAATCGAGCCTTTCGTAATATTTATTGTTTTATCATCATTTATCGAAAAACATTATATAAATTTAAAAATAAACTTAATTAATTATATATGGAAACTTACATAAGTAATATAGTATTACTATATTTAAAATTCTTGTTAAAACCATTAAGGTGAAGAATTTATATTTTTACGTATAAAATTTTGAGTTATACTCTTATTTAAGTTTATGTTTAGTTTTTATTATTATTATTGGTAATTAATATTATCAATAATAATATATTATTAGTAATAATATATTAATATTATTTTTAGGTATTAGGGTTATTGTCAGGGGCAGATATTGGATAGCCTAGCCTTAGTTAGGCATGGACTGATCACCAATGCTTAAACAAGGCAGCACTAACCAATATCCAACCATGATAATAACTATTTAATGTATATAAATTAAGTCATCATACTTATTTAGTAAATTTCAAATTATATGTAAAAATATTTTTATATTATATATAGAAATATATATATACTTTGTACTGTAAAGAGAAGACATATTTTTATAAAACAATTAAAGGGACGAATAAAATTATCTAAATAATTGTCTAAGTATTTATGAACAAGACATATTATAAATAAATGTTCATCTTAATTAATATTTCACAACTATTAAATACTTATAGAAATATTCTTTTATAATATATATACATTAAAATATCAAATGTTATTTACGCAAGCCAATATTTAAGTATGCTTGATATTAAAATAAACATTTATTATTTTACTTTTATGATTTAAAATATCCTATTATAAAATCTTATAGTTAAACATACTTGAATTTAAAAATGATAATCGTGAGTTCTAGGATATTGTGTAAACCTATTTATAAAACATATATCATTATTTTGTCAAAATTACCACGGGTTTTGATATTTTAAACCTATCTATATTTATTTATTATTCTACTCTATGATAACATAAAAGGAAAAGGTATTTAATAAATCAAAATATCACCTATCTTTAATCAAACATTTGATTAGAATCATCTGAATACAATTATGTATTAAGACAAAAATACACTAACTTTATTGTCTTTTCGTGTATTCTTACAAATCACCCATCTCAGTACATTGATTTTCTCATATCATAATTCAATATTTGACAAATTATTTTCATGTTTTTATTTCATTTTGAACCTATCAATATTAAGTCTTCCTTAGGTACCAATCAAGTAAGTTTTCTTCTGACAAAGAATTTTATTAATTCCAAAAAGTTCTTCACATTCATTTTAAAAATCTATTGATCATATATCTTTTAGCTTGAATACAATCACCATGGAAATTATATCATTTCATCGGAATATCTCATCTTTTGAAATATCTAGACTCGCTTCCTTGAAACTCTCAGTTAATTTCGAAAACGGTAAAATTCTTTCAATCATAACAATACCTTGCAGTATCCATATACATTTGTAGCCTGTGCTAATAATAAACCCTATTCATACGTCATTCGTTTGATTTGTCATATTCTTGGTACAATTATGTACTCAGATTACGATACACTAAACTCTATTGTCCAGTACCATTTAAGTAAATGATATTGATTTTCGGATAATCATTAACAAAACATTTTCCATACTTCCATTCATAAATAGATATTTATCAATTCAGAATCTCCCTCAATTGATCAAAGTAAGTTCATTTCGGATATTGAATCCAATTGTTTCTGTAAACCATTTTTATTTTTCATACCCCTCAAAATATCTTTTGATTCCATTTCACGATACACTGTTTCTCTTGATTAAAAGAAGAAACATAACCCCAAGAAAATATCATAGTCCAAATCTCGAGAACGAGATTTTATTAAGGTGGGGAGGATGTAACGACTCTTACTAAAATTAATACTTATTATGTTAATTGTATAAAAAGGAAACCCTAATTGAGACACCCAAGTAATTCTGCATAAACCCTAAAATTTTCAGAACATTCAAAATCAGGATCAGGGCCCCTAATACTCAAAGGGGGTTAAACCCTAATTGATATTTATCTTCGAAATACGTTGTCAAAATAGAAATTCGTTCGTACGTCGACTCACCCAGGCTATGCTAGTGACGAGGCTACCCTAGGCCATAGGGGCACGCCCCGTGATACGCGACAGGGGGAGAGGATCCCTCCGCGACTCGCGGGCGGCTCAAATTTTGGGTATAAATGCAGGGGCTTGGGGCCTGAACTAGTTGCTCGGTTCGACAGTCTAAAACGTCGTCCTAATCTTTGTAACTCCGTTTCTTTCTATCAACGCCCTAAAACCCCGAAACTCTGCTCGTTATTAGGGTAAGAACTCTAATCGCTGCTACGATTCAATCTCCGATCGACTGAAACTATCCAACGGGATGTTTAAGTACTATCCTTTGTCATTAGTCGTGATTCCGACAGGATGTTTAAGTACCACCCGAACTCGGGGAATACTCTGTCATTCGTTGTGAATCCGACGGATGTTTAAGTGATTGTACTTTGTCATTCATTGTGAGGGTTTTATCTCGTGGTTATCGTTAAAGTTGAATTGAGTTAATACACTAATACGAGTTCCATTGTATCTAGAAATTAGAACTCGTAAGCAAGGAGCTGCTAGAGTACTTAATAGCTAAGCAAACTTAATAAGTTAAATAAACTTAGCAGTCAAGTTAGCTGAGTAGATTAATTAATTTGTTAATTAAGTTTAGTATGATTAATTAATCAGTTAATCAATAGTAATTAAGCTAACAAGATTAATTAAGCTAAGTAAGATTTATTAAAAATAGATATATATGGGGTCGTATGAGAACGTTTAATATTAATAATTAAATATATTATTTTTTTGACCTTACTCCGTTTTTAATGAAACTTAGGTTAAAACATAGATAAAAATATGCTCGTTCTAAAGACATATTCGTCGTTTTATAAAACATCATATTTTAAAAGTTATAAGAGAAAAACGAGTGAAGCAGCTGAATTAATATATATAAGCAAGCTAGCTAGCATGTCAAGCAGGTAGGTAGGCATGTCAATTGTATCCCTCATCGATCAGAAGATTTGTTGAGGTGCTTGCTTGCTTGCTATAAATAGGAACCTAGGATTTCATTCTTCGTTGCTCATTTCTTTTCTTCTTCTTTCTATACGTTGGTGTTCTAACCAATAATCACCAAAGCAATGTCCTGTCCGATCGATTCAGGAACCATCTAACGAATGCCGAATTGCTGTGCTTTGTGAATTTCGTTAAATGGAATCCAAAGTACTATACTTTGTGAGTTCATTAAATAGATACCAAAGTACTGTCTGAATAAGACTATACTTTGTGAAATTCGCTAAGGTTCGAATCTCGTGACTACCGTTAAGGTTTGATTTGGGTTTTACACAAATACGTATTCCATTCTGTTAAACTATGTGTTTAACTACCAAGAATACTCCCAACTACACACTTACAATCAAACAAACTATTAAATCATCAGAAGATCCGGAATAATAAAGTGCATGCTTAATTATCGGAAGAAGTAGAATCAAGAAGCTTGTTAACTCAATCTTGCATGCTTATAAAGTGAGTCATTCTCTTTTTATCAACTGTTTTACAATACTCCAAATTATTTTCCAAAGTTATAATTACAGGGATTAAGTATTTGTAGTCTTCAATTACAGCCGGTATGTGGGGTATTGTGCACATTACTAGTGTTTATCAGTTTAGGTGGGCGTACCTACATCATGATACGTCACTTTTAGGTGAACGGACCTAATAGTGATTGACGTCACTAGTGGGTGAACGGACCCAACAGTGATATGACCACGGTCACCGAAACGAGTCGAGTGACAAATACTGTGGGTAGTTGTTTGACATGTAGAAACATTGTAATGGCTCTTAATACTGTGAATTATAACAAATATATTTTTATAAAACCTGAATGAACTCACTCAGTATTTCCCGCTGACAAAACCTTTTTAAAACGCGTTTCAGGTAATTACAGTAGATTGGAGTAAGAATTGGATCCGGCACTGAAAGACTTCAAGAAGTGGCTTATTGTATTAATTAAATCAAATTAAGAAATATTGTTTTTATTAGAAGCTACCTTTGTAAAAATGGAATTTATTCCATCTATTTAAATAAAATCCGGTGTTTCTAAACTCTGATATTTTTCCTAACTCACGGTCCTGATGAAATTTCCGCTGCAATGTTTTCAAAAATAACCACCGGTACCGCTTGGCTGCTCGCGGCACCCGATTCCGTCCAGGGTGGGTGGGGGTCGTGACATAAATAGCAAAAACAACACACTACCAACCTTTAATCAGTTAATGTCAAACTAGTGTGTTTTTGAGGCGAGCGTAGCACAACAATCAAGCTCAACCATCACATTAATACGAATGCAACCATGGCAATGCTAAGCATAAATCTGTCATTGAACCTGCTACATTACGAAGAAAGAACAATGAATAAGAATGTTATAGTTTGTCGAAATTGTTCAAAACTGTCATGGTGCCATCAAGTGATATCGTGGTATACACCCTATCAACAAAGTCTCATGTGGTCGAGCTTGGTATCGACCATGTGGGTGAAATCCCTATAAGTCATAGGAGTAACCAATTGTGGTTGGAATTCACATGCAACTAATATCACCAAAAAACGAAAAATTTTGCAACCATAATGCTAGAAATAAAGGAGTGTGTTATGACATGGATATCAACCTACATCCGCCTTTTTAGATATTTGTTCCTTTTGTCTTATAATGGATACTTGATTCAAGCATCTCAACTCATATGACTTCATATTGGATATGTTTATGATGTTATGCTATATATTGGCTCGTAATGAGGTAATATTGTTGGTAATAATATGTCTTTTTCCCATGTTCATGATGTTTTGCTTCCTTTATCTCACCAACAACTTTCACTTTGTAATGCTTGTGTTTTTCATAGTTTAACTATAAATATGTTGTATGTTACATATAGCATATTAATGATGATCCTATGTCTACTATGCCCTCTTGTGGTGGTTTTTCTATATAGACATCAACAATATACCGCCTAGTCCACACCTCCTTTATTCGCTTTCTATATGTCCTTTTCACATGATTTGTGGTATTCTCGGCTTGGGCGATCATTATATAATGTTTGTCAACTTTGTTTAATGTAGCTCATAAAAAAGTTAAACACATTTATTGTAATGTTTGACATAAAATCAAGATCTATCATACTTTCATTTTTGTTATCCTTATCTAGTTACACGATACCATTACATGTTGTGCATTACTATATATGAAGTCTCTCACTTATTACCGTAAGCTCCTTACTTGTCAAAAGTAAATACATAGGATTTTTTTTTCCAAGTTATGCAAGGGCGTCTTAGAGGCCTAAAGGGTGTGTAGGATGAGCGACCACATAATGCTCATGTTCTAGAGGGACCCAATTCCTTTTCTAGTTTAGTTACCCGTAGGTCAATTAACACATATAAAAAATATATAACCTTGGTAGTAGTTTCATGTTCTAGATGGGCTTAATAAGTCATTAACCACCTACATTAGCTCATTAATTAACTAATCATTTAACCTAGATACCTAAAAATCGTTTATCCCTTTTAAACAGTTAAAATAATAACCTAATTAACAACTAATTATTAGCAACAATTTGAAATTGAAGAAGAATTGAGATCAACGATTGACCAATCGTGGATTACTAACTAAGCGATTAACGACTTAACCCCTCGTTATGAAGAGTTGATAAAAAATATTGCTTCCAAAATTGATAGTAGAGCTCTGTGTTTCATTATATATGATAAAAAGTTGTTACAATAATCTTATTTTGTTTATTGTTGTAACAACTATCGTTATACCAATGAACTTTGTGTACTTCTTGCACGCGGCCTCTAAAATCTAAGGGACGACCCTTATGCCCTAATCACTTTGTTTCATAGATTGTGTATGTGATGCATCTCTCTTTCTATGTTATCGAGATTAAATGACTTGTTGTATTATTCCCTGTTTTTGACTCAACTAGAACCGCATATGTGGTAAGGCTTATGGTTTATAAAAGAAACCTAACTATCATCCGTATTATTCGGTACGCTCCAGTACCTGTTCACATAGCTTGACTATTTGACATTTATGTGATCTTGCTCTACCACCGGATAATGTGTTCTTTCAAACCTAAACTCCACTAGTTTTCCTAGGAAATGCGTCATAAAACTAGTTTTTCTACGCATTAATGACAAACACCTGATGTAGGAAAACAACGCGTAGGAAACCCGTTTTCAACGCATTTTCTACGCAACTTCCTATACATTTTCTACGAAACTATGACGTCGCAAATTGCTACGAATCTCCTACAATATACTTAATTATTATCTTTTAGGATTTATTTTTTTGGCTACACATATCCGACCAAAAAATAAATAAATAAATAAATTAACAAATTTAATACAACATTATTTGTGACCCACTTCCTACAAATAAATTAGAAATGTTGTTATAAATTTCCGAGGAAACTGAGTATTTTTTGTGACTCATTTTCAACAAATAAATAAGAAGTGTTACAAATTTCTGAGGAAACTAAGTATTTTTTGTGATACAATTCCGACAAATAAATAAGAAGTAGTTTTATTAGGTTTGTGTGTCATGAGCTACATTTATCCCTTCCTTGTCATTACATTTTCTGGTCATTATATTTGACTGTTAATACAATATTTCATTAGTGTATTAACCATCTTCAGAATGATCTACCTTTTATTCCCGACACGGTTTAGCACAAACTGTTTGGGTTCAGTATGTTCCTACAGGTCATATGTGTTTTGACCTCATGACCAGGTGATTAGCATTCGACACGATACATAATTCACTTGGTTAAATTTTATTAGGTTAGTTATAGTTGTTAATAGTGATTAACTAACATTTTGAAATATCTATATTATTATCTTAGTTTTAGTCTGAATACAATGTTTTAGTGTCTTTCATGTTCACATGTTTATGAAAGAAAAAAGCCGTAAAATATGGTTATCATCTAGAAACAATGGTTTCAATTCGTCAACGTCTGGGAGCATGTGACTTTGATTTTTCTCTCTGACTTGTAAACTTTTGAACATTTGACTTGTTATCTTGATCGTTGGCTCTAGTATCGAGTGCTCATTTGTTGTTTGTTTTGCATGGGATGGAAGCATACGACACTATATCGCATGTTTGACCTTCCATCTCAAGTCTCAATTACCTGACTTTTCTGCTTTCAAACTTTGTTTTACATGCAGATGCATGTACATATGTATAAATTTGAATCAAGATCATGTATTTTTTAATGGGGATCAATAAGACCGGAGGTAAATACAGTCACTCAAATTTTGTATTTTATTTTATTTTTATAGAATATCACTCACGGCATAAAACAACAACCCAAGTCTCCGAATATCCTAATTAAAATTACCTTTGTTTTTCTTTTATATATATTCATAAAGAAAGTGTAAAATACAATTATATAACATTCTTTGACGTACGAGCGTACATGATAAAATTACGCATGTTATAAAACTCAAAACCCTAATCACACATGTTGAAAAATCATAATCACACATGTTAAAAAAACTTAATCACGCATGGTTATTTAAGTTCGAATATTAGGCTACTCGGTGTGATGGTTAAAGCAAAAGAGACAAATTGTGCCACGTGTACGCCGCCTTAGCAAGAGGTGCTTTGCCCTTCAAAACACCAAAACCATTGATGGTAAGGGCAAGGGGGCATGTTTTTTTTAAACTTCACAAAATCACTCGGTCAAACCCCAAGTCAATGACCCACATGCCCTCCACGCCTATGAGAATTATGCCGCCCCCAAGGGACAAGCCGCAAGTCCACCCAAGCCTCACCACGGGGTGGCGTTTAGGGCGTGGAGGGGCTTGCCCTCCCCTCTCCACGCCCCACACCGGGTAATCTTAACACTCGCTTATTCTAGTAAAATCTATTTTTTAATTAGGATTAACATATACTAAGGCTTTTGGTTTGACGATATTAAGTGAATTTTCAATTCGACCAACGAAATTGACATTCAGTTTCAAACTGTGAGTGAATCAAATAAAAAATATTAACCATTTTTTATTGATGAACTCATTGTGGTTAAGAGTTCAAGCTCAAGGTATAAATAGACGATCAAATGATTTACAAATAATTTTATTAACAAATACGTATAAATTATGTCCACAAATACATAGCAACGGTTTTATTTAACGAAAATTTGCAATAAAAATGATATTTTATTAAAAAAAATGAATTCGTTTTCAAATATTTACGACTATTGTTCCCTCATATTTAAAAATTAATTCTTAAAACGTACACCACTCAATATATATAATGTGTAACTAACCAACAATTTAACCAAATTAATCATACATGTGCGTTTTGAAAATTAGAATCTAGAAAAATCAAGAAGAATGATTGTTAATCAACCTTGAAGACGTGTTATATTATGCAAACACTAAATGTACAAAATATTAACATCATATTATTGGAAGATTTTGAGGTATGTTTTTTGACTTTGACTGGTCTCCTTACATGGCTAACCACCCGGCCGTAGGCGGCGGGTCCTTCTTTGCCATGTGGGTGCATCATGCAAGCATTCACCTACAAATGTCTCTAGCCACGGAAAATAAATCTTTATTATTTTATATATTCAAAGAAAATGATGGGTGTATCGTATTTATATTTTATAATAATAAGCGTCGTCGTCGTGGCTGCTGCTTGGATAGAATTCTATATATTGTTTGTATTTTTGTTTGCAGATATTTTGAAACTTTAATTAAAAAGAGAGGAAAAACGACGAATTAGTAAGTAGAATTATGGTTAATATTAAATTTATAATATTCATATCTAAGAGATAAAGAAAAAGGCTTTAGAATATATTAGATTAAGATTAGATGATTTTAGATATGACTTTACAAGTGTTCAGGTGTGAGATTTGTAAAATAATTATTCCATAAAGTAGTTACGAATTACGATAATGAGGTGAACATTATTAAGTTTTACTGGTTTTTTTTTTTTTTTATCATTGAGAAAAAAAAGGTAACTATCGTAGACATGCGACCTTAAATTTTAAAGTTGTAGAAGTTTAAAGTTAAGCTGTGCATGTGTCATGCCACAATATGTTAAGAACTTATGAAGGCACAATTAGCACCTGGGTATTCTAAAACTTAATATGAAATAGTAAACACACAGAAGATTAGTATAATTATTTGACTAAGAAATTAGAATATTAGATATATATAATCTTAGAAACTAAGATTGGTAAAACCTAAATATTTATATTATTATATACATCATGTAACATCAATAATAAAAATTAGATATGTATAGGGTAAAGTTATTATACAATGGCTCTTAAAAATAAAAAGTGTATAAAAACACAACATATTGCAATATATAACACAATGTCGATCAAAATATAACACAATTCAGAAAATATAACAAAATGTCGAAGAAAAAAGACACAATTAGACACACATAGACACAATGATGCAAATAAAAAAACACAATTACAAATAAAAAGACATAATGATCAGGGGCGTACCCACATATATTTTTAGGTGGGCGGGCGCACCCCTTGAAAAAATAAAATTTAGTGCTAAATTTCCGGTAAAATCCCGACCGCACCCCTTGAAAATTTTCGTTCGCACCCCTTGGAAATTTTCGACCGCCCCTTTAGGAAAAAAATCTTATGAATTTGTAAAAAATTTACGTAAACACTGATTTTTTTTAAAGTACAACCTAATTAACTTTCCACTTAAGTGATTAACTTTCACTTAACCCAATTAACTTTCTCTTAACCTTTAACCCAATAAACACACCATAACTCAAGCCCATCACAACCTAATAATCTAATTTGAACTAAATATAATAACCCAACCCACCGCAATTTTGGCCACCAAACTCACGAAAACAACATCTCATCACTATTTTCGGGTATGGTTCGATTATTTTTTTTTATTTTCTTGTTTTATTTGGATTTTTAGGAGAAATACAATTGTTAAAAAAGTTTGAAATTTTAGTTGTTTTATTGTTTTTTGAAACTTTAGTTGGTTGATTTTGTTGTTTTAGTTAAAGTTTAGTGTGTTTAAATGATTCGTTAGAAGGAATCAACAATTAAAACTAGGGCTTGATTTTAAAGTTAAAAATTACGAAGTTTGGTGATGATTGTTTAAGTGTTTAGTGTTGAAATTAGTTGTATATGTTATATAGAGAAATAGTTGCTTAGAAAAACTAGCTCTAGATGTTTTGATAGATTTCAAAAAATGAAAACCCGTAGAGCGACATTTTAAATATGTTTGTAACGACATTTGATATGTTTTTGATAATTATATAAATTTTAGTTTGATATTCTTTTGTGTTACATGACCCGACCCGATACGACCCGATACGACCCGATATGAATTGAAATTTTTTTATATATCTAGAGACCTAAAATCTTTAAAAATATTCCGTACCCCCATGAAAAAATTCCTGGGTCCACCACTGATAATGATGTAAACAAAAATATTAAAATCTAAAAGCTAAACATTTAAAATCAAAAACCTAAAATCTCACATCGTATAGTTCAATAAGACAGTTCCAATGTCGCTTGAATGATGTCAATCAGAATCCAGTTAATACCCCTCTTACAACTTCTTATTTTCAGAAGATTTTATATTTCATCTAACCATTATATATAATCTTAAAAACTTAGACTAGTAAAACCTAAATGCTAATATTATTATATATAACATTTGCAAAGTTGGATTAACAGTGTCTGCTGCGTCGTGGCAGCTGGCTATTGGCTTTTTTTTTTTTTTTTTTTTTTTGCTTTTTCCACGTTCAAGCTCCAGAACCATCCACCTCCCTCACGCACCGACAGTTTTACCGTCACCGCCGATTACAAAGCCAACACCTATTTTTGGAAATTATCACTTCCACATACGATCCCTCTAGACTGGGTATCTTAACATGGTGAATCGCCAGAAGAAATGTTGTCTGCAGCGGCAATAATCGAACTCAATCATCCCCGATCTATAACTTCGTGACAGATCAGGGCTCGATTGCTTTGGTCCTTGCATAATCGCCGGCAAAATCACCACCATGGATCACCATAAGTTTGGATTTGACAAAATAGGCGACATGCACGATAGTCACCGGGCCGCAGCGGAACTCGACTGTATTTTCGAGAAAGACAAACGACAACATTGTATGTTTTGATCTAAACACGTTCCGACGACGGCGGTGACCACCACCGGTGGTTGTCGGTTCCGACCGGCACACCGCTGTTATCGCCTCCTTGCTTCGAGACCTGTACCACCGCCTGAAACCCTCGGTTAGTAAACCATAAGGTAGTGATGACGGTCAGCGGTGAAGAAAATCATGGTAGTCGGTTCAGGTGGGTGGTGATGAATCGGGACTCGGGAGAGGGAATGGAAGAGAACATTGAATAGAGGGAAGAAGATGTGGATGCTTATCTACGTCGAGGAAACACAAATTAATTCATGATATAATTTAAAAGGAAATTTTATTAAACTTAGAATGTCGTAAAAAGATTTATGGCAAAAACCAAAATAAGAGATTATAATTTAGGTTAAAGGGTGTGGGGGCATCGTTGGGTCATCAATTCCATGTAGGACCATTGATGACCACGCCCTTTAGGGTAGTGAGTTTGAATGATAGATTAAAAGTGAGTGACATGATGCTGAGATGGAGGGTCATAGAGATCACGAGGGTCATGACAACACCCAATACCTTTAGAAGACGGAACTCATATTATCTCTATAACATTTAGCAATTGCGGTGAACAGTAATTCACATACTTTGTCCAAAGCTACGCAATTACAAGATTACCCTTGCCACAAAATTACAATATTGCCCTTTTTTTAACCTGACATCTCTTTGGTTACCACGCTGTTCAGCGGGCACCAAAGAAAGGAAGATTGAAAATATAAATGAAGAACACCACCTCCATTGCTGAATCTAGAACGAAGTTGTGGTGGTGTATGCGGTTGCACCACCAAGAAACCCTAGATAACCGCTGCATGTCGTCATCGCCCTTCCAGAGACATGGAAACAATCGATTTCCTCTTCTCGACGTCGATTATGCCATACTGTTTATTCTTTTATTATTATAAATACATTTTAGAATTTTTTTATTTTATAATTTGTTGGATTTGATATTTTATAAACGATAACATTTTTGGCATTTGACGATATTATTATTTGGGTTGCTTCTTTCAGTTGCTACACCGAGTGTTTGTACTGTAATAAAATGAACCATTGTCGACTGAATACCCGCCGCGAATCCATCTAGTTATAAACATCATGTTACAAATCAATAATAAAAATAAGAAAATCACATAATTGACAAATCGGATCTTCTAGAAACCGAGAGAATGCATACACACACATCGCTTAAGAAGTTAATAATCAGGTAATTGCCGTTAATCCCATGCCTCTAAACCCCAACCCGACCCCACACATTTTCCATACGGTTTACACATTATTAAACAATTCTAGAGAGAGAAACCCACATCCGATGTGAGAGAAACTGCTTCCCCTATTTGACCCTAATTCATTCGCCCCCATTTCTTCCCCAACTCAAACTAATTGCTTCCTCTTCTCCCCTGTTCTCAATCAATATCAATTCAATTCAATTCAATCATGGGGTTTTTGAAAGATGAAAGAAGCAACAGAGCTTTAAGAGGATTCAAAACCTTATTCTTTTTGGTCACCATGATTATATCCTTTCTGTTCTTCTCTGCTCCGATACTCTTCGCCGTCGCCGATGCTCTGCTTCCCTCAGCTCTCTTATCCGCCTCCCTAACGCCGTCAGACTCGCCGTTATCCTTCCTCCAAACCCTAAATTCCCATTTAAGTAACTACGATTTTCGCTACTCCTTAATCGATATCCCCATAATTTCCATAATCCGATCAGCCATAATCCTCTGTAAGTAATTAGTTAATTAATTAACTAATTCAACATTTTTTTTTTAATTTTCTTATGATCGAGCTGATTGGTGTTTTGTGATTTTTAATTTATTGTAGGTGTGTACGGGCTGTGTGATGGTCCGGGGTTATCAAGGGGGCCGTATTTGGGAATTACGACGGTTTGTTCGGTGGTTTCGTTGTTGTTTGTGTCGGTTAAGGCGTCGTATGTGTTCGGCGGTGGTAGCGATGGGTTTACGGCGGCGGAGGTGGCGTTGTTTGTGTGTTCGCTGGTGTTGGCTGTCGGACATATCTTGGTGGCGTACCGGACTAGCTGTCGAGAACGACGGAAGCTTCTTGTTTACAAAATCGACATTGAAGCTGTAAGTTTTCATGATCAAGATCTTTTATTTTTTTTAAATATATATTTTTTTCGTATAAAAAACCTACCTTGAGTCCACTTGTGTTTTTAAAGTTTTAATTAATTAATATTAGAGTTAAATGCAATTTTAGTCCTTGTATTTGTGATTTGAGCTATTTTGACAGTTTAGTGTAAATGTTTTATTTTTCAACTGTATGTCCAAAAAAGTTTCATCGTTGCCATTTTAGTCCGTGTTAACTTCATCCATTTTTCTGTTAACGAGAAGGGCAATTCAGTCATTTTATATCTAGTTCTGTTAACTAGAAGGACAATTCGGCCTATAAAATAACTGAATTGCCTTTCTCGTTTACAAAAATAACGGATGAAGTTAACCCAGTAGACTAAAATGACAACGGTGAAACATTTTTGGACACTCAGACGAAAAATGAAACCTTTAGACTAAATTTGCAAAATGACCCAAACTATAGGGACTAAAATGACATTTAATTCTTAGAATTATTAATAATAGTTAGATAGTGCATTATGCATTAGAAGTTGTACACCATGCATAAGGGTTAAGGAAGTTGTACGCTATGCTATAGGAGTTGTACATAACCGAAAAAGTGGGGCCCTTGCAAAAGACGTGAAACGTTTCTTGTTTCGCAATTGTTGACTATCCCAAGGGGTGGAGGGGAATTTCTAGTGGTCTATTGATTTATTCAATATATTTGTTGGTTATAGATTGATTAAAATATATTTAAGGAAAAGCAGTTAATTTGTTGAATGTTTTTATTAATTACAAAGTAGTCAAATTTATTGAAAGGCGTTACATAGGACTTTTTGGCAATCTATCTAGACTTTTATTGTTCTGTTAAAAATAGACTGTTATTGTTAAATGTACAAGTCATTAATGCGGGGACCCCCTTATGGCCGGACCATAACATGCCAACTGCAAGAAGGGAGAATGTCCATTTTGTAGGGTAGTAAATTGATTTTGACTCTTCAAAGTAATTGATTTACACGCGGTTTGTTTTTCTTTTGCTTCAAGAAATATCTACAACTTGTAGAATTTTCTCGAATTCGACATGAGAAACCAAAGTCGGTCGTCTTAAAACATAGCAACTTGTGTGTACACGTCGATTTTTTTTTGTTTACACGAGAAGCTTCGTTATGTCATATTCGTTTGAAACGGCTTTAGTTGAATAATGGACAAATAAGAGTTAATTACTGTTTTCGTCCCTATGGTTTGTCAAAAATCACTATTTCAGTCCATTAGTTTAAAAATTGTGATTTCAGTCCCTGTGGTTTCACTTTCGTAACCATTTCAGTTCAACTCGTAACCATTTCAGTCCCCGTACTTGCAAAATAAATAGTAATGGTTACGAAAGTGAAACACAGGGACTGAAATGGTTACGAAAGTGAAACCACGGGGACTGAAATCCGCAAATTTTAAACTAATGGACTGAAATATTGATTTTTGACAAACCACAAGGACGAAAACAGTAATTAACTCGACAAATAATTTAGACCGGAAAATAAGAATTAAGAAATAAACCATTTTAGAATAACATCTACCGATTGAGACGGATGCAACTATAGTGCACTATCTACAGCGAAAGCGTGTTTTAGGATTCATATTCACTAAGCATAACTTTAAAAGAACCTAGAGGGACTTTATTTTTAACAAAATTCCTTCTTTAAAGTGGTGACTTTATTCAACTTTTTATTGCATGAAGTACAAGTTGAAATTCCAACATTCCCTTTTGGTATAAATCTAGCAAGATAATTCAAGATTTAATCTTTTTCCATATTAGCATAAAGGGTCATAAAGGGTTTGCTTTATTTAACAAGACTAGGTTAATGCCCGCGCGATGCCCGGCTTCATTCAAAACCATATTATTTACTTTGAAATATAATATTTTGTACAAACGCATACATTGGAAGAAAAAAACAAAAAAAACTATTCAAATGCCGGAAAAAACTTCCTTGTAGACTACATTTGTTGTTTTACTCGTTACATTCCCATCTTTGTCTAGTATAAGCAACTTCACACCTCATCCTCATAATCTTTTCAATGGCAGGTGTCCACATTCAAGAATGGGTTTCCAAGGTACTCAAAGATTCTTCAAGATGAAAGAATCAAAGTGAAACTGCAAAACTAAACTATTCACATCTCATCCTCATAATCTTTTCAATGGCAGGCCCCATATGCACATATCAAGTTTCAGGTAAAAGAATCTTGACAAAAATGTTTTTACTTGCTTGTACTGTACAACTTCTCGAAGCATGCTGTTTATGGTTTGTATATAATATTATTTAGCAAAGCCCATGCCAACCCATTTTCCCAGACAGATTGCTTGGTATCTAAAAAAGACTACTTTTTTTCCGCCAATCTGTCTTCTTATTGAGACTATTCAGTAAGCACCATGTGCTACACTCCTTAACATTTGGCAACTTGCTCATGCCAACGTGGATAACATCACTTTTGTCCAAGATTTCAGTTAGGTTTAGTTTTTTTTTTTTAAGTTTTTTATGCAATCTATGTTTTTTTTTAATTGTACTTTTTTTTAATAAAGTTTAATATACATGGTAGGTAATGGGTACCTAGTTAAGAACTTGAATTTGAATTTGAATGTAATCTTTGTTTGGTAATGTAATTTCTGCAGGTTTTCCGAAGGAGAACCGTAATTTGATGGCCGTATGTGAAGAGATGACCAAGATATAGATCGTTTATAAACGATGAAGTTTGCGTACATATATGTAAACTATGAGTTGTATTGTGTTTCGATCTTATAGAAGTGGGGATAAGTATCGGGTTTGAGATCTGTCTTCCACGAAAAAAAAAAGAAACATGTATAGATTTTTTTTTTTTTTTGCGTATTTACTAGAGAATGAAAGAAGTATTTACACACATTTTTGTCAAGCATACGAGTTTCTAAGTTTCTACAAACTTTAGGCGAATTCAAGAATGTCTAATGAGGAATATAAGTACCGGGTTTGAGATGTTGTCTTTCACGAAAAAAGCACATGTATAGATTTTTTTCCGTATTAACTAGAGAATTAAAAGAAATATTTACACAGATTTTTGTCAAGCATATATTTTTTTAAAATCATAAAATATAATGAAAATATTTTATAAAATGCCAAAACAACAAATTACAAACAAACGGCAGGTAAACGGCAGGTAAACGGGCAGCAAGCTGTGTCGTAACCCCCCTTTTATAAACTATATGGACATGTTATGTTTAATGCTGCATAAATAAATTGACAAAAGAAAATTAATAACATGGTATACCAAGATTCATTGGGTTTATGAACATCGAGAAGAAAGTAATTTTAATTATTTTATAAGTATATTCTATGGAGTGTTTTTATATATCTCTATACCTAATAAAACAACAAGGTTCTGCCACTTGGCATCACCTCATTAAACCAACACACTTGTCAAAATTCTAGCCCCTCCACGTTAGTATAATCTTATGTGTAATTTTGTGAGATTTTTTACTTTTTTATGTTTAACTAAAGCACAGTCCCCAACTCTCTCTGTAACATCTCTTTCACCCTGTACACACAAAACGTCAAAAACCCAGCTCATACCCATCTTTCCCTTTCTTCTTCAAAATTCAAATTCATTGTTTCCCAAGCCAGATCTACAAAACAAATTCGAAAACCCATTGAGAGAGAGAGAGAGAGAGACAAGAGTTGAAGGGGATTCAGGCGAATCACCACCATCCGACGACAGTAACAGAGCTGCAAAGACAACCGCTCGAACTCTAATTTAAGGGTTTACTTGAAATCTGCTATCCTAGATCTACTAGACGTTATTGGTAAGGTTTTGTTTGTTAGTTTTTTTTCTTTGATTTTTGTTAACCTGACATAGAATTTGGGTTTAAAGTTCCTTTGAAATTGATGTTGATTCGATAGACGTTATTGGTAAGGTTTTTTTTTTCTTGGATTTTTGCTATACTTTAATTTCTCTGTTTTAGCATGTGGTTTTTTTTGCTGTACTTTAATTTCACTTAATTATCGTACGATGAGGGTGAAGAGGTAGTGGTCCATATGATAGATACCAGCTGCACTCACTTTGTTCAAATTCGTACTCAACATGCAGTTAAATGACATTTATTTTGCGTCCAATAATGTATTTATGTTGTTATTTTGTGTTAATGAAGTTGTATCTGTGTAAGAGATTTGTGATAAATGTAAAATTATTATTGATACTTCTAAACTGCTGCGTTTTAGTTATTTCAGCTGAGTGATTGAATTTTTTAGGCGATTTTATCGCGGGATATTAGTTTTCTAGCTTATTTGATGAATGTGACTGGACGGTTGTGAATGACAATACGTTGAAAAGTTTCGTTTTTTGATAGAGCAGGAATCAGATATCAAAGAGCTGGGATAAAATGACAATTGTGGAGGACCCGATTCCAGAGCTTTCGTCTGATTTGTCAACTATTTCTCCGCCGAATTCATATGGATCTGTTGTTCTAGGTGGCACGTTTGATCGCTTACATGATGGTCATCGACTTTTCCTCAAGGTTGTTGTCAACGATCTGTATTTGTTATTTCGTGCTACACATAATAAGCGTAGGATGAGATTTTGGTTATTTTTTGAGTTGTGGTGGATTTGATTGTTGGTTACAGGCAGCTGCAGAGTTGGCTAGGGATCGAATTGTTGTTGGTGTTTGTGATGGACCTATGATTTCCAAGAAACAGGTTTGGACCTTGCTCCTTCTCTGTTTTTTATACGTGCAAATTCTTATATATTTCACTTGCCACCATGAATGAAACAAGTACTCAAATACACATAGAGAACCTATGGATTATGATTTATAGTACAACAGATTTCTTTAGCAGTAAAATGATATAGTGATTCAAGTTGAATACTTGATATAGAAGACTTAAGCAACCATTACTGGTTGGAGTTTTTACACATGGTGTGGGTGATGTACTATCGTCTCTTTCTTAGGAGTTAATGTAACAACTGGATAACATATTTTTCTATGAAATGACAATTGAGAATTCATCTTAGTGGCTTTATATAGAACCAAAGTATCTATGAGGTTCTTACCAGTAAACATGCCCCTGTGGCCAATGCTACTGTTCTATATGCAGTATAATAGTGAAGTTACGCTATTAAGAATGTTGTAAGCCGTAAGTTCTACCAAATTAGAGTTGGTAAAAGTGGGAACGCTTTTATTAAGATCCACCTATCTGAAGTGAAAGTAGGAACACTTCCTATGTGTTGGCTTAGAGTGATTGATTGAATGAATGAGAAAAGTGAAATGCGTGACGCGTATCACATCTTAACACATATACGAAGATGGTTCAATGACTTTTAGCTCCGGCTCCGGCAAGAGAACAATGTCTGATGCTTTTTCAGCAGAATTCGGTAATCTTGATTTGGTTTTGTTTCACATTTTCTCCACCAGTAAGAATCAAAATAAATACAAGTATATACTAGATCTTTATGCATAAATTCTTTGTTTTTGCCGCAAGTTGTTCTGTTCTTGATGTGATCTGTTGTAAAGTTATGATTTTTATCATTGTTGTTCTGGTTTTGTGTATCTTTTTTTTTAATCATTTAATCTTTTTATTGTTAATAGTGCTTATGATCTATGTTTGTATTTGTTGCAGGTGGTTATGTTGGATCCTTGGAGTGTATTGTGGGTGGTGTTCATATAAGAACAGGGGTTAGAGAATAAAGAGTATACAGAAAGAGATGAAGGGAAGGGAAGGGGAGGCAGAAAGAGGTATCGAATGGCAGGGGCCAGATCAAGGTCATGATCAAGAACAAGGGACCTTCATAAGCTTCTCCTAAGGCCAGGGCATCTGGTCGGACCCGCTTTCGAACCAGGTACCCAAGTAACTCCTATAACATATTATGTTCCAATATTATTATTATTTTAGTTGCTGCTAACTTGGTCTGTTTTTGTGAAGCAGAGGTACGATCTTCAAGATTAAGTGTGTATATTGGTTGTGGGTGCTGGTGGGTTGGGTTGGGTTGTGAACTTCTCAAAGAGTCGCCCTCTCCGGTTTCAGCAATGTAGTTTCATTATCTGTGTTTTTTAGCGTCTTTTGGAAATTGGAACCTTTGCTACTGAGTTGTGTAGGTTGTAGAGGCTTTAAGAGTAATGGTAATGGGTGACCCCTTTGGAGATACTATATCTAAGGTACACTGTTGGAAATCAGAGGTAGGGTACTTAAATAATCGGTGTCGTTGCTAGCGCATATCTTCTTTTTTTACCAATCGAAACCCTAATTGGGGTCTGGCTTTTTTTATCTCAATACTAAAATAATTTCTTGAATAAAATGATTTAGGAGGTTTTATGTATCAACACATAACACGTTCGTCCCAGTATTAACTGGGTCAAAAATATCAGCTGTAACATTATTATGGTTCAAATGTCTCGTGTTTTTCTTTTATGTTAATTTTTATTTACCATTTTGACTTTTCAGAGATAAAACATATTTTGAATTGACTGGTTCATTATTAACTGGGTCAGGGTCAAAATATCAGCTGGAACATTATTATGGTTCAAATGTCTCGTGTTTTTCTTATATTATTTTGATGATGACTTGCAGATTTAAACAATTAAAAGAACAAGAAGCAAGGAGGAAACAACAAAAAGAGGCAGAAAAAGCTAAAGAGGCTTCATTGACAAATGAAGTTGACCATGAACTTAAAGCCGATTCTATGAGTTCTGCTAATGGAAGTCCTTCATCTTCAGATTCCAGTCAAGTTGATAGAACTTCGATTTCTAAAGGGAAAATGGCGAAGATTCGGTTTTGTATAATAGCAGAAGAGATCGACAGCATCTTGATGAAAATCTTGAAAAGGTAGCTTTTGAAACTTTTTAACATTGTCTTAAATTTCCGATTATTGAGAAGTGGCAAAAATGAGTGGGTTGGATAACGGGTATTTTTTTGTACAGGTTGGAACACGTAGGTTCTGGTTGAAACATAACAGTTTTTGTTCAAAAGTTTTTTTTATATATAATCAATGTGCAATGTAGTTGCAAAAGTTGCATTATTCAAAAAGTTTAATAAATAAGTAGTGCGCCGAATATGATTAAAAAGTAGCATCACTGCAATAATAATGTAAGTTTTTTAGATAACACGGTTTATGTGGTTTATGTCATGAAAAATAGACTTTGTGCGACTAATGACCTGTTCGACCTATTTGTTTTTTAGCTAATTTTTTATATTATCTGTTCGACCCATTTCTTTTTCGACACATTGCCCAAATCAACTCATTAACAAGTAAATGGGTTTGAAATTGCCACCATGCTCATAAAATTGCAATACCTTATTTACGGGGTTTTCAGCGTCCCTTTTCGAAGTGTTTACGATAGAGTTATAGTGTTATACCTTTATTTGGACAAGCATGGTATGTGTGTAATTAAAGGTTATTTAGTTATTTGACAAACGAGTGGAACCAGCATCTTATGTTATTTTTAATTAAACTCAACATGCATTCTTGTGTAACTGCCATAGGAATGTTGTGGTTTTAAAAAAAAGATAGTTATTGCACACATTGTAGAAATATAGACTCAAAAGTAACCTCCATTCATGGCGTTTTCTTGTCTGAAACCAACTAAATTTTGCAAAATGTTGCATGTGGTGAAGTTCATTTTATTGCAGCTTTTGTTTTAGTTTTGTACCATATGAACTAATAAATATTTGCTTATACGGATTTCTAACGACGGGCCGATTCTACTTGGCAGGAAAAAGCCGCCACGTGTACCACAGAAAACAAAAGCGCAACCAAAGATGAACAAGAAGAATGATCATGAACAACCAAGCAAGAAAAAAATAATGTGGGAGTACAAAAGAACTTGGTTTAGGTTCATGAACACATGGTCATGCACACGCACCGTCAGGTTCGTTTTGATTATACACAAGATAAGGTGTAGATACGTTTAGAGGGGTTCGGATACAATGATGTGGAATATTTGTTTCTATAATCAAGTTTCCATGATATATAGGCAGTGAGAACTTAGAATTCGGGTTTAAAATTTGTCCCGATATTTGTTTGGACTTTATTTATACCATTTTTCGTGTTCCTCTTATATCCTTAACTACTTTAATGACAAAAAGTTATATTTTTGAACTACACATTATACAAACGTTGTCAATTACCAGAAACGATAGATCGATATAATGCTAGATTAATGAATCTTAATGTGTCACAATCGGCCGTTACTTGTCTACTGAAATCCATGAATTTGGAAGTGATTTTGAAGACGTTGATGTACGATCGTATGAACGTATCTTTTATCTTCTCCGTAATGGAGGTTAGGAGCTCCGGTTAGGAGCTCCGGTAATGTTTGCCAAACATGAATGGTTATCCACTTAAAAGAAATCATATATAAAAATTTCTTTTGTATATATAATTTTTTTAACACAACCCATAACCCGTGAAGCTCACGGGTATATAATAAACTATATTTTAGATTGTGAGTCTGTAGGAAAGAGAAATAAATAATAAAATTAGTGTTTGTGAGTTAGATCAAGATATAGATATAGAGATGGACGTGATACGTTATTTAAAACTAAAGATAATTTAGAGAAAAATAAATTTTATATTAAATTATCTAAATGAATATAAAGGCACGAATGTCAATGCTCTTAGATGTTATTTTGATTGTTAAGATATAAAAGATCATATTAAATAATAAGTTATTAATTGTATTTTTTAAACCCGTGTGTCACACGGGATATAGGCTAGTATACATATATATATATATATTTTTTTTATGAATGAACATGGTTACAACTTACAAGTCACAGCTGAAAATTACAAGGGAGGACAGAGCATAAAGCACCGGCCGGCCCGGAGAGGCAGGAATATTGTATAAACATCTCCCAAAAAGATTCGGCACAAGCTGGAATAAAAGTTGGATGGATACAAGAGCTGAGGAGCAGACCTATAAACAATGTTGTTCTTTGCTAGTGGCTACAACTTGCCTGCATTTATATATTTGTCACTCATCATATATAGTAACTTATTATAACTGTGATGTCAGTTAATTAGTTTTCATGATTATAGCGGGTCGGTTACGAGTCAATTAACCTTGAATTTACGTCTAGCTAAAAATAACTCAAAATTTTTTGATCATCAAATAAATTGTTATTACATTTCTATATATATTAATGTCTTACATAGTATTAAAAAATACATATGATCTATAATATTAATACCGATTATTACCGAATATTCAAACAAAATGATATGATATAAACAATAAATTTAAACAAACATTCAACCAAAACGGTATGATATAACCCATTAATTCTAACAAAAGATTTAACCAAAACATCAAATATTGAAAAATGGTGAAAAGTGCAAAATCCGAAAAAGATTTTACTATATGTTGGTTCATTCCGTTATGGAAGGTATGGAAATATTGGTAACCATAACCGACCCACTACTTTCGGTTTTTAAAAAACAATTAACTAATCCATCATTCCATCGGTTTTTTATGGTTCGGTTTTTTCGGTTAATTCGATAATGTGTCAGTTAATTCGGTTTATTACACACCCTTACAACATATATATGATGGATATTATATATGCGGCATGCGCGTTACAATAATTTTGAGTAAAGAACTGTATAAAGATTTGTGTCTGGTTTGGTATTAAACGGCCCTATATAATATAATTGATAAGATCGATACTTATCCCACAGAAACATAACAACATACATGCAAGCATCAATTTTCAACATAATATACAATAAGGGACATGACATTGCATCCAACAAAAAATATGTTTTTAAATTGTTAACTTTTTAGAACAAGACACTAGTTTTCTAACACTATTGAGTCTATGATTTCTGGTTTTACATATATTTAACCCAACTACTTAATTATTGGTACAATATCAAGTAAAGTTGGTTAGTGAAGACAATATTTAGAAGCTATATGTGCCAATAATAATAATTACTAACTAGTTGATTTCCCCCGCGCTTCGCGGCGGGATCTTGATCGACATCGATTCGGTTTATTTTGCACTGACACAATACATGCATTCGGTATAGCAATCAACATCTGATCTACATCGACCAAAAACCAAAAACCAAAAACCAAAAACCATAAAACATAAAACAAACACGATGTCAATACCGATGTTGTTGGGTCACAGTTAATAGTGATACTATAAGTCTATAAGTTTATTGAAACTAAAGGCAAAAATATAAATACCGGTATCAAATATCGATGTTGTTCGTTCAGTTTTACGTTCGGTACAATAGCTACACAGTGTCTACTTTCAATAAGATTTACCGAAAACCATAAATATGAATACCAACACTTATGTTGTTTAGTCGGTTTTCTTTTCGGTATGGTGGCAACACGATATCAATCTTCAATAAGATTTATATCAGAATGTTGGAAAAAATACATAGATGTGCGTTTAGAAAATTTTTAAAAAATTAACGTACACAAATTATTTAAAAAAATATATCAAATACCTAAAACAAATACTTTGAAAAAGTTATTTATTTTTCATGATCCCTCTACTTCAATATATAAATATTATTAATAAAAAAATATAATGAACACTAAATAAAATATGTGTAATATTAAAAAAAATAAATCTTTAAAAAAAGACTTTTACTGTTCATGCCCACTTTGTTTTGATATGTATAATTGACAAAAACGTAAATATTAAAGCACTCATGTTTTTTAATCATTAATTTATAGTTTTCTTTCTGGTATGTTTTGATAATAGAATAAGGGGGTGTTTGAGATTGCGTTTTCAACCTGATTATTTGATTATTGTGTTTTGAAATCGCAAAAAATCTATTTTGAGTGTTTGGTAAAAAATTAATAAAAAGTGATTTTTTACGTTTTGTAGAGTTCAAAACGTGATAATCCATAAGTAGGTCACCCCTTGCTGCAGGAAAACGTGATAATCCAAAAACTGATTATTTACGTTTTCACTTATTTATTTTTTTGAAATATATATACTTGCCAAACACTCAAATAGTTGATTATCTGATTATTGTGATATCAAACAACATAATCAAATCCAAACAATGTTGATTATCTGATTATTGTGATATCAAACAACATAATCAAATCCAAACACTATCTTTCTGCAGCACGTTTTGTTACAGCTAATTATCTGATTCTGATTATTCAAAACGCATAATCTATTTTCAAAACTCAACCCCAAACACCCCCTAATATGGTTTGGTTTTGTTTGTTTTTTCATTCCTTTGCCAGATCCATATTTGATGTGGTATTAATTTTTAATTTAGATATTTTCAAACTTTCCAAAGTTTTGAATAGATACGGACAAATATTCAGACATATGATCATTTAAAATTGACACGAGTATAGTCAAAATCTTTTATATTTCTCAAGTAGAAACATAAACATTAAATCAGTAATCCAACCAGATACCAAAATGACAGTTGCTGTTCAAAATAATAATAATAAAAAAACAAATACCAAAATGAATTTTGGATATCTAGCATGCTAACACCATGTTTAGTGGTAATGCCTTTACCTTTGGACGTTTTGCGTTATGTGGCAGTCCAGTCAGTAATGAAGCATTATGGAGCGTTTTCTAAAATGGGTTTAGTGGGGATGGGGGCATTGGGGGCATTATGTTAAAAGAGATGTAATAAAATTAATAAAAAAACCATCAAAAAATCTTATTAGACAAACAAAAGGAAGATAAAGGGTATTGAACAAACAAAAAGAAGCAAGGCGTGGAAAAAAGCACGCCAAAAGCAATTGTTAGATACACCATTATAGCAAGTTAGCAACACTAATGATAAAAGAATTTGAGGTCTTCATATATTGATCAACCATGATTCTATCTCTTTAGATATAATTTATAAAGGTATAATCAAATTACAAGAAAATGAGATAGTGATCAAAATGTTAATAGCTAGCATTATTTTTAAATTTGAGATATAATAATGACTAACAAACAAACTTAAAGATAAATCAAATATAAAATCTAGATTTCATGACTATAATAGATAATAAAGTAGCTAACATTACATTAAAAAAGGAATAAACTCTAGATTTTATGATATAATTTTTAATCGAAAGTCATATAAGATTAAAAAAGCCACTTGGGTTATATCCTAGTGGTAACACGCAAAGTCACTTTGGTGCCAGACTCAAATTCAAACCTGAGCCAGTGAAATTAGCCGTTAAAAATAGAAGATTAAAACCACGGATTAAACTACCTCTTTTGCTAGACATATTTAACTTTTCGTGAATCACAATCTTGTTTGTGCATCAGTTTTAACAATCAGATTGATCTGACAATAGTCCAAAACCTTTGGCACACTTTATACAAATGAAAATATCTATTTTTTATTTTTATTTTTTTAGCATATCCGCATATGACAAGAAAACATCAAATGGGATGGATATTCTCAAATAAAAAGCAACAAGGATAATATCTTGCATCACAATGACTCGATGACAAAAAACAATACCAATTAATATAATCCTCAAAAAGCATCGAATTTGCTTTGCTGTTTATATAAAAAAGATAATCTACAAAGTTGAGCCAAAAATTTGCACATACACTGGCTTTCATAAAGGGAATAATGGTCCTATTATGTAAAGATAAAAACTTTATGAAGCAGGTCTATCTGACTATCTGGAATTCAACATAAAGTTGTTTATAAAACTTTTTTATTATATAAAAAATTGTATGACAGTTGATCAATGGTTGGATGGATGAGATAAAGATTATCCAGTTAGACTATGAGACATGCTTACCCAAGTAGTATAATTAGGTTCTAATAATAAAACAAAAACCCACATCAGCATATATAAAGATTGAAGTGGGTAATGTGTTTGGAACATGATTAGGAACCAGAGTGGCATAACCAACTTGTGCCACTTTTTTTTAGGTGATCTTGAGTGTTCCCTAATTAGATTATTAGCAGTGGGGGACATGCATCTTCATGTTTTAGGGTAGTCATACAACATAATTGGACTCAAATTGGCTTCATGGGTTGGTGTTACGAGGTGGGTCCATTAAACAAATAACTAGGGGGTGTAAATGAGCCGAGCTGAGCCCGAGTTCGAGTTCTTTCACTTATGAAAGCTCGTGCTTGTTCCGTAGGTAATTTTTCAAGCTCGAGCTCGGCTCATTTATCATATCCAAATTAATTTGAGGGAACTGCTTTTATAAGGTCAAATCACAATATTTAATTGTATTATTTTAATTAAAAATTGTTATAATAAAATTTATAATGACCATTTTGCCCCTGAGGAAAAGGACAAAATAACAAGATTTTATTTGAGAAATCTGAGCTGATTTTACTTTTGTACCAAAATGACAATAAAATTGAAACCACATGGACCCAGATTCAAAAGATTTGACTTTTGGACTAAAGTGGTAAAAGTGACCAAACCTCAGGGACCAAAATGACAGTTTACTCATTTTTTTCATAAATATATAAATATTTATTATTAGTATTTAAATATATATATTTAATATATTAATAAAAAATATATATAAACAACAAGCTCGTTTAGGCTCGCGACACGGCTCGAGCTCGATTAGGGAAGCTCGGGCTCGGTTATTAAACGAGCTTGTTTATTAAGCTCGAGCCCGTTTAAGCTCGGCTCATTTGAGCTTTTTCTCAAGCGGATCTCGAGTAGCTCGGCCTATTCCCTACAAATAATCAAAATAGTAATAAAACAACAAATAGCAGTTGGGCTGCGTTTTAAGTTTTTCATCGGCCCATACTATAAACATGTTTTGACTTCTATTGGCCCCAAGTAAAAACAAAATTGTATGAAACAAACAAATAACCAGTAACTCAATATAGTATGAAACTACAATTCTACAAATAGCAAGTGGGCTTGCTACTATTCATTGTGCTGGACAAAAAGTCCATAAAGTTTAAACATGTTTTGACTTTGCTTGGCCCAAGTAATTTTTTTTTCAAAGAAAAATTTTCATTAAATCAGAGACAGAGACGATTACAGACTAATGACAGGTAGATGAGCAACAAGCTACGCCGCTACCCCCTTCTGAATAGCAAACTCTACCCTGCTAAACACAAAATTCTGCCCTTTAACATGCGCAGTGTTACTACTTACCACCTGCTGAACCCGCTTGACACAGTGCGATGCAATCGGTATTAATATCGTATCGAACTAGTACCGTACCACACAATATGATCTGCACAATACCGATACCAAAATTTGACTAAATTTAAAACCGAATACCGTACTGTATATGATAGGTCGGTGACGCTATGGTACGGTACCGTCAAAAGTCACGAACCAATACCGTACCGAATAGTACCAATACCTAATTGAGCTAAATTCAAAACCGAATACCGTACTAGATATGTTTAGCCGGTACCGGTATTCGGTCCGAAATTTCTCATCCCTAATACACACTGACGAACAAAACTCTATAAGCTTTCGCATTTTCAATCTGTAAAAATCACATATAAAAACATTGTTTCTGATCAATATCGGTGTGATACCATAGTTATTGAAAACTAATTCAACCACGAAATTTCATCTTTAATTAATTTTTAATTTAAAGCCAACTTTTTGAGTAAATTTAATCGATGATCGTTGTGGTAAGGTCGTATATTGATTTGTGGTGATTTTATTTTTAAATTGCAGATATGATATTCACTTGCTAACTAAATAATAACACGTTCAATTATTTTCCCTAATCAAAGTTGAAAAAAAATGCTTATGTAAGATGAAATGACTATAAGAACCTTATAGTTAAAAATCAATAAAATTAAAAAAAAAAAAAAAATCAAGTGGAGTTGGTCATGATCGACCAGTTTATATTTATCATGTGTATTTTCATATACTTGTTATTGCATATTGCATAGTAATAATTTATCAAATGCTATTGCATACTAGTTATTTATCAAATGCACTGTGATTTGTTTTTATGTTATATAAGATAAGATTCAGTTAACAACTAACTTAACTGACATAATTAAGCGAAATGAGAAACATAACTGAATGTAGTACCACACTACCATCAAATGAGCTTAAACACCAAAGAGCTTTTTGCCTAACCGATGTATATGGTTACCAAAATTTTGGTTTTGATCCCTAGTTTTCTAAAAGAACATGGATGGTCTGTATGGTTTACCAAAACGTTGGCTTTGGTCCTCAGTTTTCCAAAAGTACACGTATGGCTCCTATGGTTTGCAGCTTCTAACGCATTTAGTCCACAACCAACAAATCTAAAAGTTTTAGCATGTCCAAGTTAGAGACTAAATGCGTTACAACAAGAACAAACCATAGGGACCATCCATGTACTTTTAAAAAAAACCGGGGAATAAATGCGTTATAAAGTACAAATCATAGAGACACTTTGTGTACTTTTGGAAAGATAAGGGACCAAATCCAAAATTTTAGTAAACAACAAGAACCATCTGTGTAACTCTTTTTCGTTTTTTTCCGTTTTCCATTTTATATGGTTAGTCGCAATAATGCTACTTTTGTCACATCATATTATCTACTCATCCCACTTATACTTATCATTAAACACGTTACTGATAAGCCGCTTACAATCTAACAACCCGCTTATAACTCATCAACATCTATGACTCGTTTTATAAAACGGGTTAAACGAGTTGTGTTTGAGTTGACCTCAATTTATATGGTGCTGGTTAGGATTAAAATCTTTGACACAAATAATAATACTAATTGGGTTCGGGTTCGCGTTTCACATTTCAACTCGCTAACCCTACTAACCCATCAACCAAACCCGATTGATACCAAGAGCCAAAACGGTTCGAGGATTATCCAATAATCCCGCAGTTCACAGTTTAAGCTACAAAAAAAGGAGGGATTTGAACTTCACCGACGTAACCTAACCGAGCGTCTGTGTGAGAGAGAGATTCCGGCGAAGAATGAGGTTTAATTTCGATATACCGGAACCAAACACCAAAGAAGCCCTAACACCACCGTCACACTCAAACTCACACTCACAGTCACTGTCACGGTCGCCGTCATCCGCTACTCCGGCCAACGATGAGGTCGAATGGCTTCCTCTTCAGAACCACCCGATTTTCTCCACTCCAACGGCGGCGAATGATGCTCCGAGGAACCGGAATCTGATGGCTTGGGACGGTGCTTCTCGCCTCTACTACTGGGACTTAAATACGCAATCGCTTCATCGTATTTCTCTCCGGTTCGGTGAACCGGATCCGACTTCAGTCCTCGCTGCTTCCCCTTCAAAGGTCATATAATAGGATTCATCAGTATCTGCTTAACATGTTTTTCATTCAAAATGCACTGGCTATGTGAAATAATGCTAAAGAAATAGGAATTAGGGTTTTGCAGGAGTTGTCAATTTAACTACCTGAGAGTGTGCTAATAATTAAAATTAGGAGGCTAGGCTGCATCATTTCTTCTTCGTGGTACGTAAAACTTATGAGTAGTTGAACGAGTTCGGATTTTTGTTTGATACCTGTGTTAATTGCGTCTTGTTATAATGTTAAGAGAATGTCGACGGCGCAATTAACACAAGTATCAAACATGAATACGACTTGTTCCACTACTCTATAACACATGTCTATAACACAATTGTAAGTTTTACGTACCACGAAGAAGAAATGATGAAGCCTAGCCTTCTAGTTTTATATCCTCAAACACGATAAGACCTGTTTTTCCAGCCCTGTATCTGAGAATGTTTGGTTTCTAGTATTATATTTTGAGGTTTGGCTATCGATTGTTGTTCGTTTGTTTTGTTGTAGTTACAAACATATAGGTTATCATGTTTGCGCTTGTTTTCATTCTTGCTGTTTTGTACATTATAGGTGTTGCGAACTGATGTGGAGCTCAATTTCGTGGTAGGTAGAATTACTATCAACAGACATGGGTCGGCTTTACTTTTAGAAGGATCGAATGGGTTATGTGTTATGTACCTGTATGGGCGTTCTTCGTCAAAAGATAGTGCTGTTATATGCAGGTAGTAAAATATAAAGTATTTAATCTAAATTGTTTCTGTTATTCAAGCTTTAGGATGTTACCTTTTTATTTGTGTGACAACATTGCACCGGTTTTGAAATCATTTTTGTTCTACTGATCTGCAGGACAGTATTCGTCGGCTCAGATCTCTACCTCAACACGAACAATGCCATACGGACTTTAAAAGTATCATGGCACCCTTATAGTGATACTCATCTTGGAATTCTGTCTTCGGATTCGGTTTTCAGGTCTACACTCTAAATCAGCAGTTTGGTTCGGTTTTCAGGTCTCACTGGTATTTTCATTTAACTGTAATTTATGACCGTTACTGTAGGCTTTATGATCTGTCCTCTGCTATTGAGCAACCAGAGCAAGAGTATTACTTACAGCCAGTTGTACGTGGTAGATCAAGGAATGCTTCATCAATATGCCCTGTTGACTTTTCTTTTGGTGGCGATCATTTGTGGGATCGATTTAGCGTATGCTGACTTTTAAATATTTGTTTAGTTACGACATGTTTTTGTTATACGGATTGCTTAACAACTCATTATGATTGATTCTGCAGGTTTTTGTTTTGTTTAGTGATGGTGCGATTTACATCCTTTGTCCGGTTGTTCCTTTTGGGAGGTAGGTGTAACGTTGTAATTATATAGGTTCGCTTTTAAACAAGATGGTCTGATTTCATTTATTTATTTATGTCGTTACAGTGTGTACAAATGGGAGTCTGTATTGGAGATATATAGTGATGCTCAGACATTCGGACTAAAATCTGGTAGCGCAAAAGCCGTTGGTAATGCCACTCTGGCAGTTTCTTGGTTAGAAGCCACGTTTCCCGAGTTGGCTAGACAAGCAGCGGAAGGTGGGACCCAACCTGCTCTAAAATCCCATCCTTATGCTCCATTTGATGCATCAGTTTCGTTACAGGTATCCCTTTTTAACTCTTGAGTTAATTACACAGATAGTCCTTGTGGTTTATTGAACGTAACACCTTTGAGTACTAACTTTTTTAGTAACGGGTTCAGGTTCTATGGTTTCGATTTTGTAACACCTTTTAGTATGAAGGCTATCTGTCATTAATTTTTCTGTTAAATCAGTGTAAAATGACTAAAATACCCTTTTATAATTTTCTAGTAGTACTCGAAGATGTTAATTTCAATAAACCACAAGGACTATATTTGTAATCAACTCTAAAAAAATATAAAACTCATTATATTTGTAAAAAATATATATTATAGAGGTATTTGTAAAAATTTATATAAGGGTATTTTAGTCATTTTACACTGATTTAACAGAAAAATTAACGGCCGTTAGCTTTAACACTCAAAGGTGTTACAAATTTTAAACCGTAGAACCTGAACCCGTTACAAAAAAAAGTTAGAACTCAAAGGTGTTACGTTCAATAAACCATAAGGACTATTGGTAGGGCTGTAAATGAGCCGAGTCGAGCCGAGTCGAGCCGAGCTAGACCTAGCTCGAGCTCGGCTCGAACTCGATTCGAGCTGGCTCGGCTCGAGCTCGAATTTCAACTTGAGCTGAGATTTGAGGCTCGAGCTCGACTCGATTAGAATTCGAGCTAACTCGGCTCGACTCGATCTAGCTCGAACTAACAAAAAACCGCAAAATTTACTACTTAAAAAGCCCTTAAAAATGAATTTGTTCATAGACTAAGGGCCATAATTGCCATTTAATTTAACCATATAGCTAAATATGCAAGTATAAATAGTTAATTCAATTTGTACATTGACTTTACCTTCTTTTATAGGAGAGATACTCCCTTAGTTTTTGTTTTGTAAGCGATGTGGGACAAAAAAATGAAGGATGTAAACCTTATCGAGCCAGCTCACGAGCTCACGAGCCGAGCCAGGCCAAGCTCGAGCTCGGCTCGTTTACAAACCGAGCCGAGCCGAGCTGGCTCATTTACAACCGATCCAATTTCGAGCCGAGCTTTCTTCGAGTTTTTGTCGAGCGAGCTACGAGCCACGAGTTTTTTGAACACCCCTAACTATCGGTGTAATCTTTGTAGTCTCTTAGTTTGCCAAGTTAATATACTAGATTATTTAAGCGAAACGTCACACAAATTTTTTAAAAATATAGGGGCCTCTTCATAAAGTTTACCATGGAAACGAAGAAGATTCTGAGTTCAAAGTTACCGAGTGTGACGGCCGAGCTGTCAGTTTTCTCTACAAGGCTGTAAGCAAAGATTCCGTTCTCGTTACAGTTTGGAGTGGTGGACAGTTACAGATAGATGCATTAGCTGATGAAATACAGCCCGTTTGGATGGTGGGTAACCATCCCCGTATTTCTGTCGATTTGCAAAAACGAGTCGTTGGTTTCGCCATGATTTGCGAAACACATTCCAATGAGGAATCCGTTGTGTCATTTGAACAATCGTCTGATAAAAATATTTGGTTGGGTCACTCACCGCCATTGTTAAAGTTGGGTACTGTTGATTTAGCCCTACCTGGAAAAACGGATACTGGTTCTGTAATATCATTGTTTAACGATCCACTTATTCCCGAGCGAATATATTGTGTTCATGATGGAGGTGTGGATTCAATAGTGTTGCATTTTCTTCCCTTCACTAATCAGAAAAACGGGATAGATGATGACATGAGACCGCCAACTGTACAGTCGGTTCTTAACACGTGCCAGGTGGAATCCTCGGTGTCTTCGTTATATGGTTTTGTGGCATTGGCAGATTCGTTTGGATCTTGTTGGATTGTGGGGCTCACGTCTGGTTTTGAATGTATTGTGCTCGGAATGGAAAGTTGGAATCTTTTGCTTCCTGCTCGTGCTGATAAAGAAAAGAAATTCGAAAGTTTGGAAGAAAATACGGTTACCGGAGATGCTACTATTATAAGTAAAGAATTACTCGCGGGCCCGAAAGTGGTTATTGTGCCACCTACTTCACCGAACCCTGTTGCTGCTGACTCTATTGAAGGGAGGTCTACGCTACATCAGTACTTCAAGCTTTTTCATGAGAACTATGTTGAGTATGCACATAAGGTAAGGTGACGGCAATTCTTAACACGACCCGCCAACCCGACCCGAACCCGACATGAAAAAACAGGTTTGGCTTAACTAACACGACCCGTTTAAAAATGGGTCGGGTTCGGGTTGACCCGTTAACCCGTTTAACTATCTATAAAAAAAACTTTTACTTTTTTTTTTCTTTATTTTTTTTTGTTTCTAACTTAGTCATAATAATGTTAACTTTGATACATTATATTATTTACTTGTCACACCCATACTCAACATTAAACATTTTATCAATAACTCGTTTAAAACCCAACAACTCGCTTATAAATCGTCAATTTGCATGACTCATTTAAAAAAAGGGTTAAACGGATCGGGTTCGCGTTGACCCGCATTTATATTTCTGCGGGTTAGGGTTGAAATCTTTGACCCGAATAATAATATGGGTCGGGTTCATGTTGAACATTTCAGCCCGCCAACCTATCAACCCGACACGATCGACCTTTAACTCATAAATTGGTCTATTGAAGTTACGTTTCATTTCATGTGGTTCCTTAGGTTTACTTTGAGCTCAAACACCATGGACCGCAACTAAAGAAAATAATTGATGAACAACATGCTCGGTTACGTGAGGCACAACAAAAGCTAGCGAAAGTAGAAGAGAAACAAGAAAATTTGGAAAACCGAATAGATCGCGTAATTCAGACTCATGGTTTGTTAGAAGAACGGTTGTTAAACCTAAGAAACCTACCGGGAATCCACAAGAAACCGTTGTCGAAAGCAGAGCGAGAGTTCAAGATGGAGCTTGGTAAGTTGTGTTCAAATAGTAATTCAACCCGTTTGACCAAGTCAACCCGTTTGACCCGTTTCCCCTTTTAGGAAAGTTTTCTTTATTTGACTCGTTTTGAACGTGGTTTTGTTTGTTTTATGCAGACAAGTTTAGAGGAGTGGAAATAGATGCGTTACACACAACCATAGAAGCTATAAATGGTCGAATAAAAAGATATTCATCTTCTCCACAAAGCAAAAGACCGAATCAAAGAAGGCTGATTGCAGGGCGGAGAATGAGTAATGCTGAAGATGAGATGGCCCACCTCAAATCGTCAATTGCTAAGCTTTCTTTAGTCAACAGTGAGAACACCAAAAAAGTCAAACTTGTGGATTCAGCTTTGAGAAACCGTGAAAGCTCAAGTTGATGAAAGGTAACTTATTACAAACTTGTTAGAAATCAAGAATTATGTTATCACTAGCTTTTGGTTGGTTGAAATGCTTTGACTTTTGCGTTGACATTTTGGTTTTGAGTTGATCATACACCTGCAAAAGTGCCTAGCGAATGCCCTTAAAGAAATTTGAAGAAAATGTTATGTTTGAAGTATTATCATGTTCTCGAATAATTATATCGTTTTTATACTAATAATCTGGCAAAACGGAGCTTGGTTCTGGCCATGGTTGTTAGAGAAGTTTTTTAACCCCTTAATTGTTCGGAGTTCTACTTTCACTGTTCACACTTATTGCACACGGATAAACAATTTATCAAAATCAACATAAGTCGTATATAGCCCCCAAAAACTTTATTAAAAAGGGTTTTCTTGATTACGAGTGGTTCTAAGCAATTTTATATGATATTTTATCACCTTTTAACTTATTAAGATATTTTATTTATTCAACCCATGTAATACATGGGTCTATAACCTAGTTGGTATTTATGTTAATGTGGGGCTAACACTTGGTAGAAGCGGATGTCACTTGGAGGGGAGGTGCCAAGTTTAAACCTTGGTAATAGAGTTAGTTTAAAATTATTGGTCATGTAAAGAGGTATGATACCAAATTTCTCGAATACCAATTTGACACATCCCAACCGAAGACGTGTATGCCCGAGCCAGTGGTGGTATTTTACTTTTTCAAATACGATTACATAGTTTTATCTATTTAGCCATATAGATATGATTAAAAAGGTTATTTACAAAATGTAATCTTAGCCAACAGAGACGGTAACTCTCAATTATCAATCTTCATGGCTATTTAGTCAAACAGAAAAAGGTAAAAGGAAATGATAGTAAAAACAAACAAACTAAACACAAAAATAAATAAAACAAAGAAATGAGAAGCAATCAATCTAACACAATTAAACCACACATGATCCAAACATAACCCATACCCAATTCATGATACCAAGTTTGCATATTTGTGTGTAGGTTAACGAATAACGATATCACACATAATCCACCATTCAAAATCAATCCATGGGTGTCCAAGTATTAAACTTTACATGACCAAGACTACCCAAACATTAAATTAGTTTCGCTATGCAAATTTTGATGAAAATATGTAAAATGACAATATACCCCTTACTTTAAATTGTGGGACAAGCAAATGTAAAATGACAATATACCCCTTACTTTAAATCGTGGGATAAGCAAGAAAGTAAATTTGTTTTTGATGTCAACCAAAGCTTAATGAATTTGATTATTTGAGACCACGTGGGTTTAACTCTACCCTTCTTAGCCTAATCGGTGTGGGGTAGCGTCCCATACCACCTAGGCATAATGGCGCCCCCAACACCGCCCCGTCTCAGCCAAGGGGACGCTATCTTTGGCTTCCACCAAAGCCTTAGAAGGCGTGAGAAGAAAAAGTTGATGGGGCCCACATGCATAAACCAATCAGATTTGTTTTTTTTTCTTTTTTATAATATAGTAAAAAGGGCTTTATAAGAGGTGTTATCCTATGCTGTGCAAGGTAATGATAAAGCACCTTGTTTATGGGGCGCATACATGACGCTTACGTGGAGCGGTAAAGCCCCTAGGTCTTTATTCCACACCATATATCCTTAAAATTGACTTCGTCCTCGAAATTTTAAACTAAACGTAGCACAAGTAATAACACCGCATGTAAACGCAACAATTACTTTGTTAGCACAGAAAGGTTTCAAACAAAGTAATAACTAAGGTATGTTCTACTGGAGAAGGTATTGATCCTAAGATGTCCTGCGAATCGTTGTGAAACTATCTTGAGTGTGTTTCCCTACCGTGATTAAAACTCATAAATCATGTTCTTCAAGATGTATACTTGCGAAAGAAGTTACTGGAGCATTATACTCATTCCCCGGTATTAGAGTGCACATTAGTTCCTATAGCATTTTCCTCCGCTTGGTCTATAAACTTAGGGCATATGTCGCAACAAAGGCAAGCTCCTATAAGTCGTCGAAAAACGCTAATATGCCCTTTTGTGCCATGATTACACACAAGATGTTGACTATGACTTGGATTATCTCGAATACAACGTTTAACCAATGATGCCAAGAAAAATTAACTTCAGAATTTTTATTTTATACCTTTTTACTTTAAAAAAATAAATATGCATGCATAATAGTGATACATTTATAATAACATTTTTTTGGCACACATCATATTAAAATTTTGCCCATTTCTAGTCTCCGAACAGACCCGCATAGACCCAAACAACGCCTTTATTAGCACACCTCATATCTTCTTCAACAACAATAACCACCTTTTTGAAGCGTTTCTTGTTCTCACAATTAACTTGATTCAAGAACGCATCAGTCAATTGAGTAAATCATTCGCTCAGAGAGATCAGTACCAACAGCCGTCAAGTATTTATCCAATCGACATTCCAGTTGTTCATTGGGTCCAAAAGCTTGTCGTATATCCTTAAATAACAAAAAAAAATATATACATATTCATTATAAACCCTCTTTCATGCCAGCCAGATAAGGTTTAACTAATGATACAATCAGCTCAGAGGTGTCAATATCAAAGAAATGGGCTGCTGCATTTCACTAGTTCAGTTTTGAATATATAAGCTAAAATCGAAAAGATTCAAACGGGCCAAAAATCACTAAATTTGTCATTAAATGTTTACAAGATTCTAAGTAAAAGACGTTGGTGATCATATTCACCAGTCAGCCCGACATGTCTAGTTTGGACCCGCAACAACAACGTACATGTTTTGACCCAAACTCACACCCGACCGGTCCGTTTTTCCAACTTCAGATGTAGAAAGGAAAGAAGAACAATACCTTATACTTCAGATGCTTTCCCCTCAAACCAATGACAATATTGCTGGCATCTTTTCTCATTTTTGCAGGAATCAAACTAGCGGTTTCTTCTTCTTCAATTTGATCTTCACTTGCATTAGGCAACAAAGACAACTCATTTTGCAATATGGCAAAATCCGATAATACAACATAGGATTTTCTATCAAGTAGCCTCTTAGCAGTATCAAACGGAACCCACCTGCAAGTACATGTGTTGTTAAAAGTCAAGTGTTTAATGGTTTGACCCACTATTAACAAATTTCAACCCGAATTGGACTGCCTTTTGAAAGAATAACTTACTCGTAACGAAGAGGACAGAGAAGCTCAGAGGGACGATAAGCTGCTTTATACCTCATCTTGTTGCAGGAGTGAATATAGTATCCAAGATAATAATACTGCAAGATCGGACACTGTCTTTGACTTTCTTTGACCCAATTTATTTCTTGTAGTGCTGAGTACTTACCGAGTGACAAAAACGCAAGATCAGGGTCCCAAAATAGATATTTACTAGACAAACATTTAGGGAGAATATCTATCACACCTACTGCAACCAGTTTGCCATTAACCAGATATTGTTGATGAAAAGAACCAAACCCACATGACGGAACAGTACCGTCTCCATTTGGTTGAACAAATATTAATGGACTGTCGATCAAGAATTCCGTGTAAGAACTTTCAGTCACATGATCTGGTGTATCATTATGCACTTTAATCTGGTATTTTCGGTATAATTCATATTCTTCCCGGTCAAAAGTTGACCTTTTTAGACGAATCTCAAGATTCTGTCTTTTGACTTGAAAATTTTCAGGGTTATTCGAAGAACTCCCGTGAGAAACCACATGTTTTCCCACTGTTACATCTTGTGTTTCAGCACAATAGAAATTAACATGTCCATTGCAAGCTTTTACAGACAAACTGAGAGCTGATGCTAACTTATTTAAATGTTTCGATAGCATTTCTGCAACTAATGATGAATCTGTTCCTGTGCCAACATTCTTTTGGGCCTGCCGCCTTAAAGCAGCGGCAATTTGAAAAGAAATGTTGCAGGTATACACAAGATCTTGAGCTTCTTCGGCTTGTAACTTCCTCTTGTTTGGTGCAACACTTTTGACGGAAGCTTTAGGGAATTGAATTTCACTAGGAAGTTCCCCTTGTTCTATGCATGTTAGTACACTTGAATTAATCTGGTCAGACAGATAGTCGATCATTTGGTCGATGCGGTTTGATTGTAACCTGTTAGGGTTATCTACCATGATGTCCTTTTGTTCATCTGAATTCTCGATACTAAGTGAACCATCTAGAAACCTACAATCAAGTTGATTAGATAATAGAATGCCACTATTATAGAAATGGAATATTGGATTTTAACAATCCCAACTATTCGTCGTTGGCCGACAACGGTTCCAACGTTAAAAATAACCACGGGCAGTCTTAACTTTTAACATATTGGCCTCCAATGGGCCATGACTAACAGAACCCTAACGCCGTTAGTCTCCGGTCACCGGAAAACTCATTTTTGGCCGAAAAACTCAACATTTTTGTCCCGAACTTCTTTGTAACCTTATTATGGACCTTCGGGAAACATTTTCGAGTAAAAGTACCAATTACTAAATTCGCCGGAAAACTCCTTTTTCGCCGGAAAACTCAACTTTTTGGCCGGAAAACTCAACATTTTTGTCTCAAACCTCTTTGTAACCTTAGATCGGACCTTTAGAAACCTTTTTTCTGGACAAAAACGGTTTTCCGGCGACTAACGACGTTAGGGTTCTGTTAGTCGGGGTCCATTGGTGGCCAATATGTTAATAGTTGGGACTGCCAGTCATTATTTTTGAAGTTGGGACTGTTGGCAGCCAACGACGAATAGTTGAGATTATCAAAATCCAATATTCCTATAGAAATTAATATACAGAGTATCTATCTCAGAAAATTAAATTAAATTACCTCTGCATTCGTTTAGCTACACGAACTTGTTCTTTAGAAGGGACGAAATCACTTGCCTTCAAACGAATTGTATAAGACGGACAACACGTTTTCTCCATTTCAGGTTTGTAGAGAATACAACCTGATCTCCTCCAACCTCTGTCAAGAAGAGCTGTCAACAACAACAAAAAAAAAATCATAATGAAAATCTTCTGATAATAACCATTATGCGCTCTCATTAGCGCAACGGGCGCATCAAGCATTATGCGCACATTTTAAAACCAAGTTAACCACAACAAAGTACACATACGAACCTTGGTAGTCATGAACAGTCAAACTGTGTGCCCATAAACCTGCAAGATCAATAAACCGAAATTTGAATTGAAACATGCAGATAGAGCTCTGTATATTTTATGTTCTAGCTGCATATACGTTCGGAGGACAAAAAAAGCACAATTATTTAGAGAACCCATATTGCCGACATCCTTCAAATGATCGAACATTATATGTTCTGTTGTAGTAGTGGTCAGTTGGCAAGTTCTGTTGCGATTTTATTTTTATCGTATCACTGTTATGTTATTTTCAGTTTTATTTGCTAATATACTAAATATTCAACTAATGGTTCTTTACAACCCATATGCTCTCACTTCTCAGTAGTATCAGGTCACTTTTACCTTTGATTCGGTGGTTATGAAAATGGAAACCTCAAAAAAAAAAAAAAAAAAAAAAAAAAAAAAAAAAAAATTAAAGACTTGTAAATGGCTACTCTTGTTTTAAGTTATACTTGAAGTTGCAACATGATGTTTTTATCCAGCCTATTCAATCATGCTAAGATTTATATACCTAACTGGTAAGTGAAATCCACAAACTAACCGTGAGCAATACTGGTGTTGGATCGAGATTTGCAATAACCGCAAGAGCTTTTCAGGTGACCATAGTCATCAATGACGCTTTCGTCTTTACCATTGTCAATGGTACTACTGCTACTGCTAGCTTCGCTCTTGACATTCATCTTATCCGCCATATGTACAAGATCGTTTTCAAATCTCCGTTTCAATAGACAAAATAAAAAATTGACACTGTCACGGCTAATATTTGCTTGCCATCATCATTTTCATTTTCATGTACACTTAAATCTTCAAAGAATGAAGAATCTGGAAGTTGGAAATCAGCAAATTCCTCCTCTGATGATTACAAGCGGAAATTATCATAAAACTTTGTAGTTACAGTTCAATGAACCAACTTTCAACCCAGAAATAATACTCCGTAATTAGGGGTGTTCAAGATCGGATTATCCATTTTTTGGATATCCGAAATTTCAGATAGTGAATATTAATATCCGAATCCGTATCCGAAATTTTACGGATTCAGATATTTAAATGGATATCCGAATTTATAAAAAAAACAAAAATTCCATTTCGTGCATAGATTAAGACGAAACATGTATTCAATTTTCCAAATTTCCAACATTGAAAACAAAAAACATTCATAAATCTACGTTCAAATGCGAGATTATTTTCCAACTTTCTAATATTTTTACTATATTTAAATTAAACATAGTAATCATAAAATACACACACACTATGTTTTAATTTTCGGATATCGTGTGATCCGATTACCCGAACTTTTTAGAAATCCGAATCTGCAAATTCGGACTATCCGATTTTCAGGTATCCGAAGTTTCGGATATTTTGGATATGGATTTTCGGATATTTCAGATTCGGTTTCGGATCCAGATTTTTTTAACACCCCTTTCATAACTTCATATTTATTTTAGTTCATACTCAAACCAGGCATGCTTTAATTTTTAATTTGCCACATTTTGCAGCGAAAAAGATGTATTAAAAAAGGAGTAGATTAAAAACTAAAAGTAACGTACATGAATAATGGAAGAAATAACCACCTTGCTAAAATACCCAGAAAAAAAATAACTAAAGATCAATTCTCATAAATTTTTTTGCAACAATTTACAAAAAAAAATCAATAGAATCATAGAAAGTAATTTTAATTAGTCATAAAATGCATATAATCAGCAAAATAGATAAGTATAACTTTAGCATACTGAATCAGCTGAATTAAAAAGCATATAACCAACACAAGATTTAGTTAAACTTACCGTTCGATTCGTCTCTGATTCTTGGTAGTCACCTCAGTGAATTGAGAGAATAGAACTGCTGACCTTCTAAACTTCCAATTTTGACTTTTGACTTTTGACTTTAGGATGAATCAGAGACTGATTTAAAAATGTGGGCCTGATTTAGAATTATGGGCTTATTAATTGGGTTAAACCATGGGCTTCTTAAGCTCTTAATTCCTGCTAGTAAAGGAGTACTAGAGGTGCATAAACCGGTTTTTAAGCACATATAGGTTCGGTTTCAAACCGGTTTGGTTTTTGTCAATGAGTCGAAATCGGTTTTTGCCCAAACAGGTTTCGAAGTGGAAAAGGATCGTTTTTGGTTCGGTTCCAAACAGGAATCAAATGAGCGTTTCTCAAACCAGTTCCAAACCATTTGTTCCTATACCGGGTCGGCTCTGGGTTACAAACCGGTTCCAGTTCTGGAATGGGTTCTTTTTGTGCACCTTTAATTCCTAGTTGGGTTGCATAATGGTCTCTCTATCCAAAGCCTGAGCTTATTTAGTTAAAAAGTTTTATGTAATCTCAGCTCGTCTCATACTTTTAACAATATGATTATCTCAACGTCAATGAAATATGAAAAGGCTTTGTATATCTATTTTTAAAAGGCACATGTTCACCAATTAATTAGATTTTATAAGACAAAGAAAACCTATACTTGTTAGGCAAGCAATCAAAATATCAAACTTTTTATTTTTTAGTTTTGTTTTTTACTACATTTATTTAGTTTTGTTTTTACTACATTAATAGGCAAATAGTTTTACATTGTAAGCCAAACTTCTTCAAGAAATATGAATTCACTTTCCATGGCTCGCCACCAACAGTCTTTGATAATGCCTTCGGTGCAAAGCTTGCCAAGAATTCGATTGAAAACTAGAAATTTTATGTTTATTTTTCCAACTAAAAGCACAAGAAGGTATTCTTCACCATTGTTAAAGCGGTTTAAAATCAAGTTGTTCGTTATCCCTTCCGAATACAACCACTAGGCCATCAACAGAGGCGAAGTATAGAAGAGGCGAGGAGGGGCGCCTGACCCTCCGAACTTTTCGCTCAGTAGTGTGATATATATAGTTTTCGTATAGAAATTTTTGGGTATATACGTTTTCGACCCCCCGGTTCTATAGAAATTCTTAGGTATATACGTTTTTGACTCCCCGTCATTCGGGTCAAGCTTCGCCACTGGCCATCAAGATGGTAATTTTCAACATGCACCATATTTTTTGGGAATGCGGCTTCTAAAGCTGGCGGTGTGATTTCGATCATAAGAAGGAGAAACCAACAATTTCAAGACATTTTTTAGGTAAATATCAGATCTATTGAGTGAATATATAGGCTAGAAGATAAGTTGCCTCATTTATTCTAACACGTACATAATGCTATAGGGTGTGGTCATGACCCTCCACGCCAATGCCATGTCACACACCTCTAATCCACAATCCAAAACCATTATCCTAAGGGTGTGGTCATGACCCAAACCACTATCCCCTCATCAGTGGCGAAGCTTGAGATTTCCGACCGGGGGGTCGAAAACGTACACCCAAATTTTTTTATAAAACGGGGGGTTGAAAACGTATATACCCAAAAAATTCTATACAAAAACTACATATACTCTCCACTACTGAGCGAAAAGTTCGGTGGGATGGCCGCCCCCTCCCGCCCCACTATACTACGCCCTTGCCACTTATTTTAATTTATATTTGTCTAAAGAAAAAAGAAATGATTACTTGAAAAATGGAAAGAAGGACCATGGTTGTCATGGTTTAATCCATACAAACCATAGTGGATTAGGAAAGGGGGTGGTATAGCCTTCTATTAATGTTCATACGTGGCAAATCATGTTCAATGATTTTATTACAAATATAAAAAATACGCTTGGATTCATTTCTATATACACTATTTCTATATATACGCTACATACGAAGAAAAACGTTTTATTATAGACGGGACGTTCTGAAATAAAGCCAAATTACATTGTTGATTTCAAGTAGCATGGCAGAACTTGTTATTTTAATTACATTTGAGCTTCATCTCTTTCTATATCTATAAAATTCAACTAAAAAAACATTTTTTTTATATTTCCTTTATTTTTCAAAAAGCTCTCACATCTAACTCTCTATCTTTATCTTTATCTTTATCTTTATCATACTCAAAAACACTTAGGTGGTGTTTGTTTTTTTGGCCAGAAGCACTTCTGGCCACTTATGTCTGCGCTGCGCAGATGCGCGCAGATGTTTGAAGTCTGCAGCTTGTTTGTTTTCCGGAAGATCTGCAGATCAAAAACGTCTGCCTTACCTTTTCCCCACGCAGACATGGCCTTAAGTCTGCGGACCTCTTCTCACCTCTTCTCCTGCACACAGACCTGCATCACCTCCACCACCACGTCTCCGTCACCATCTCCGCCACCACCTCCACCACCACGTCTCCGCCACCATCTCCGCTACCACCTCCGCCACCACGTCTCCGCCACCACCTCCACCTTCTTCCCTGCCACCGCCGCTGGTGCGGCTCCCAAAACCCCCAAATCGAAATCCAAATCGATCGCTAACAAAACCTCCAAATCAAATCGTCATCATCTGTTATCATCATTATCATCATCGATCGCTAACAAAACCCCCAAATCGACCCCCAAATCGAAACCATCATATGTTATCATCATCATCACCATCATCTTCATCGCATACCTGAGCTTAGTTCCGGGGGTGGTGCTGGTTGTTAGGTGGTAGATGATGGAGAAGGTGGAACTGAGATGGTGGTGCTGAGTGTTAGGTGGTGGTGGTGGTGGTTGCGACGGGGTGATGGTGGGTGCGACGGTGGACGATGGATGGTTGTGGTGGTGGTGGTGGGGAGATGAAGGCAGAGAGAGAGAGAGAAGTTCTGTGGTGTGTTGTGTGTGTGTGTTGTGTGTGTAGAAGATGTTTTTGTAGAAGTAAAAAAACAAATCCTCCTCTCCTTACAGACTGCAGACTTTTGGTTCACCTCTTCTCATGCAAATGCCTGCAGATGTGGTCCGCACACTGCAGACCTTTTCCCACGAAAAAAACAAACACCACCTTTTGTTCCTCTTTCCAACATACAAGTCACAACAAAAATATAGTCCGTTAACATGTGCCTCTATGTTCATATGTTATACCTTGCTTTTTATAGATCTTTCTTTACTATAGAGACTCTAATGTAGAAGTGTTTTTTATGTTTTTTTTTTCTTTTTCTTTTTTAATGGGTTATTGGATTTTATCACCTCTAACTATTGGCTATTGGCCGCTGTCACCCCCAACTATCACTATGACGCCTGCCACCCCCAACTTAACACTTAGTGTATTCTGTCACCACGTCATTAAGTGATCACTAACTTTTGATCTTATTACTATACTTTTGGGGGTGTCCTAAGATCCATATGACACCTCCAAAAGTATAGTAACATAATCAAAAGTTGACGATCAGTTAACGATTTGGTGACAAAACACACTAAATGTTAAGTTGGGGGTGACGATCGTCAAAGTGATATTTGGAGGTGGCAGCGGCCAATAGCCAATAATTGGAGGTGATAAAATCCAATATCCCAATATAATATGGGTAAGAATTAAACACTAAAATTCAACAAGAAGCCAAGAAAGATAAATTTAGGAGAAAAGAAGGTTGTATATGTATGAAAACAAAGAAGGATAATATTTTAGGAGAAAATAACTTTTTAGTACTCATGCGCCAAAACAAAGAAAGCAAGCCATTAAAGAGATTTATATGTATGAAATTAAATTACCTCAAGCAAGCCAATATGAAGATTATATGTATGAACTAAATTATTTCAAATAGTGCGAAGCTTGAGATTCCGATCGGGGAGTCGAAAACGTATATACACAAAAAATTCTATAAAACAGAGGGGTCAAAAACATACATACCAAAAAATTTCTATACGAAAACTACATAATCTCCACAACTGAGTGAAAAGTTCAGGGGTCGGTCACCCCCTCCCGCCCTCACTATGCTGCGCCCCTGATTCCAAATATCTATATGTTTGCCAAGTAAATTCAGGATTCGTTTGCCCATTTTTAAATATTTAACAACTCACTTTTATTATAAAACACACACCCAAATTAAACAAGCCATCAAAATTTTTATAAGAAAACACAGACTCAAATTAAACAAGCCATCAAAATTTTAAAGTTTTTATATTATTTCATTCTTGTTACATCAAAATATTTTACCAATTATACATTGCAACCCAATCATTTTCAAGAAATTCAAACTCATGTTCCAAGGCTCGCCACCAACAATCTTTGATAATGCCTCCTGAGCAAAGCTTGCTAGTAGTTTGATTAAAAACTGGAAATTTAATATGTTGATTTTTCCAATTAAACGCACAAGAGTATTGAGCATCGTCATCAAACTCAAGAAGGTATTCTTGACGACTATTAATCGTCTTAAAACTAGGTTGTTGGTCATCCCTTGCACAACCAACCATCAGGCCATCAAGATTATAGCTTTCAACATGCACTGTATATTTGGGGAATGGTTCTGCCGAAGGTTGTGGTATTGGCATGATTCCGATCATAAGAAGAAGGAGAAGCCATACCAATTCAAGAGATGGTGTATGATATGCCATTTTACTTTCTTGTATCTAAACTTAGGGGTTTGTGAGTTAATTTATAGGCCAGAATTTAACGTAACACATTTTTATTTGTTTTTTTATAACTAAAAATGGTTTGGGTAGTCATTTATTACCATCATTCATGAACTGGGGTAATAATTTAATATATATTTTTAAACTAGTTTTTTAACGACAAAAACACACCCTTAAAATCTATTTATAAAACTAGTGTTATTAAATCCGCGCGTTGCGCGGTGGGTGGGTATCAGTTCGTTTAATTACAGTACTCGCATTCGTTATAGCAACCAATAGAGAAAAAAAATCATGATATGACTAAAAATATACCAACACAGCGGGAATTTGATCGCTATCGGTTTATTTTGTTACGTCACCTACACTAATTACAGCAACCCATAGAGAAAAAAAATCTTGATATGATCAAAAAATACTGACACGTGAATTACATCGATAAAAAAACAAACGCAAGTTACATAAGACTATGGGGTATGGGGCGGGGGTTGGGTACAAACGCCCACGTCACCACCCCGGGTGAGCTTGGGTTTCGGCGTGGCCCCTTAGGCGGGGGTTTCAGCCCGAGCGTTGGGCGGGGCTACGGACATGACATGGCGGAACCTCGTTGGCCAAGAGCACTAGCCCTTTGAAATTGGTTTTTTTTCCACGCCACCCCAGCCACGCCCCACCATACCCCTTTGAAATTGGCTTTCGGTCTTGGGTGCCACATACTCCACGTGTCGCACCATGCCCCCAACCCACGCCCCACCATACGCCACGGTCTAAGCTATATAAAAGAACCACATAATACATGTAAAAAACCATAACACATGTAAAAAACCACTAGTATCCACATATAAAGAAAGCTTAAAAGCAAATCTACTGTTCATTCACTTTATGTTTTACTGTTCATTCACTTTATGTTTTATTAGTATACAATTCTTATTTGTCCACTTGATGAAATTCTGTTAGTTGAATATGTACCATTTTAGTAGGGGTAAACATCTGATGTCACATGCTAGGAGGTCATTGACTTTTATAAAATAATTAAAGATAGTATATGATGCAATATCATTTATAACTTTCATTCATTGTTAGTTTAAAAAAATGGGTACCTAATTGTGATTAATTTTGTTCTACACATTTCCATATAAATTTTGTTGAAAACGGAATTGTGTTTGAAATCGCGTATTTTCTTGTATTGTATGCTATAGCGAGTACTCGTACTGTGATGAAACGAAACCTAACAATATCGCAATTGATTATCAATACCAGTACCGCTATTTGTTTTTGTAGTTTTTTTATCATTGAAAAACACGTGTCTCTATCTTTTTGGGCAAATCATGAGTTTACTTTTTTTTTTATTTACATGAGATAGCTTTTGTGTAATTAAACAATTATAGATAACTGTTTTTTGTAATGTACAGAGTTGTTTAGGAACCTAACCGGTACCGCCCAACCAAGGGTGTAGCTTTGTGGGGGCGGGAGGGGGCGGCCGACCCCCCCCGAACTTTTCGCTCAGTATGTAGTTTTCGTATAGAAATTTTTGGATATATACGTTTTCGACCCCCCGGTTTTATAGAAATTTTTGGGTATATACATTTTCGACCCCCCGGTCGGAAATCTCAAGCTTCGCCACTACGCTCAACAACATCCGTACCATTAGTTATTTATATATTCTTTTGGTTTCAATATGAGTTGGTTTCAATATTTTTTCACTACCCACACAGAAACGATATGTGCAAATAACTCACAACTTTATGTTAGTAACTTCTATTTGATTACGTCGGTACCATTGTAAACATTATTTTATTTTCTATACGTGTAATGAATTTCCACCGCACCATGCGGAAGAATCTCATCACTACTTGCATATAAATAACGTAAGGTAACAAGTTTCAAACTAGTACCCGAAACTTTAAGAATCAAATACACAAGAAGTGTGAGATTAAGTTGATGTCCGTGATATATGTTTTGGTCAAAAATCACAAAAAGGATAATGTAACTAAATCTGATTTTGTGAGGTTAGATGCTTGGTTAATTGAACAAATGTATGAATAAAAAATGAATGATGAACACAAGAATTTATACGAGGAAAAAGCCCTTAATCAATGAATGATCTCCGACATAAAAAACTGTGGGTGATGGAAACTACCGATCACCAATTATATTAAACAAACAAAGTTTACAACTTCGGATGATAACACGCTTGATACAATGATTGCTAGAGTGTTAGGTGCTGTTTGTTTTTGCTTAAAACCTCTGCAAAGAGCTTATGTCTGCAGGCGGGCAGACATAAGACCTTAAAGACTGTTTGTTTTTTTTAAACAGATCTACAAATGGCTTCTTTCATCTTAAATAAAAAGCTATGAACATAAGCTTCAAACATCTGCAGACACCCTCTTCTCCTCTTCTCCTTCCAGCCGACTCCATAACCCCCGACACCACCACCTCCGACACCACCTCCTCCGACACAACCTCCACCCCCACATCCCCACATCCCCGCCACCACCACATCTCCACCACCACATCTCCACCACCACTCTCCACAGACCTGCATAAGAGGGAAAGAAGAGAGAGAGACCGTAGAGAGAGAGAGAGAGAGAGGGAAAGAAAAGAGAGATCGGCGGTGGTGGGTTTGATGTTCTTTATCTTCAAACAAAACCCCCAAATCGAACGATGACGGTGGTGCTTGGCTTCGCGGTGGTGCTTGACGGTGGTGGCAGAGGAGGTGCTTAGCTTCACGGTGGTGCTTGATGGTGGTGGCAGAGGAGGTGCTTGACGGGGGTGGTGCTTGACGGTGGAGTGGGGGCTAGGGTTTGCGGTGGTGCTTGGCTTCGCGGCAGGAACTAGGGTTTGCGGTGGTGCTTGACGGTGGTTGTTGGTTGTGGTGGTGGCAGGTGGACGGTGGAGGAGGTGGTGGCGGATGGTTGTGGTGGTGGTGGTGGTAGATGAAGCAGAGAGAGAGGACTGAGGAGTGTTGTGTGTTTGTGTGTGGTTTTTGTAGAAGTAAAAAAAAAAAACAAACCCTCTTCTCCTTGCAGACTGCAGACCTTTGGTCCACCTCTTCTCATGCAGATGCCTGCAGATGTGGTCCGCAGACTGCAGACCTTTTACATCTGAAAAACAAACACCACCTTAGTGTGTGTAATCGCCAAGAGTTTGCAGAGAGTGCGAGAGTTGTATGTATATGTAACTAACTTGCTATATAAAGCTTGTTATCCCCTTTAAAATTAGAAAATATCTAAGTAACAAACTATCCGACTTTGGTGCAAGCTCCCCCACGATCACCACAACGGTCATGGAGCCATTGCACGTGCAAAAATGTCAAGCATATTCCCCTGGAATCTTGGTATGACCAAGTCTCATTCGAATACAGCTGCAAAACAAGTTTAAAAACAATGGAAACAATTGTTAGTTTAGGATAATAATGAGGATCCTGGATCCTTGGCCTTCCTGTATCATTTCCTGAGGATCCTCGATCCATACTAAACTGTGCATCCATGATCCAGGCTACACTTGAGGATCCGTGATCCACATGCTGTAAAATTTTATCCCTAACAACCCTTTTGGGTACCAAGAAACCCCGAACCCTAGCCCGCCACAAAACCATCAACCAACAACCGACCTAGCGGCCCTTTCATCTACTCACCGGTTCCCGACCTAACGGTCGTCGCGTCGTTTATAGGAAACCGTGTTTACACGAATTTTCCATACGACGAATCATCTATTACCGTCAATAACCTTTCCCAACCTGATTCGGTTCCCGAAACACAACCGCAAGACGTGAGCGGTTCGTTATCAAAACCCGTGAAAAAAAAAGAACGGATGAGGAGAAAGCTCTTGTGGCCGCTCAACGAACACAATTAAAGTGGACGCTGCTAGAAGAAACCGTTTTGGCAAAATGTTATATCAACGAATCGCAAAATCCAATTGAATGTATTTTTATATAACAATGTTACTTTTTAGTTTTAATATAATTTTTTAGAATGCCTATTTTTTTTTTTGGAATAGGGAATTCACGACACTGCCAGCATTTTTGGGATTCCATTAAGAGATCCTTTCATACGCAAATGAAAAGCGAGGAGGTGTATCGTGAAAATGATAGCCTCTCGTCCAAGTGGGGTGACATAAATACACAAGTCACCGCGTTCAACGAATTTTTCCATAAGGCGAGGACCTCGCTAAGGAGCGGTGAAACGAAGGCGGACTTTATCCAGAACGCCATTACAGCATACAGAGACAACAAGTCGCATGAGTTCAAGTACATGCATTGTTGGGATATATGTAGGTACGCTTCTAAATGGGCGAGAGTTCCTACTGCTAGCGAATCAACTTCATCCAACAGAGCACGAACACCCTCGTCCCATGCTCAGTCTGAGAGCTTGATCTAAATTTGGATGATTTTGATGATTCTCCTCGCCCGCCAAGTAGAAACACGTCAAAAAAACGGGTTCAAAGAGGGAGATCGGATTCGGCATCGGGTAAAGGGTTGTACACCGACAAGTTGGATGAAATTGGAACGAAAATCGACATATTCAATTTCATCCAACAACAAAGGATGGAGATTAAGAAAAATATGCAAGCCGCGTACGATAAAAAAACATATAACAAAGAAAGACGCGAGGATATGAAATTTCTCGCCATGAACATGGATCACCTTAGTGGCCCAGAATTGGAATTGACGTTGAAGATGAAACAAGAAATCTTAAAGAAGTATGATATGGGCGAATCTTGAAGTATATATATATATATTTTTTATTTTATGTACCTTTTTATGTAGTTTTTTTTCTTCTTAATTTTATTTGTAGTTTTTTTTTTAAATTATATTTAGTATCCTGTTTTAGTTAAAAGAAATTTTAAATAGTTAAAAAAAATAAGAAATGACACATGGTTGGCCACGCCAACCCACACCCAGCCAGCAGCCCCGCCACGCCGCACCATCCATGTGACCCCACCAGCTTGCCACTTGTCGCTCAATACCCCAACCCAAGTCCCCACCCCCCTCAGTTTAGTTATCAAATATTAAATGGCATTGTAATGAAAGGTTGAAAACCAATTTTAAAATAACATAAACAATAATATGCAAAACCAAGGATAAACTCGTTCGTATGAAAGAGCTTTATAAGTTTTTTTGTTGAATTTACCTTACCATAAAAGATGAACCATGAAATATTTACTTGTTCGCATGAAATTGTGAAGAGAAGATGAAGATGGAATTGAAGAGTATTTGAAAATCAAGATTTGAATCATAAGGGTTAATGATCGTTTTTTCAATCAAGGTTTTTTAGAAAATCAAGATTTGAATCATAAGAACGCCCGTAGCGGGCGTGTTTTTTTTTAAAAATAGCCAAAAAAACGCCCGATCACGCCCATACACCGCCCCCCTCGCGTGTTTGGCCAATTTTTCTGGTTTGGCGTGTTTTAAATCACGCTGTAGGGGCAAGGTTTTAACCAATCAGATTCATTTCCATTTTTGTAAAACCAATCAAATTTTTTTGATGTTTTTTTATTTAATTTTATTACAAGCATAATGCCCCACAATGTCCACATCCTCACTACACCCATTTTAGAAAACGCCCAATCATGCCCCATTCTGCCACATGGCGCAAAACGCCCTAGGGTGGGGCATTATTCACACCCCAACGACTACGCATGCTCTAAGGGTATGAGTTTGATTAATAAAATGAAGCATTTGATGATAATATATATTCATCAAACAGGCAAACACAAAATCACGTTCGTATTGCACTATGTGCATCATAAGTTGTAGCTAGAAAAATAATCCATAAAGATATAGCGTTAGTAAAGATGAAACAGCAGACATGATCTTCAACAATAATAACCAACACCTTGTTTCTTGTTCAGAAAAGCATTTGATTCAGCCAACTGAGTAAATCATTCGCTCAGAGAGATCGGTACCAACAGCCGTCATGTACTTATCCAACTGACTCTCCAAGTAGTTCCTTTCCTTGGCTCCAAACGCTTGTCGTATATCCTTCAAAAAAAAAATATTATAAAACCGCATACAAGTTTACCAACCCATTTATATGGCAACATGTTGTACTTGATTGATAACGAGTCAAACAGGTTAAAATTTGAAGAGTAAACTGCCATTTTGGTCCCTGAGGTTTGGTCACTTTTGCCAATTTAGTCCAAAACTCAAACCTTTTGCATCTGGGTCCCTGTGGTTTCAGTTTTATTGCCATTTTGGTCCAAAAATGAAATCAGGTCATATTTGTCTTATAAAATCCTGCAATTTTGTCATTTTCCTCAAAGGCAAATCAGGTCATATTTGTCTTATAAAATATGGTATTTATTTATAAAAAAGAAATGATCATTTTGCCTCTGCGGAAAAGGACAAAATAGCAGGATTTTATAAGACAAATATGACCTAATTTCATTTTTGGACTAAAATGGCAATAAAACTGAAACCACAGGTACCCAGATGCAAAAAGTTTTGAGTTTTGGATTAAAGTGGCAAAATTAAACAAACCACAGGGACCAAAATGGCAGTTTACTCAAATTTGAATAACGTTGCTTTAAGCAAGAAAAACAAAAATGATAATGACTTCGGTTGAAGTGTACCTTATATTTCAGGTGCATTCCCCTCAAACCAATGACAATATTACTGACATCTTTTCGCATTTCAGTAGGCGTCAAACTAAGGGATTCTGGTAGTACTAAGGATTCGTCGTCATCATCGTCAGAGTCTTCGAAAGCACCTTCAGACATTTCTTCATCCCCATCAACACGAATGTCATTCGATTCATACTCTTGTTCAATCTGATCTTCAATTGCGTCAGGCAACAAATCCACCTCGTTTTGCAAGGTGGCAAAATCGGATAATACAACATATGGTTTTCTATCAAGTAGCCTCTTAGCAATATCAAATGAAACCCATCTGCAAGAACATGTGTAATGTTAAATGTTTACTATTATTATATCATTTAATATAAAAAAAAAGAGTTAATTGCCCGGATGGTCCCTGTGGTTTCACGTTTTTTCACATTTAGTCCCCACCTTTTGAAAATAGCAGGTATGCTCCCTATGGTTTGTCCTTTTGTTACTCGGATAGTCCCCTGACATTTACTCTGGGGACTATCCGAGTAACAAAATGACAAACCATAGGGAGCATACCTGCTATTTCCAAACTAACTGACATTTACTCAGGGGACTATCCGAGTAACAAAATGACAAACCATAGGGAGCATACCTGCTATTTTCAAAAGGTGGGGACCAAACGTGAAAAAACGTGAAACCACAGGGACCATCAGGGCAATTAACTCTAAAAAAACAACTTACTCATAACGAAGAGGACAGAGAAGCTCAGATGGACGATAAGCTGCTTTATACCTCATCTTGTTGCAGGAGTGAATATAGTATCCAAGATAATAATACTGCAAGCTTGGACACTGTCTTTGACTTTCTTTGACCCAATTTATTTCTTGTAGTGCCGAGTACTTACCGAGTGACAAAAACGCAAGATCAGGGTCCCAAAATAGATATTTACTGGACAAACATTTAGGAAGAATATCTATCACACCAACTGCAATCAGTTTGCCATTAACCAAATATTGTTGATGAAACGAACCAAACCCACATGACGGAACAGTACTGTCTCCATTTGGTTGAACAAATATTAACGGACTGTCGATCAAGAATCTCTTGTAAGAACTTTCAGTCACATGATCTGGTGTATCATTATGCACTTTAATCTGGTATTTTCGATATAGTTCATATTCTTCCCGGTCAAAAGTTGACCTTTTTAGACGAATCTCAAGATTCTGTCTTTTGACTTGAAATTTTTCAGGGTTATTCGAAGAACTCCCGTGAGAAATCGCAGGTCTTCCGACCGTTGCATCTGCCTGAATTTGTGTTTCGGTAGAATAGAAATTAATATGTCCATTGCAAGCTTTTACAGACAAACCGATAGCCAATGCTGAATTAGTTAAACCGTTTGATAGCATTTCCGCAACAACTTTCGGATCGTTTTCTGTGCCGACATTCTTTTGGACCCGTCTTAAAGCAGCAACGATTTGAAAAGAAATGTTGCTGGTATACACAAGATCTTGAGCTTCTCCCGCTTGTAGTTTTCGCTTGTTTGGTGCAACACTTTTGACAGAAGCTTTAGGGAATTGAATTTCACTAGGAAATTTCCCCTGTTCTACGCATGTGAGTACACCTGAATTAATCTGGTCAGACAGATAGACGATCTTTTGGTCGACGTTGTTCGAGTGTACGTTATCTGCTATAATGTCCTTTTGTACTGAACTGGCAGATGATGGCCCCTTATGTTCATCTGAATTCTTGATATTGAGTGAACCATCTAGAAACCTGTGATCAAGTTGATTATTCGGTAACAGGATACGGTTAATATAGCAATTAATTAAATTGACTATCATTTCAGAAAGACAAAGATAAATATTAAATTATTAGATCACCTCTGCATTCGTTTAGATACACGAACTTGTTCTTTAGAAGGGACAAAATCAGTTGCTTTCAAACGGATTGTGTAAGACGGACAACATGTTTTCTCCATTTCAGGTTTGTAGAGAAAACAGCCGGATCTCCTCCAACCTCTGTCAAGAAGAGCTGTCAACAAAAAAAGAGAATCATAATAGATTCTAGAAAGTTGTATTTTTGAGCATGTATTTAAATGTGTACCCTTTCTTGTAGGGCTGTAAACGAACTAAACGTTCGGCGAACAGTTCGTGAACCGTTCGGCGGGAAGTTCGTTTGTGTTCGTTCGTTTATTAAACAAACGAACACGAACAAGAAATTCCGTTCGTTTAGTTAAATGAACAAACATGAACAGAGGTCGTGTTCGTTCGTTTATGTTCGTGAACATTCGGTAACGTGTTCGTTTGTGTTTGATACTTCATTAGTGTTTTTAATTTTTATATTTTTATTTAAATACTTTAAAATTCCGACAAATTAAATATCTAATAAGTGTCCGTGTATTATATATTCTGTTCATGAACGATTGTTTGTGTTCGTTTGTTTCCATTTGTGTTAATGAACATTAGTTTGTGCTCATTTGTGTTCGTCAACGTTCGTTGCCTAGAATTAACAAACAAACACAAACGAACACGAACAAGTTCATTTCCTTAACAAACAAACACGAACATAAAATCCCGTTCGATAAGTGTTCGTGAACGGTTCGTGAACACATATATTTCTTAACAAACGAACATGAACAAGGTCTTGTTCGTGTTCGTTTGGTTCGTTTACAGCCCTACTTTCTTGTATCAAATTATCTCATTTCATTATCTCATAATAAAGGATTAAGCTGCATAATTTTGTATTCTATATGTTTGTCTCTTATTTTCTTTGTTATACGCTCCATTTATGTCATCTAGCTATAGGACATGAAAATCTTCTGAATATAACCACAACATAGTACATACACTAACCTTGGTAGTCATAAACAGTCAAACTGTGTGCCCACAAACCTGCAAGATCAAGAAAACGAAATTTAAATTTGAAACATGCAGATAGAAGTCTGTTTATTCTATGTCCTAGCTGCATATACATTCGGAGGACAAAATAGCACAATTTTTTTATAGAACCCATATTGGCGATATCCTACAGATGATCAAACATTGTAAATTATACTTTGCTACCATAATGATGTCTATTGTTGATAATCTCCCACTTCTCAACATGTTACTGAATATGCAAAGGGCCCCACTAGAACATACGCTAGATGCATAATTGTTAAACAAGGTTGTAAGCAAAACGTCTTAAACTAAAAAAAGAGGGATTAACTGATTATCTCGTATAGCGCGCTACATAGTGTATAGGTTATATGTCGCAACATTTTTATTTTTTATATATTTGTTTCAATTTTTTTCTCATCTCCACTGCTCAATACCTTGGTCTTATAACATGTATTTTTCTGTATTTCCTTATCTCCACTGCTCGATAACATGTATTTTTCTGTTGCTCTACTTTATGGCTATTCATCAAATAGCGGGCGCTATTTTGTCGCTATCGCTTCGTAGCACATAGGTAGCTTGTCACTATGAACCGCTATTCACCAATGGACAACTATGTTGACAAGTATGCTATACCACTATTTTCTCATTTTAAGTCTCATTTGCTAAGAAAGTAAATATTCAAGTGACGGTTTTTCCAACCTACCATATGTTCTCAGTCTAGTATCAGATCACTTTCACCTTACTTTTGATGATTGTATAGCTAAATCTCAAACAAATTGATTTGAGACTGTTACACACTAAGCAATTAATGCGATAAAAAACCGGATATCAGTCAAAGACCAACATGTGAGATATAGGTTATCACGGTGGGATATCGGTAATTTAATATCATGTAGAATTTATATATAGAGAGCAATTTAACACTAACAATTCAGTATACTCTCCTACCATTATTCATTAACAAATTAACCATTTACACCTTGCAAAACGCTAACAATTGTAGCAAGTAGGAACTGATTAAGACTTAAAACACAAACATTAAACACTAACAATTAACCAATTAATAGCAGCAATAAGAAGAAAGACGAATGATAGAACTAAGAAGAAAGGTACTAAGGTACTGACATCGGGAAAATCGGTGATATAGTCAAATATCAATCAATTATCGGATAATATTGGTACCGATATTCCGAGCAATATTTGACACCGATATTTTACATGGGGACCGATAACCGATATGTCGGTTATAACTGATATGTCACCGATTTAACCGCATATTAACACATATACTGTTAATCAAGTTATACATGTATCATAACAATTTTCTCCACCTTATTCAAACATGCTAAAATATTCATATGAGGTACAATCTGACCTGAAAAAAACAGTTCCCAAATTTTTACAATTTGGCCCTAAAAAGTACAAACCTGCTCACTTTCTATTGACCAAAAGGATCACAATTCACATATTATCTTTTGTAACATATTATACGTCTAATCAGATTAGTGAAATCAACAAATTAAACAGCACAGTAAACCTAATTGATGAGTGAATCAGAAAGTAACCGTGAGTGATGCTGGTGTCGGAACCGGATTTGCAATAACCGCAAGAGCTTCTCCGGCGACCAACGTCAACGACGACGCTTTCGCTTTTGACATTTTCGATCGTACTGGTGCTGCTGCTAGCTTCGCTCTTGATCTTCTTCTTATCCGCCATACGTACACGATCGATCAATCGTTCGTTCAGTTGTTCATTTAGTGAGATGATTACCGGAATTGACTGTTTTCCGGCGGGGGATTGGATCGGAGAATGGAGGAATAGGTCACCCAACCGTAGCTCGTACAAGCCTTTTGTTAATTTACTTGAAGTACTTTCTTCTTTTGTGAGATATGAACACAAAAAATATATGTTAAAATAGAATTTATTTTTATCAATCTTTAAAAGTAGCGAAGAGTATTCGGTACTGAGTATAGGTGTCGTAATAGTGTTTGGTTTCTACTTTTTTAGAAATTCGGTATTAGTATTAGTATCGAATACTGGTTTGGTATCATATAGCGAAGAACATTTGATACTGAGCATAGGTATCGTAATGGTGTTTGGTTTCTATTTTTTTAGAAATTTTGTATTAGTATCAGTATTGAATACCGGTTTGTTATCATACCGAATAGGAATTATACTGATAGATTTCGTATGGTATTCGGTACCCGTTATTCTTGAAATTCAATATCGGTAATTTTGATACTGATTTGGTATTGGTACCATAGCGATCTCATCCTATTAAAAGGATAACTTTATTATTATTTAAGTATACGATTTTTAAGTATTTTATGATTGAACATTGACAATGGTAATGATCTTGAGGATTTGTATTTTATGATTGAACATTGACAATGGTAATGATCTTGAAAGTGATGTTATATGGTTTTATATGAAGATTTTGGAAAATGAATATATTGTTGTATGGCATTCAAAGTTAGGTATAAAAGAATTATGAAAAATACACATGACATTTGTGTTGAGAGAAAAACAAAATTGTGATGTATGCAAAGAGGTTTTTAGATGGAAGTTTCTTGTAAAATGTGTTGTAGATAGGGTGTTGAATTCAACTCCATAATGTGACTTTTATCTAAAGGTAACAATCACCTAACAACCATGGGATATTATTTAAATTTATTTTAATATTCTATAGGTTAATAAAACTTTCTACATCACTCTTTTTCTTTCTTTTTTATGAACTTTTTTATAATTGAATCTAAACATGTTCATACATATGTGATCAATAATCCCCAAAATTATTTCCTTAGCAACGATTTTTGGGTCTTTCATACATATGTGATAAGTGATTGATATCCTCAGTGGTCCTTTTTTGATACTCTTTTGTAGGCTTTGAGTTGCAATCGAGTGCAAAGCACAACTTTGCAACTAAGCACAATAAACTAGTTTCTAAAAACAGCTTATACAATTGATCGATCAACTCGGAGTGATAATTGATTGTGGTTTTTTACTACACGATACACTCTTTGTCGACTCATCAAAAAAGATTTTAACTTTTCTTTTTAACCTAACTCTGTTTCCCCTAATTTTTGTTCTATGTTTGTAATATCCAATAGTAAATACATGCAAACACTAGTTTCTAATAGTTTCATAAATTGTGTATTCACCGGTGATTATAAAACAAACACTAGTTAACACACTATTAGAATCTACAATGTCTTTACTAGTGAATACATGTCCGTTAAAAAAAATGAATACATGTATTCTCTGTATATTTAGTGGTTTCACAATTAATGTATTATCAAGTGAATATAGTAAAGTATGCTATTGATTAATATATAGAGTATTCACTACCAACTAGTGAAATACACTAAAGTATCACGAAGATTTAACAAGAAAATGTGTATAATTATTATAAATTACAGATTACTCATACACACTACTTACTATAACTTTATAATAAACAATTATTCCATATAATTTGTAGTTTATTAAATGTGAAAAGCTAACTTTATGACATAGATTTATACGATGTATAAAGTATTATAACGTGCTCATAACAAACAAATTCCATATTGCAAACACACACATTTATATATATCAAAATTCTACATAAATCATTACAATAAATTAGTTTGAAAATCTATAAGAAAACTTGACTTTATTATACAAAGTTATACCATGTGCACGGTATATTCTTATAATATGCTCATAGCAAACAAATTCCATCTTATATATTTTCATGAATTATTATAACAAATTGTTTACACTAGTTGTTTTACTTCAACTAAAAAACGCCTAGTCTACTATTGCAACAAAAAAAGGTAATTAAACTCGTACGTTACACATGTTTAATTTAAAAAAAAAAAAAAAAACTTGGTGTGCTTCACTTCTTTGTATGCATCGAGATGACTTTCTCAATAGTAGTACCTTTCTTGACTGGTGCATTAGGCACGCCTCTTAGATGCCAACCCAACCCCTCATGTTGGCGCTCTTTGGAATATACGCAACCTTGCATAATTGCATTTAGACCACCCGTAGTGGGACGCGATTTTTAAAAAAAATTGAAAAAAAACGCCCCAAAACGCCCCTACCCCCACTACACCCGGCGTTAGCCGGCGTTATTTTTGAAAAGTTTTGTTGGTGGCGTTTTATTTAAAACGCTCAAATTGGTTTGTACCACCTTTTGACCCACCAATCAAATTGCTTTATGCCTCTGACAACTTTTGATATAACCCTACTTTTGCAATAAAAAAAATAATATGCACAATGACCGAAATATGCACAGGGACATGCCCATTTTGTTTGTTTTTTTTTTCTAATTGGAAGGGGCATTATTAGATAATGCCCCACTACGCCACTTTTGCTATAATGCCCAACGATGACTAGGATGCCACGTGTCGGATAATGCCCCATGGTGGGGGCATTATGTTTGTTCACCACTACACATGGTCTTACAGTGAAACAGCATTCACTAGTTCGTGTATGGGAAAACAAAAACACTATCTAGTATCTAACTAACTTGTCAACTGACCCCTTCATCAATAAGGCTCCCCTTTATTCGTTAGTGCATTCATGGATATACATGTGATATGTGGCATGCCAATATGATAGACGATGTATAGGTGTCTACATTGTCTTTCTTAACGGTGAAATATATCTTACTAAATATTGTCTACGATACACACAACAACTATTTGAATATTGTTTTCCACTTTGAATGATATAAGGTGACACCTAAGAAACTCCAAGTGCAATTCATCTCTAACAATTACTAACTTATCGTTTCTTCGCCAAGCATCTTATCACACCCAAAATTACAAGCATACGGTCAAAGGTTCATATTGTTTCATGTTTTTTTTATTGTGTGACGATTTCTCAAGATGTACTACGTGGTGTAATAAGGTTTAGACATTAAATCCTATAAAGTCCTATAGGTATAGGTCTAGTTTACATAGGACGTTGTGTCTATAAATATTGTGTATCACCATCCGTTCAATCAAATAAAGTCAATATACGCAATATAATGATTTTGATTGATGTATTAGTTTGAATTCAATAAATCAAGTTTCTTAAAGCTATAATACTAAGTTTAAGACTTAATAAATATATAGGATTCCATATGCTAAAAAAAAAACAAGAGGCAGTTTTGGGAAAAAATCATAAGTGGAAATCATATAATGCAGTCCCTACAAGGACCAAAACTCACGTAACAACAAGATGTAATGTTAGGGATAACTCAAATTCACATTTTTTTATATTCATATGTCGATTTTTATATTTAATTTTGTATTGTATAATTTTCAACTTCTATGGCGAAATTATATATTATGTCGAAGTTGGTACGTCTTTTTTGTAACTAAACATTTTTTTTGTTAGGGATATAAATTTATAATAATTCATCCAATGATTGGCTTGTATGACATACCTTGAAAGCACCATATTTTTTCCCAAACCGTACCCAACTACCACACCTATAATTTTTTTTTTAAAAATACCTAAAAATATTATGCGTATTCATATTAAAGAAATGCATAAATCTAAAAAGTAAAATACTACTTTTTGTATATATTAGAAACCTCGGTGATGATAAATAATCTTATGATCCTGGTGATACCAAGTGTCATGAAGACAGGAAAAAATGAAAATAAAAAGTTGAACCTAAACTTTTCGTTGTCATAACGTAGCTTTGAAGTGAGAAGAACTCCATTATAGGCCCTTAGCATTATGTATATGCTTCATTGGGTCCCTTATGTTATGACCAATCACAAATCCACGTCTATTGTATAACGAACATTAATGTTATCCAATTCTTTTTAACTGAGATGTTATCGAAAAACTCATGAGACCCTATGAAAGCTTGCACAAAACAAACGCATTTGTGGGGAGCCTAAAGTAGATATCAATGAGTATTACATTTGATCAGAGACTTTCTAGATGGGCCCGACAGAGATGGATCTAAACCACTTTTATGAGTTTTCAGGAACTCATTCGGTTTGGAAAAAATAGAAAAAAAAATTGTGAGAACTTTGTGTGATTTGAAAAAAAAATAGTAAGAATTAGTAAGAATCTACCAAAAGAAACAGAGTGAGATAAAGTAGTTAGATCCACCACTAGACCCAATCACTTATCATTCTATTTATCCACTTAGAGCTCCAATGAGATACATCTTGAATCACTTGTAAATAAGAATTTAAGAATTTTATGTTTCAAATTTTACTATAATTAAATATGATATAAAGTAATAAGTAGTTAGTACCAAAGATTTAGAACTTTATAAAATGATGTATTGAGATAAAATACTGATAAGGTCCAAATTTAGGACATAAGATGAGAGAGAATTTAGACGATATTTGGGAGAGATTAGGAGACTAATTCTACATTTCCTTCGTAACTCGCAAGAAAATAAAAGAGATTTTGTATATAAGTTCCATTTATTCAACCCATTATTCAAGTACTACTTACTCTACTAAACTAATGACCCATTAAATCACCTAAAAGTAACACAAGTGCTATTACATGATGGACATGAAGGAAGGTGGCGCATTGGCTTTGCGGGTTAAGCGCTTAATAATCTTGCCCAGTTGAAACATCCTTGTCCTCGAGGATAAATTCGGAAAAGGCTTGCAAAGCCTATGGTGGCCGCCACTCAGTCTTTATGACGACAATCAGAGAAGTAATAGCAAGGCGGCACAGTGGGCGCCACTCGCATTCCTCGGATACGCCTTATCTCAATGTTTCATTGTCCATTGTGAGTTCGGGTTGTGTTGTTGGCATGAATATTGGCCTCACATGATTGTAACACGTAGTGCAATCAGATACTAATTCATACCTGATACAGATGGATTTATTCTTTAAACTTTTGTTTAACATACGATCAATTGCTAAAGAAAAATTGTGGTTTAGTTTAATTAGAAGCACAATATCAAATCCATTACACAAAATATATTATTTATAGCTTTATACATTAGATCATTGTTAATAATCCTCAAGAACTTAGCAGGAAGTGAATTAAAGAAAACATTTGACACCTTTAGAAACCTCAGGTACTTAATTTGTACCATGTACAAACTTCAGGGACTGAAAACAGCCCAAGTAAAACGTTATACGGAACAAATCGATCATATCCTCATTACGAAACATATAAACGAAATAAAAACGCTTTCATAAATTAACAACACATTCCTTTAATAATGCTCATCTTTTCTTCCAGAGTCCAAAAAGACAAATCTAGATAAAGTTACAACTTTTTATGCAATGAGTACAAGTCACTGTAGCACACTTTTTCCTCTGAAAGCCACTCTCTCTCCCCCATTACCGTCTGCTGCAATAGAATGAAATTGACTCTCTCTCTCTCTCTCTCTCTCTCTCTCCTACAGTCGTTTGTCTCTATTCTCACCTAATTTCAAAGGTGAAAGCTTTCATTAAATCAAATGCTTGATAGATTTCTTTCAAGTTGTTGACTATTGTGGCTTGTGTTCTTCTCCAAATGCTTGAAATTCATTTGGGTTTTTCTTTCTTTCTTTTTTTTTTATAAATATTTGAAACAAATTTAGAGGCATTGCAGTTAGATTGTCAGATCTGGGGGTGTAAATTTGTGGGTGATGGTGAAGAAAGAATTATAAAATTATTGAATTATACGATGAATCGGAGTTTCCGGGGGCCGGAGAAAGAAATGCCGGTGCCGGTGAAGCAACGGCAACAGAGTTACCGGAATTTAGCAGCAAGAGAGAAAGAAGAGGAGCCTGGGTTGTTTTTAGAGATGAGAAAACGAGAAAAAGAACTTCATGATCTTCTTCTTCAGAGCCCAGAAGGTGAATTTGATTCATCACTTGGTATGTTTTAATTATGTAATTATGAAGTTTTAGTTTTATTTTTTGACATTTGAGTAACTCCACCCCCCCCCCCCCCCCATGTGATGAACTGATGATATGAATTTGGTTAATTGTTTTATATTTCTTAAATCATATTCATGTTGCAGGATCAAGAACAGGAAATTCTCCTATATTCGGTATGCAATCTGCAACAAGTGTTCGAAAAACCGGTGCTGATGAATTTCTCAACTCTGAAAATGATAAGAATGATTATGATTGGTAAATCTTGTCTTGTATTTTCTTCATGTGCAGATTATGGTTCCATATTCATGCTTAGGTTCATATATTGTGGTTTGTTAATCGAAAATTCGATCATTTTGGTTGTATTTTCAGGCTTTTGACTCCCCCTGGTACTCCTCTTTTTCCTTCACTGGAAATGGGATCACAGAAAACCGTCACGAACCAAAATGGAACTCATAAGGCTCATCCGAGTGCAGCAAAATCTAGAGTATGCGCGATAAATGGTTCCTTACTAGTCGGTTTACAGTTGATGTGTATATTTTTATTATGTTTTTTTTTTTGTTACTTTTGGTATAGTTATCAAATACCCAACAAGAGTCTACCGGTAGGAGTAATTTGGCATCAAGACCACGAGCAGCATCTCCCGCACCAGGTGCAGGACCCCATAGACCATCGTCCACAGGGGCTGCAGGTTCAGGCTCAGGTTCAGGTTCAGGTTCAAGGTCGTCTACTTTGACAAGCAGGCCAGCTTTAGGTACCCAATCTAGAGCCGTATCAAACCCGGTTACCAAAAACGTACCCGCTTCAACTACAACCGTTAGACCAAGATCTTCCACACCCACACCCGCTTCACGCTCCGTCTTGTCTTCATCTAAACCAACCGTCCCTGCTAGATCTTCTACACCTACTAGGTCCACTGCAAGATCTTCAACCCCAACGAGTAGACCGTCATTATCTACAACGAAACCCGCACCACGGACACCAACGCCACCACGAAGGTCACCCACATTGTCAACCGTCACAAAGACATCTACCTCCTCAATCAAATCTCCTTCCACTGTCGCAAATTCAGCTAGTTCTCCGAGTGCAAGACCGAGACCATGGAAACCACAAGAAATGCCCGGTTACACCCTCGACGCACCGCCTAATTTAAGAACCTCACTTAACGACAGGCCCATTTCGTCCATCAGGGGTCGGGCTGGTGCACCAAGCAGCCGCTCTTCGTCTATAGAGCCCGTGCCCAGCGGAAGGGTAAGAAGGCAATCGTGTTCACCTTCAAGGGGTCGGCTTCCTAATCCTAATGGTGTGACCCGCAAGAGTGGAAGCTCTGTACCAATCCCAGCATTGATCCGTTCGTATGCTAAAGCTAATGATAATGTGAGCCCCGGGTTGTATGGGACCAAAATGGTGGAACGCGTCATAAACATGCGCAAATTGGCCCCGCCAAAGCAAGATGACAAACACTCACCAAACAGCAATCTATCCGGGAAATCATCGTCACCTGACAGCTCGGGTTTCGGAAGATCACTTTCAAAGAAATCACTAGATATGGCCATGAGACATATGGTAATGTTTTTTTTTTTTTTTTTTTTTTTTTTTTTTTTTTTTCTTAAAATGGTATCTAAAACTAACCACTTTATGTTACCATAAACAGGACATAAGGCGGACACTACCAGGTAATTTAAAGCCATTGATGACGAAAATACCCGCATCGTCTATGTACAGCGTGAGATCGGGCCCCACACGAAACCGAATGATTAATGTTTCGGATTCCCCTATTGCAACAAGCAGCAATGCAAGCTCTGAAATGAGTGTGAATAATAACAACAACCCACTTGATGAACATATTGATGATGAGAGTAACAGTGAAAAGGGTGTTCATTCTCCTGCTAACATACGTGGCAGGTGATCTTTATCATGTTCATAATCTTTTTACTTATTATCTGTATGTGAATGACAAAGCTAAATTAATGTTATTATTCTCTTGTTTTGTTACACATATAATGTATATATGTGTGGGCGCTCGGGTGGCAAAAGTGAAATCGTACTAACTGTAACGTTATTTTATTAATTTCGTGAAAATAACGTTAAAAGCTGGCGGGTGGTTAATCATGCATCATGTGGTGACATTGATAGTTGAAACTTGAAAGACACAGGGTACATGCACAGGGGCGGATGTATGTGTATACAAGGGGGAGCGCCCGCTACCGTTTGGCGTTCCGGCGGTAGTGTAAAATTAGTGTAAATTTTGGAAAAATTTGACGTTTTTCCGATTTCGTTACCGCTTATTTATAAAACGTTACCGCTTGGCGTGAATCCTAGATCCGCCACTGTACATGCACCAATCAGTCTTTGTCCCGATTGTTTGAGTGTTATGTGTCTTAGGTCCAAGGCTTGATACAAAACTACAATCGAGCCGGGGGTCTCACTGGAAGCAGCCTCTCTATTCCTACGGGGTAGAGGTAAGGCTGTCTACATCTACCCTTCTCAGACCCTACCTTAGCTTTACTATTGGTGGGATTTAGTGAGTATGATTGTGATGATTCTCATGTTTTGTTGCAATGAATCAAGTTCATGAACTTCATGTAATGATTGGGAAATGAATAGTGAGAATTTGATATAATTGTTGGTGGGTAGGACAATAATTGGGAAGAATCAAAATTGAAATAAATCAACATAGGGAAGCGATATTGAGGGACCCGTTTAATCCAAAGTTTCAAACTTTTTAGATTCGGTGTCACATGGGTGACGAATTTTGACTACGACTTCACCTCTAATTTTCCATTGCTACGACTGAAAGTGACCAAATTAATTGCAACCGTGGGTTTTTAAATAACAAAGTATATAGCAAAAATGAATATTTTATGCATTTGAAGGATTGGGTATACTTGCAACAAAATGAAGATTGTAAGAAAAAATGGAATGAAAATCAACTTAGATATGATGAGTCAATTGAAGGTACTAAAGAAAATCAACTAGATATGATGCGTGTTCACATGTTCTAGTAACTTATTGAACCTTGACCTTGAGGTTTTCACATGTGAAAATATTTTATGTATTATCCTATATCTTAAAGGAGAAAGTCGGTGACAAAAGCTACCGACCGCCCCCAAACTTTTTTAACCTATGTATAAAGCACTAAAAGTAACCACCTCCACTGTCATGAACAATATTATGAGCCACCACCATACAAAACTACATGTCACCTATTCAAACCATCATCATTACATTAGAGTGGAACTTAGCTTTTAAGAGACGGGAGGTGCACCCGCCTCTCTACCCCAATGTTTCGGTTAGAAGTGTAACATTTCTGATTTTTCAAATTTGATTTGGTGTAATTGACGGAACACATAACGCTTGGATCAAATAGCAATGCTTACGTAGGTTACATTAAGTTCAATCGGATACGTCGAAACACGCGTTTTCGTGTGGTTAACGTGACACATAATGCTTGGACTAATCCATTCGATGTTTGCGATGTACCCGCGTCGCAACGCGCGTAAGTATTATTACTAGTTAGATATGAATCCAAGTGTTGGAAGTAAGGTAGGCTAGATAGACGCGATAGAAAGCTTTTTGAAAGTTTGAGAGGGATCTCTCACGATCGATGTAGTTGATGTTGCGCTATGTGTTGGCCGTGTGCTTGTTAGATATGAATCCAAGTGTTGGAAGTAAGGTAGGCTAGATAGACGCGATAGAAAGCTTTTTGAAAGTTTGAGAGGGATCTCTCACGATCGATGTAGTTGATGTTGCACTATGCGTTGGCCGTGTGCTTGTCTGGAGTACTTTTCTCTCAAACATTTAGCCGTTGTGGTTAGTCAAAATTTGTTTGATAGTTGTATTAAGCATGAAATAGCGAGCAAGAGGTCCTTGAAAAAGGTGTCATTTGACCGAAACAAATGGATTAGCTCGAGAGGTTTGTTCAAGGTACAAAAAAATTGTTTTTTTATGAAAGATTTTAGGTGATTTTTAAAAACATTCCTCATAGAGATATTATATGCATAGGGGAAGGTTCTATGCAGAACACAAAATATTGCGAGAACACGCAGAACACAACGAATCACCTATTTTTTCAATCCTAAAAACCTAAAAAGTAAATGAAAATGTTGCAAATGTAAGATTTATTGTTTCTTAGACCATGTGTAGTGGTAATATGTTATAATGCCCCCACCATGGGGCATTATCCGACACGTGGCGTCCTAGTCAGCGATGGGGCATTATAGCAAAAGTGGCGTAGTGAGAATAATGCCTGATAATGCCCCTTCCAATCATTAAAAAAAAAAAAATTAAAAGCACTGAGATGGATGTGATTGGCTAGTCAAAGTTGCATGGGGTTCTCCAAAGGTTGTCAGACACATGTGCCAAAGTGATTGGTTAAAGAAGCATGTGCAGTACTCTCTCTCTCTCTCTCTCTCTACTCAGCGTTATTATTAAAACGCCAAACTTCATTTTTTTGATTTTTTTTAAATAACGCCCCATGTAATGGTAGTGGGGGCGTTTTGGGGCGTTATTTTTCAATTTTTTTAAAAAATCACGCTCCACTACGGGTGGTCTTACACTAGAATTCAAAACAAAATATGGAAAATTTGCACTTTTTGTATAACCTACACATATGTAGGTTATATGTAGGTTAAATTACCAACATGTATGTAAGCTACGTGTAGGTAAAAAAATATGGTTTTTTTTTTTTATGTATACATAATACACATATGAATGTAAGAAACGTAACATTCATAAAAACATGAAATTTAAATCTCAAAATTTAGTGTTTTAGAGCTGTTCTTTTTGTTCTCGCAATAATTAGTGTTCTGTAATCATCCTATATACATAAACTCATTTTTTAAGAATACCGTTGCTAGGTTATTTATTGCCTATGTAATCATTTCAGTTACTTGCAAGAATCTCTGATCATAGTAACTAAAAAGAAATGGGGTGAGAGAGGCTCGAACTCTCGACCTCAGGATAACACACATATAGCTATGAGACCTACGCGCTAGCCAACTGCGCCACCACCCCTTGATATTGGTTGATGGTTTGAATTATTTTATAGTTATCCAGCTCATGCATCATGTTACTAGTATCCGTTCTTTCTCTGGGAGACTCCATGGAGCATGCCAACCCAATTCTTGCTAATGAAGTTATAGTCTCTTCCAATCTTTTCAACCTTCTCGCTTCATTCGTACTGTAACCATGGTTTATATTTGCAGCTTCCATATGCTCTTCATGGATACACAATAACGCCGGTTCAATGATCTCCGTGAGACGATCAGGCAACGCCATCTTCACATAGCCATAGAGGTTCAATCCTTCTTGGAAAATGGAATCTGTTGGTCTCCTTTCGGTCATCATCTCTAACAACAATATCCCAAAACTCTAGAGTGTAGATGTCCCCTTCTTTTGTCATCTCATTACCAACTCCATACTCTACAAATGCTTTGTATGAAATCAACAATATCACATAAATAAAAATAGAGGTTTAAAAAGTTAAGGATTACCTGGAGCTGCATATCCAGCGGTGCCTCTTATTCCAATTGAACTGCTTTGGTGTGGTTTTAATGGAAGAAACTTTGCAAGCCCGGAATCGCCAATGTGAGCAACCATGTCACTCTCAAGTAAAATGTTGCTTGGTTTAAAAGAAAAAGCAATTATTTTATTGCTTTTTCTTGGTTTTGTACACTTACAAAACTAGGGTTAGGTTCTGATATAGATGGGTCTTAACATACAAGTTTGGCTTAACGTGAGAAGTGAAAGGGGGTATTTTCCCCATCTTATTTAGCACATATTTTAGTTTCATAATCTAATAAAAATATTCGTGTTTTTACACTAGACGATTTTTTTTAAAATAATTACTCTATTAGATTGACCATTTTTTTATATTTTACAATTAAAAATCATATTTAAGTAGTGGAAAAAAAAATTACTCCACTTTTATAAATGCAATATTGTTTGTCAAAATCCATTTATATTTAGAGATTCATAGTAATCTCTATATTTAGAAATGCACTATCAACTCTCTAAATGTTTCTCCATTTTAGAGACTCCAATCCAATCTAGAACATAAAATAGACAAAATTATATATTTAGGGTTAAGTTCAGGTACAAAGTGCCTTATCGTACAAAACGTACGAAAGACATGAAAAAGCAAAAAAAAAAAAAAAAAAACGCGGTGACATTTTCGTAATTATTTGCTCGTAGGGTAATTATCAAAATTACTCTAAAAATGATCTTGTAGAGTAATTTTTGATCTCGTAGGGTAATTATCAAAATTACTAACAAGTGTATCTTGTAGAGTAATTTTGATCTTATATGGTAATTATGATACTCTACAAGATCAAAATTATTCTGCATCAAAATTACTCTACAAGTATATCAAAATTACTTTGCAAGTTTATCAAACAACATACAATTCAAAATTTCTACAAAATTACCTTACAAGATCAAAATTATCATACAAGATCATTTGTAGATTAATTATGATACTCTACAAGATCAAAATTACCTTACAAGATCAAAATTACCCTACAAGAACATTTTACAAAATTACTCTACAAGATCAAAATTATCCTACAAAATCATTTGTAGAGTAATTTTGATAATTACTCTACGAGTAAATAATTACGAAAATGTCATCGCGTTTTTTTACATTTTCACTCTATTCATACGTTTTATATAATAAGGGTATTTGTATTTGATATTTTGTCTATATATTTACTCTATAAATTTGAAAGGCAAATTGGAAAATAATAATCCCAGCATTTTGAAATTGGCCAATAATAATCCCAAGTCAGGAAATAGCCAATAATAATCCCACCTCGTCCATTTTTGGAAAATAATACTCCAAATGCTGACGTGGCACTTTTGTCGTTTAGTGAATGTGGAGTATTATTTTCCAAAAATGGACGAGGTGGGATTATTATTGGCTATTTCCTGACTTGGGATTATTATTGGCCAATTTCAAAATGCTGGGATTATTATTTTCCAATTTGCCAATTTGAAAATGTGGGAATGCTTTTAAATTTGTTAGCTAAACTCGTAATACATCGGCTCCTTTAAGTGTCTATTTACTCTTCAACATATATTTAATCATACATAATTAATTTTGATATAGGCTTCAGTGTAAATGAACCCATTATGATTATAACTTATGGATGTTATAAATATGAAAAATGCATGAGTTCACTTGGGAATAGCCCAGTGGTGTTGGTGAGTTAGATAGAGTTTATTGTAGACAGGAGCGCAGCTTAAGAGGGGTCGCCTGGGGGGGACCCCCGAACTTTTTCGATCAGTAGTGTTATATATGTAGTTTTCGTATAGAAATTTTTGGGTATATAGTTTTCGCCCCCCCCCCCCCCCCCCCCCGTCTTCATTATCAAGGTTCGCCATTGATGATTGGAATTCTTACGGTGTGCAAATTTAGCCGTTAAAAAAATCATGAATTCTAATAAAAACATATGTTAAATTCGAGATGAATTTTCCCTAAAAATACAACTAACATTAAGTGTGTTTCTTTTTAAAATTTTTCCTCTAAATTTTACTTTATTATTTGTTAGTTTAGTTACTAATTTATTGATTTGTGGATTAGATTATTTGATTTATTAGTTGATTATGTGTTTGAATATTTGAATATAGAATGTGTCTTAGTGTGTATTTTGTTAATGTTAGCTTAAAATATAAAAATTATAGGTAAAATAATTATTAGACTATCGAAACTTGTTTGTTGATGTGTAATTTAGATGATATATTACCTAGGTTTAGAAAAAGATGAAAACCCGCAAAGAACAACTATGTAGGTATTATATTTTTATTATGAATTTCTAATGATGATTGATGTACTTTTATTACTTATTTGAAATTTAATTTGGATATATCTTTTTGTTTTGTGACCTATCAAATTCTAATCAGACCAAAAAGATTAATATTTGGTAACCAACAACCGATCCCCAAAAGTTTCACAGCCACATTGTTCATAATTCAACAATTCACTTATCATCATGTATGTCACATAAGGAATTTAACATGTATCACATAGTCTTCCTATACTCACAATTGTGTTAGGAAATCTAACCATTCCTACATCCTTGGACTTTCTAGAAAAGCAAACTGCTAAGTATATAATTTTCCTATTTAGAAATATGTGTCCATATTGATATATTAAAACATATCAATTACACCATATACATTACATTCACATGTTGTAGAACATTGAACATCATATGATCACTTATGTACATGTATATACACATATAATCGACTCCACACATACTAGTGCTTCCTAATTCTACAATTGGCAACACAATTTAAAAGTTAGCTAATACAACATAATTCTAACATCATTACTAGCTAGTGCACTCGTATGTTCCACAACCAGTACAAATTCACTTCTTAATCTCAATTAAACAATTAATCAAATACATTGTATGCATCACACCATTCAACCATAAGGTACAAGCTCATAATGCATATTTTTCAGAAATCATTCAATCAAACTTAATTCCAACATGATTTCCAACTAATACACATTTCTCGTGTTATTTAATTAATCAGTTACATCCGTTATCACATTCCATTCATATTTGTCAAGTTCTTGCATACAAATTCACATATTGTCATTATCTAGACATTTCATGAAACATTTGGTGTGCATACAACATTTAAGACTCAGTGTACAAGCAATTCACGCCTCCTTTCCTAGCTCATAACATCAATCACTATGTTTGCTTACTAAACTTCCAAGAAATTAACATGCATTTGGGCTCAACTAACACTTACAACACAATCTATATACATGGATTCTTATAACACTCATAAAAGAACCCTAGAATTTTCATCGTTGGTGGTAATTCCTTGCTTGTGATTTACCTAATTTGCATTTATAATTCAAAAATTGTTTGTTTTTATTTTTTTTTATATTCACAAGCCTTGTAAATTCAGGTCCTAACAAGAACGAAGGCGAACAGGGGTTTTAGGTCAAAAGTGTTAGGTATTAATTGGCTAATTAATTAAACCTAAACTTACCAGCAAATGATTATTACCAGAACAAATAAATGGGCAACGCCAAAATGCAACATCTTTGTGTGGAAGGCAGTGGAAGGGAATATACCTATAGTAACTCAGTTGAGGGCAAGTGGCGTGGCAATTCCATCAGCGGTTTGCAGGATATGTGGACAGGAAGACGAGACATAGGATCACTATTGGTATCCTGCTATTTTGCAGATTTGGTGTGGTCTCAGGTTTGGACCTGGGTGAAAATTCATTTATTCAAAACCTAACACTTAAAGGAATGCTGAACTTGGTGAATGGTTTTCAATGGTCAAAAGAAAAGAAAAGGGCAGTGCACGCAATTTTTCTCTTAACATCGTGGAGTTTTTGGCAAAACCAGAACACGAAGATTTTCAAGGCAAAACATTGCATACAAGATAGTGGAAGAAATAAAAGAAGGTCCATACCACTGGATGAAACAACGAACATAGGTGCAGCCTCACATTGGCAAATGTTTGACTATATGTAATCCCATATATATATATATATATATATATATATATATATATATATATATATATGGAGAGAGAGAGAGAGAGAGGCCGGTTATCATACAATATGCCTAATTCTACATTACGTATGCTATAACCATGGTCGTCGGATCATCTTAAATAACCCCCATGTTTAACTATTAATTTAATCAAATAAAGATATATATATATATATATATATATATATATATATATATGAAACCGCCAAGGTTAAAATCGTCCATCATGAAAAAAAAAACCCTCTGATAATCAGCAAACAAAACCTCAAAATCATACCGTAAGATTCTTAATCAAAACCGTAATCAAAAATAGAATAATTAATCAAAAATCGATCGATTCCTATTCACCAAATCCTTCTGCGAATTGAAATTCTGCTGAATTTGGAAATTCAAAACTGAAACAAATCGATGGACCGACTATCGAAGAAGATGATGCAGGGTGAAAATCAAATAAGAATATGCGAAATACATAACAAACGTGCGAAAAACACTTCAGACAAAAAGAAAGGGTGTGTTTTTTGTAAAGTTTGCGAATTCATATAACATTATATGCGAAAAACACTTAAGGTGTAATATAATGTGCGAATTCATGACAATACACATGCGATTTCAATAAAAGGTTAATAATCTTTGAAAATTCTTATAGTGTGCGAATTCATGCTTGTCCAGATTCGTGACCGCCTGAAAGCTGCCAGGGATAGGCAGAAAAGTTATGCTGATAAAAGGCGAAAACCTCTAAAGTTTGAGGTTGGTGATAAGGTTCTGCTTAAAGTATCACCCTAGAAGGGAGTGATGCGATTTGGTAAGAAGGGTAAGTTAAGCCCAAGGTATATAGGACCATTCGAGATCATCGAATGTGTAGGATCAGTGGCTTATAAGTTGAACTTGCCTGAAGAGCCCAGTGGTATTCATAATGCATTCCACATCTGCAATCTGAAGAAATGTCTAGCAGATGAATCGCTAGTCATACCACATACAGATGTGCACATAGATGAAAGCTTGAAATTTGTGGAAAAACCTTTGTCGATTAAGGATCGACAGGTTAAGAAGCTTCGGAGGAAGCATGTGCCTATTGTAAAGGTTAAATAGGATGCCCGTAGAGGTCCCGAGTACACGTGGGAGGTGGAGTCCACAATGAAAGAAAAATACCCTCATTTGTTTCAGTAAATCTCGAGGTCGAGATTTCTTTTAAGAGGGTGAGGATGTAACACCTCGTAAAATCACACTCAATAAAATAAAGACACGTGTCATGTAAGATAAATGTGTCAGGAACTCGGATCAAGTAAAAGATGTGTGGTAGGATTTAAGAAGGTCGACATGTTAATAAACACCTCTGAGCGACCAAATAATAATAAATCCCAAGACCTGAAATCATTATGATAAACATCTGATATATTTAACCGGTTATTCCTAAAATAAGTAATTTCAGTTTATAAAGAATTGGATTTTTAAAATAATGTTACGATAAGGTATATGGCCAATTCTTTTCAAAAGAATTCAAGTCCATCCAAATGCATGGCAAGACCTCCCACAAGAGTCCAACGCAACATAAGTGCATGGCTAGGCATGCATGCCCTTTTCAGAACTGATCATGTGGTCCCATACTGTTGCAAAAGACCCAAGATTCGGATTAAGAAAGCTGCATGGGATTTTTGGAGATTTTTATTTATTTTTAGGCTGAGCATAACCTAGAGTTCTAAGCTTAATTCGGTAGTTGTCGGTTTTGCCCTTTTAGGCTATAAAATGAGTTTTACCAAATATTTTGATACCAAACCTTTTCCTACTGATCTAATATGATAAATAGAATATCATTTGTTTCAGTAAATCTCAAGGTCGAGATTTCTTTTAAGGGGGGTGAGGATGTAACACCTCGTAAAATCACACCCAATAAAATAAAGACACGTGTCATGTAAGATAAATGTGTCAGGAACTCAGATCAAGTAAAAGATGTGTGGTAGAATTTAAGAAGGTCGATATGTTAATAAACACCTCTGAGCGACCAAATAATAATAAATTCCAAGACCTGAAATCATTATGATAAACATCTGATATATTTAATCGGTTATTCCTAAAATAAGTAATTTCAGTTTATAAAGAATTGGATTTTTAAAATAATGTTACGATAAGGTATATGGCCAATTCTTTTCAAAAGAATTCAAGTCCATCCAAATGCATGGCAAGACCTCCCACAAGAGTCCAACGCAACATAAGTGCATGGCTAGGCATGCATGCCCTTTTCAGAACTGATCATGTGGTCCCATACTGTTGCAAAAGACCCAAGATTCGGATTAAGAAAGTTGCATGGGATTTTTGGAGATTTTTATTTATTTTTAGGCTGAGCATAACCTAGAGTTCTAAGCTTAATTCGGTACTTGTCGGTTTTGCCCTTTTAGGCTATAAAATGAGTTTTACCAAATATTTTGATACCAAACCTTTTCCTACTGATCTAATATGATAAATAGAATATTTTAAGCCTTAGGGAATAATAAAAAATCTCAGCCTTTCTTATAAAACCCGGAAATCGCTTAAAATCGCCTTTTTACGCGTTTTAAGCGCATAGTATGTATTAAAACCATATTAGATATGTAAGACTTGATATCTACTGATATTTTAAGTAAAATTTTATATTCTAATAGTAAGTAAAATTTTTTGAAGTCAGATTCCAGATTCGACCTTTAAACCTTAGGTGAAATTACCAAAATGCCCTTTCGGTGCATAATTTGGTTAGAAATGATAAATTTCACACACAGGTTATACCCTACTGATTTAAATTAGTAAATTAAGTATTTTTACTGATTATATCAGACCCAAAACTCAGAATCATATTTAAACTCTTTTGTAACCTTTTAAATGACCAAAATGCCCCTACGGGGCATAATTCGAGTTTAAAATCATTTAGGGCATAATAGAGGATATCCTCCTGATGTCACAACATATTTAAATCATATTAACTTAGGAAACCTGTATATGACTCATATGGTTACCCGTTACGCATTTTGCGCATTCGGTTCGGCTTATGTAACTAGTTTGCATAAATTGACCGAAACGGGTCAAACCTTATCATTATTGTCTCAAAATCCAGAATGTGTTTAGTTTACCCATATTATACAAGTCTCCAAACTTGTCGGGTCTAAACCACATTCTATTCCGGTCTTCGCTTAATCGTGCGTTTGAACCGTATTTTCCTTTAAAACTAACCGGTCTAAGTTTAGGCTTAATTAAAGACCCGTTAGGAATCTAATAGGTTATTAAAAATCTTTGTTACAGATTAGGAGCACCAGTAAAAGCTACGTGCACTTGCTATTGTGAATTATACTTGCAAAGGTAAATACTTTTAACTAATTTTCCCTATACGGGCTTGGGGTACGGTATATAAAATACCGCTTGGTCGGGCATTGAATCTTTAATCGTATGATGGTTAATTTATTGAAATGACCCGTTTAAATTGTTTTGTTTGCTTAAAACCTTTGGGGGGTTAATGACCATGTCCCGAATATCCTTGGTATCATTCATAGAATGGCCACGACCTTAGCACACGGGTGTAGGCGTACACACGTCAGTGCGTTTATAATTAATAATGTATAACCGCCGGTTACGAGAATAACTCGACGCGGGACTGTACCATGTGGTGTGTCTATTAATCTTTAGCCCGGTGTTCAACCCGGGCTACTGAACGTATAAGAAACATGTAATTCTTTTACAAGTTTATATATAAATAATTATCCCAAGTTATAAAATGTTTTGTGCCTTGTGCATTCAAATCAATTTTTCTACACCTTTTTCAAAATGAGTCAGTTAAATTGTATTTACCAGTGTAAACTGACGTATTTTTCCAAAAAGGCTAAGTGCAGGTACTACTCGAAATAGGCTGGCCTCTCCTAGCATCAAATAGAAGTCTCGCAAGCTTAGATGCATAAAGTCTGTTGAACAAAGTTTCCTTTTTATTTTCGATCCGCATGTGGATCTGTTTCAACTATTTGTGATACTTAATATTACAATCTATTCAGTTGGTATAAATCTATCTTTCGCTTCCGCTGTGCATTTTAAATTTGTGTTTTTTAACAATGATGATATCAACTACGTCACGATACTCCCCACCGGGCCCACCGGTAATACGTGGAAATATCGGGGTGTGACAAAAAGCTATTGTCAACTCGCACGTTGACAGAATTAAGCACTGATGTCACCTTTTCTCATCTGGTTCTTGATGTGCAGGGTAAAATTCTTGAACAAATCAAGAAAAATCAAGATATATGGGAAAGAATACTTGAAGAACCATCATCAAGCTTCAGAGACAGAGCTTTGGATCACATAAAGGAACAATCTCGAGCTGATGACTTAGCCTTCTCCACCTTTCCGAATAGAAAAACCAGCTAACTTAGCGTATGATTGGTAAAACGCATATGCTTGTTCAATAGAGATAAATTGCATTCCAACAACTGGTGTAGCTGATGCTTGAACCTCCGGAGTGTAAACCCTTTCATCTACATGAATCAAAATCAAAAAACATAAAAAACGTGTGAGTTATCGGACTAGTTACATGCGACATATTAATAACAGCATAATTTCATCATAAAGAACAAACACACATGCGAATTGTATGAACAATAACATGCGAAAATGATGATTTTGATTAATTTGATTTATATATGCGATTTATTATACCATAACATGCGAAAATGCATAAAGAAAAAAAATCAAATGCGAATTGTAAGAGTAATAACATGCGAATTTGTGCATGTTGCTTTCAAATCAAAAATATAATCAACATTCAAACTTCAAAAAACAGCTATAACAACATTGCTACGATTAAACAAAAAACAGGTATACGAATGATTTAGAGATCTGAATTAAAATAATTACCATTAAAAAACTCGTTTACCGCACTTGTACTTGCAATTGGATTTGATTTGCAGGTAGCGGATTTAAAACATCCTCAGTCGAAACTCTCTGATATGCAGATAATTGAGCATGATCACCGATCGGTCGAGTTTCTTCAAAATCAACATCTGTTCGCCCAGTGCTGCTCTGTGGATCCATCGAAAAAAACAATTGAATGAAACCCTAACACAGAAGAACGAAAACTGCAATTTGAGAATTATGAAAAATTTGAAACTGATTAGAATGATAATTACCGGGATATTAGTGTAACGAACATCTCGCTGATTGAATGAAAAGACGAATTTGCCCTCAGATGATTGAATTAATTGTCTGATTTAACCTTATTAAAGAAAAACTGAATCAGGACACGTATATGGCTCAAATTCTTGCGTATGTAATGTACGATAACCTTATTTGTACCATACTCTTTACCTATATATATATATATATATATATATTAACTCTATAGGTATTTATGTAGGGTTATTAAATGAATTATATGTTTTAGTGTGTGTAATTATTATTTTCAAATCTCTACAAACTCATATGATTAATTCAAGATCTAATCTCTGTGTTTTCTCTCTCTACATATATATTCTCCACATTAGTTGTTTGTCAAAATCTTACATTCTACAACATAGTAAAACCACCACACCCTTGCTTCACATTCACTACAACATACAAGAGCATCTCTCTATATATATCCTTACTTGTCGCCAATGTTTTTATAACCGGACCGGATAACGAACCGGATGCCTTAGCGGTTCATTGGTCGAACCGGTCGGATCGGTCGGACCGGATTTAAGAACCGGATAACATTATAGATTAATTTAAATATTAAAAATATAAAATAACTCTAGATCACTTCTCCAAATTATTATAAGTGTTAAAATATATAAAAAAACACTATATTAGTTCACATATTACCAAGTGTAGAAATATAAAAGTATAAATTGTTAAAGTAAATTAAATTAATTATAACTAGGATTACGACCCGCCGCAATGCGGCGGGGATTCTTTATTTATAACTAAGTCGATCTACGACTCACACGTTATGTTAAACCTGTCAAACGGGGTAAAAATAGACGATGTAAAAACGTTCACCCACACACGCACGTTGCGTCGTGTTAACTCGCAAAATTTAGAACGAAACGTAAAAACGTTAAGCCAAAGACACAGCTGTGATGTGTTAAGTCACAAAATTTAGAACCAAGTATAGAGCGAAAAATTTGCGAAAAATGGAAACTATAAATGACCAAAGTTGAAAGTAAAAAAAGTTATGAGAATAGATTGCAAAAGATAAAAAGTTTTGGGTTAAAAGTAAAAAAAAACAAATAGTTTTGGGTTAAAAGTAATTTATGAAATACTTTTGGGTGAAAAGTAAAAAAAAAACATTCTTTTGAAGCCCCCCAAAGCCAACGTTACGACAACAATATGCATAACAATTTTTTCTTTGAAAACCCCCAAAGCACACCCCGCGTTGCGGCGGGGCGTAAAACGGTGTCAAATAGTACTAATGTCACACAACCGTCATCGACAACCAACACTGACTTGACCTATAATATGCGTATTGCGACAAACCTGTCAAACATGGAAAAATAGAGGTAAAAAAGTTGAACCACACATGCACGTTGCGTCGTATTAACTCGAAAAATTTAGAAATATACGTAAAACGAAAATTTGCGAAAGATGAAAAGTACAAGTGACAAAAGATGTGAAGTTAAATTGCAAATAATGAAAAGTTTTGGATTAAAATTAATAAAACAAATTATGTAGGGTTAAAATTGGAAAAGGTACAAACCTTTGGGTTAAAACTAAAAATTTAAAGTTTTTTTTTTTTTTTGAAAAACTCATAAAGCACAACTTACAACTAATAATGCACAAAAAGTTTGCAAACTTATATAGGTTTTAATAGTTACAATATATTATTCTACATAATATTAGACAATAAATATGTTTGGGCCTTACTTTATCAAAAATATAATCTAATAGGTTAAAACCAAGCCCAAACCCACAACTAACTAAATATAGTTTCGTAACCCTAGCCACCACTAACTTATTTGCACAAATTCTTTAGAGTCTCTCCCGAAGAGAACTTATCTACACAACTTTCTTATAGTCTCTTCACTAAAGGGTAAAGAGTTTGAATCTCTATGAATCGTAGATCGAACATTAACATTATTTCTACACCACTTCTTTCTGTTTAAATGGACAACTACCAACTCCGGCAAAGACTGCCGGCTCTGGCGAAGGCATAATGCTGTGAACCGGCCCGACCTCGCCTGTGAACCGCTGGCCCGACCGCCCGAATCCCGACCCGACCACCGGCCCTTTGTTGAAACGGCTCAAATCATAGAACCGGCCCGCTTCAGCCTCCAGATCTCGGCCGGACCGGTCCGACCGGCCGGCCCGGTCCGGGTTTAAAAACGTTGCTTGTCGCCCCACTCACTACATTCCCATCCCCTTTATATATGTTTTTCTATTTGTATACTGTATGAATAGATGGTACACAACAACATAGTAAAAGAGTAGTATATTGAATATATGTAACAATACCTTTTAGAAAGGAATTGACTTGAACTGAAAACTAATAGTGATAAATGTTTAAAATGAATTAACAAATGAACAAATGAATAGGCATAAAATGAATCTTGAACTAAGTCTAATCAAAATCTAGAAGTAAGTGAATCTTGAAACCAGCCTATTGCTTCAATTCTTTTTTTCCCAAAAGTGAATTTTGAACACCTCCCAGTAATAAACGCTTCATCCGGACCTTCCCCGTCACCATATTTGTTAATATACCTGGGATATTCGTTGATGTTAAAGTTTTCACGCTTAATTAGGGTTAAGCCAGAATCCTTTGCGAGACCAACGATATTTCATTGATCGTAGTAATTTGAATCCTTATGTGTTACTTGAACCTCGCCTCGTTCTTTTAACATTGCAATGGTGTTTTCGAAAATCCCTTTTACCAGTCTCTTATGTTTCATGTATCAAAAAACGAAGACCCTCGCAAGTAGTGTCGACTTCATGGAAGACCCTCGCACCCAGATCCTTTAGGGTCTTGATATTATTTTTCGCATTTTCGTATTTCTGGAGCAGTGTATCTGGGTATAATGCTATTAATTAGGGTTATTCAAGAATGGAATGAAAAAGGAAAAAAAGGAGAGATCAGTGTTTACCGTGATCATCATAAGTCGTAGCCGTTATTTGCAATCCATTTTGAATTTCTTTAGCCATAGAACATGAAAATGAAAGATCTCCGTCGCCAATAGTAAGTATCCTCTCATATCGTGAATATTCAATTACACCATATACATTAAATTCACATGTTGTAGAACACATACAATCATATGATCACTTAGGTACATACATATACACATATAATCGACTCCACACTTACTAGTGCTTCCATGATTCTACAACTGGCAACACAATAAAAAACTTAGCCAATACAACATAATTCTAACATCATTACTGGCTAGTGCACTTCTATGTTCCACAACACTACAAATTCACTTCTTAATCTCAATTAAGCAATTAATCAAACACATTGTGTGCATCACACCATTCAACCATAAGGTACAAACTCATAATGCCTATTTTTCAGAAATCATACAATCAAACTTAATTCCAACATGATTTCCAACTAATACACATTCCTCATGTTATTTAACTAATTAGTTACATCCTTTATCACATTTCATTCATATTTGTCAAGTTCTTAAATACAAATTCACATATTATCATTATATAGACACTTCATAAAACACTTGGTGTGCATACAACATTTAAGGCTCAATGTATAAGCAATTCAGATCTCCTTTCCTAGCTCATAACATCACTCACTATGTTTTCTTACTAAACTTCTAAGAAATTAACATGCGAAACATGTTTTCACATCATTAATAACCCATTTTAGATTGTTTTCTTGTAAATCTTGATAAATAAATTCTGAATTTGCTTTCTTTTGATTTCAGAACAATCGAGCCGCAAAATGAGAAACAAGTGAAAAACAAAGAAAATTAAGAAAATGTCACGTTGCATCGTACCTGATCATCAAGTCATGACAAAAGAGTGTCTCCTAAAAACAAGACAAAGTGGTGGTCCCTTTAGGCAACTAAAATACAACGATGTGGCCAGAAAAGCCCATAATTTCATGGTTTTTACGGTTAAAGTTGCAAGGCACATGTCGCGCCTTCTGCAGAAGACAAAAGGACAAGAGCGAGATGACAGTTTGCAAAGATTTGGAGTTGACCATGGGTCGTGCCTGGTAGGCACAGGCTATTCCCGGTCACGGGCTGTTCCCGCTCGATTATTCTCCCTCTCTCTCTCTTTTAAGATTACACTCCAATTCTTCCTTTTTCTACTTCGTAATTCAAGATTGTAAGAACACTTAAATATATTTTCAATCTTCTAATTTTTAATAAAAACCAAGCAAGTTTGATAATATTTGTCTTTAAAGTCATTTACACACACCTTAAGGTTATCCATAATCTATTTCGTTAACTTCCTATCAAGGATTTATTTTCCCCGAGTGAACAAAAGAACTTAGCTACTTATGGATTTAAAGATAGATATTATAAAACTTGCATGATTTTTGTTAAACATTACAAGATTGAAAATATATTTAAGTGTTCTTACAATCTTGAATAACAAAACCAAATTAGAAAGGGGTAGAATTAGAGTGTAATGTAGAGAGAGAAGGAAGAATTGAGCAAGAAAAATGAAAGGAGGAAAGCTAAATTTATAGGTTGAACTGGGTGATTAGGCACGACATGGCTCGTGGTCAACTCCAAATCTTTATGAATCTTTGCAAGTTGTCATCCCGCTATTATCCTTTTATCATGTTTGGGAGGCACGGCCCATGCCCGGGGTGTTTCGGGTTAGTATGAGCTTTTTTCTCGTTTTCTACATGAGTCACATGCCATACCTTGCAATTTTAACCATAAAAAACATTTTTTAGCTTCGTCTCATTGAGATATTCAAAATTCATATATTATGGTCTCCGTAACTCATTTCTTAGCTCGGGATATGCTTCCGTGAAGTTTTGGACTTTTCTAGTTACATCGTTGTCTTCTAGATGGCTAAGGGACCACCACTATTTTGTCCTGACTTGAGGATCATGCATGGGACGTGCCTTGAATGCACGGCTAGTGTCTTGACCTGTAACTTGACATTTTCTTAATTTTCTTCGTTTTTAGCTTGTTTTGTCATTTTGCGTCTTGATTGTCCTGAAAATCAAAAGTAAACAAATTAGAGCTATACTAGCAAAATTTACAAGAAAACAATCTAAAATGGGTTATAAATGATGTGAAAATATGCACATCAATTCCTAGTGCTGTATTTTTAAATATACAGTAATAACTAACTCTTTTATTTCAAAATATTTATAATAGCTTTTCTTATGTTACAATGATTCAGAATACTTATATATAATCATTATAGAACACTAATTATTGCGAGAACAAAATGAACAATTCTAAATCACTAAATTTTGGGATTTAAGATTCATATCTTTTAAATTTTATGTTTCTTACATTCATATGTGTATTATATATACATAAAAAACTATATATTTTTAGCTACGCATAGCCTACACATATATGTAGAAAATTTTCCATATTTTGTTTTGAATTCTAATGTGAGAAACAATAAATCTTACATTTGTAACATTTCCATTTACTTGTTAGGTTTTTGGATTGAAAAAATAGGTGACTTATTGTGTTCTGCGTGTTCTCACAATATTTAGTGTTCTATATAGAATCCCCTTATATATATATATATATATATATATAGGGCTGCTAGAATGAAAACCACCTCGAGTTGTAAGAACCGCGAGAACTACACCCCACGGAGCGTCGTTCGCCATGATTTTTTTTTACAAGTAGATGTGTATATTATAAACACGGCCGTAGAAAATCATGGCGAACGGCGCTCCGTGGGGTGTAGTTTTTTACACCACAAGTTTGGTGTTTTTTAAATTTTTTTCTTTTTTCTTTTTTTTTTCACCAAACTTGTGGTGTAAAAAACTACACCCCACGGAGCGCCGTTCGCCGTGATTTTTTACGGCCGTGTTTATAATATACACATCTACTTGTAAAAAAATCATGACGAACGGCGCTTCGTGGGGTGTAGTTCTCGCGGTTCTTACAACTCGGGGTGGTTTTCATTCTAGCAGCCCCCTATATATATATATATATGTATATATATATATATATATATATATATATATAGGGTGAGGATTTAGAGAAAACGGTAGAAAGTGTGAGAACGGTGAGAACGCTTATGGATCGTCCGATCAAAACAATCTATGGACTAGATTGGCGCGGTGGCGTTTTCGTAAATAACATCAATTTTATTACGTGGACGCACTTCATTAAGGGTAAAAAAGGTAAAACATCATTTTTCACATAAAACGTCGTTGAAATATAAAACGCCAAATAAATACAAAACGCCAATTTTATCACTACGTACTTTTTTCTGTGTTTTTATTTAAGCTCTCAGGCTACAAAAACGCCACAAAATGTGAAACGCCATAATATAACGCCAAACCTTACTTTCGGATAAATGTTAATTACATTTTTTTGTTATAAAAATAATATCCCGCCTAAACTACGCGCAAAAAGAATCCTATAAATAGAAACGTCTCACCACATTCCGTTTATCACACCAAAAAAACACACAAAAAACACAGTGGTTCCTAAAAAAATACAACTCAATGTAAAACGCCAAAAAATACAACGATGGCAAACATCTTTTCTTTGATACTCAGTAATGTTCTGCATGAAGTTTCGCTGAATGATTTGTTACGTGAGTGTAGTAAGATTCTGCTGCATGAGATGGACAAAATTCAAAAATAGGGACTGATGACACCCATATGTCATTCTGTCATCTTTGTTCTTGAAGAAGGTATGAATGATTAGAAGAGACCTATCCTAGTGTAAATGCTACTTTGGCCTCGATGATTATAATGAAGACGACGGGCAGATAGTATCCACCCACACAGGGTCGATGTATGTCTCCAACATCCCAAAGACACTTCAACACATGAACAAAGAAAATAAACCACGTCAGACCCAAAACGCCATTTATTTGTGACAGTTCTTGCAGTTTCAAAAGAAAAAAGAGACTGATGACACTGAAGATTTAGATCATAAATTACTTCTATTTGTTTTTTTTAGTTTTCTTTATCTGTTGTTTGTTTTGTAATTTCAGCTAATAAACAACAAAAGTACATTAATACTATAATGAAAAATATAATAAAACGCCACAACGAGCAAATGCTTGTAAAACACCATCATGCCATAAATACGCCCTCATAAAACTACCAAACTATAATAAAATTACTTTGAACAACTACTATTATAAAAAAAAAGCTTAAAACAATGTGCAAAGAAAATAAAACAAAAAAGCCCCATCGTTATCTAAACGCCATTGGAAACAAAACGCCATAATTACAGCTGGCAAGATTAGACGTGTTACACCATAAAAACAGTTGAGTTTGAAAACAAAACACGGTAACTGCAAAAACAGTAATATTAAACGACGGAAAACATAATTACTAACATTTCTTATATTGAAAACCAAATACTTGGGGAATTGAATTTATTTATCTTTTTCAAAACGCCATAATTACCTGTCATGCGCTGGAAAAAAAAGTCAATATAAAGAGTAAACTTCCGTTCTGCTCCATGTGGTTTGGTCACTTTAACGGTTTTGCCCCAAACCTTTAAAAATAGCCATTTTCCTCCAATAGTTTGCTATGGTTTTTCCATTTTGCTCCCAACGGGGAGCAAAATGGAAAAACAGACAATTTGGATGGAGTCAGAGGCGGGGAGCAAAATGAAAAAAACCATAGCAAACTATTGGAGTAAAATGGCTATTTTTAAAGGTTTGGGGCAAAACCGTTAAAGTGACCAAACCACAGGGAGCAAAACGGAAGTTTACTCCAATATAAAAGAAGACCATGAGAACACAAGCTCAAACACGCCAAAAACATTGACTAAAAACGCCACATATTGTCCAAAACGCCAAAAACTTTAAAAATGGCTAAGGTTATTGCATGGAGGTTTGAAAGGAAAGAGAAACGATTCATCATAAAGTTCTCTGATAGGAGAAGGGTGAAGGTAAGGACAATCAAAGCCATGCTTAGTATGAATGAAGGGGTTCAGAGGGATATCCTGGCCCTTGGGGTTCCAATGGCCAACGATTGTGAAAGAACCCGAACTGTAATAAAAAGACTGAAGAGAAAATTTCCGGCAGAAGATGATGAAGATGATGATGATATTGACGATACTCCTCTACCAACACTTAACAGTTGGGTGATGCATGAGGAAGAAGGAACGCTTGAAGTGACTTATAAAAACGGGGTGCAATATTCATTGCCAATGGAGGAAATGTTGAAGACAGGGTTGCTATCTATCATTGAACAACTCTGTGATTTAGCACCTTCGAACGATCCAAAATCCAAGGATGCAGTGATATTCAAGAATAGGTTGCGTCAAAGAAGAGACGAGCTAATGGCGTTATACGCCAATCTAAAATTTGATGATGATGAATCTGAAGAAAGTGATGAACAAACCGATGGGTACATCTCTGATGTAATCCCATCCATGGAAGACTATTAGTTTATTTTGATTTCGTATTATTGTAATTTTATAAAATATTAATCTATGGTAATCAATTATTAACAAAAAGACCCAGAACGCAAAAAAAAATGACATGGAAAAAGTCATAACGCCAAAAAAATTAACTATGTGACACAAAAAGAATTAATTCAACGAGAAGAAATTTGAGAAAAAACAGTAAAACGCCAAGTAATTAATGATTCTAGATAACGCCAAAATTATATTGCACGCCAAAAATGAAGCAGCATGTCAAACGCGAAAATCGGGAAAGGAGAAGAATACTAAAAAGACAAAAAAAACCCCTCGGACCCTGATCATGTCCCGCGCCACGTGTTGGGCCAGGATGCGTTCTCATCGTTCTCACACTTTTGGTCGTTTTCTCATGATCCCGTTTCTATATATATGTATATATCAGAGCTCGCACTTCGCAGCAGGGTAAGAAGTTGTTGGCGAAGATGTACTTATTTCATGATATCTCGATGGGTTATCATATACCGTTAAGCTTTAACCTAAACGATGGTAAAAATAATCAATCAACACGATTTAGTAAATATCTCTAGAGTTAAAAGCTAGCTTCAACTATAATAAGGTAAATAAAAAATGATTATATTTGTTACCTGGTAAATTAAATGGGAATTGGCATGTAATAATCCCACCTAGACCTTATTGGCCATTAATAATCCCATCTCAGAATATTCCTCCCACCAGTCCCACCTTTCACCTATTTTTCCTACAATGGTCCCCCGTTAAAAAAACTTAACTCCGTTAAGTTTTTTTCCAAATTACAAACAAATTTTTTAGGGTTTTTGATTAGAACGATGATACGAGTCCATTTATGTAAAACTTACTTCGAAATGGTGCTCCAAGTGACTTGATTTTGGTTAATTGGAAATTTAAACACCCGAATTGAAGCGCCATTTTCATCGTTTGGAGCACCGTTTCGAGGCAAGTTTTACATCAATGGACTAGTATCGTCGTTCTAATCAAAAGCCCTAAAAAATATGTTTGTAATTTGGAAAAAAGCTTAACTCCGTTAAGTTTTTTTAACGGGGGACCATTGTAGGAAAAATAGGTGAAAGGTGGGACTGGTGGTGGGAATATTCTGAAGTGGGATTATTACAGGCCAATTTCCCTAAATTAAAGTGTTAAATAGACTATGTATGCTTTAATCTAAGGGGAATTGGCATGTATTAATCCCACCTAAACCTTATTGGCCATTAATAATCCCACCTCAGAATATTCCCCCCACCAGTCCCACCTTTCACCTATTTTTTTCCTACAATGGTCCCCCGTTAAAAAAACTTAACGGAGTTAAGCTTTTTTCCAAATTACAAACAGATTTTTTAGGGTTTTTGATCAGAACGATGATACGAGTCCATTGATATAAAACTTACTTCAAAATGGTACTCCAAGTGACTTGATTTTGGTTAATTGGAAATTTAAACACCCGAATTGAAGCGTTGTTTTCAACGTTTGGAGCACCGTTTCGAGACAAGTTTTACTTCAATGAACTCGTATTGTCGTTCTAATCAAAAGCCCTAAAAGATTTGTTTGTAATTTGGAAAAAAGCTTAACTCTGTTAAGTTTTTTTAAGGGGGGGACCATTGTAGGAAAAATAGGTGAAAGGTGGGACTGGTGTGGGGAATATTCTGAGGTGGGATTATTAATGGCCAACAAGGTCTATGTGGGATTATTAAAGGCCAAATTCCCTTAATCTAAACGACGGTAAAAATAAGCAAATAACACGGTTAAGTAAACATATCTAGAGTTGAAAGTTATCTTTACTTATAAAAAAATAAATAATTAATAAGTTAAAAAATAATTAAACTTATAAAGAAGACTAAAGAACAAAAAAAAACAACCTTATTAAATTTCAAGGGCCTTATGATAACTATATTTAAATTTCGTGGGTCAAAGCGTAAATCGTTTATCAAAAAGAGAATTATTATTATTATTATTATTATTATTATTATTATTATTATTATTGTTAATTTTCTAATGATAAATCTGTTAGAGTTTGAAAGTATACGTAAATCGTTTATATAAAAAAAAATAGAGCTCAGTGTCATGTGATAAATCTATTAAAGTTTAGAGTTAAACATATAAAATATTTATAAAAAAAACAATAATATTGTATCCTTAGAATTATAAATTAAACTATTAAAGTCAATATAGAATAAATAGGTATTATATATTAAACCAAACTCACTATGTTGGTGAATTTAGTAAGTTTAGAAAATGACTTTTCTAATAGATCAATATGTATTAGTATTTATAAAACTGACTTTCTTTTTATTTGAAAACCAAGTTATATTTAGAATCAAATATTTTTGTGTTGTGTAAGTTTGAAAACGAATTTATTTTTTTTGTATTATAAGTTATAGCCAATGATGTTATTGTTGTGTAACGTCGAAACTTCTGTCATGTAACGCAGGGGAAAAGACCAAACTTCCGCTGCGAAGCGCGGTGAATAAAAAACTAGTTTAGTATTAAAGTCACAAAAGAATAAAAAAAATATTTAATACGAATGATTTTGTTATTATATATAATATAATATAATATAATTATATCAATGCCAATGAGGTGGTGGTGGAGTGGTAAAGGAGAGACTTGGTGTTCTAAGAGACTCAAGTTCGACTCTCCCCATCATTTTCTGCGGCATATGTTGATGATGGGAGACTAGGCGTGTATGCGGAGATTGCTAGTTCGATCTTTGAACTTAGCGGGTTTTAACTCATTGCATAGTCATGCCTTCGGACGAGTGTTCACGGGCTTCGGCCCTAGGTGAGGGTTTTCCCGGGTTCGGAGACGAGTATATCTCGATGTGGTGAATTTTTCCAATAACCCGTTTAAAAGATTTATTAATCGTTAAAAAATATAAATAATTACAATAATGGGGATGAGGTTCTATTGTGAATGATGTTGGTCACTTAACTAAAGACTTTTAACACTCTAATAAAACTAATCAAAGTGTCATAAAAGAGCTCCACTCAAGAAAACTCTTCTATTCACCATATGAAGACTAATTTTTTTTTTCTAAATTAAATTTCCATTGACATTATTCCAAAATCCCTACACGTGTATACATTTTTTAGTTCATTTTGATGTTAAATCATTGTTCTTGAAAGAAAATTTTTACAGAGATATAAAATGCCTAAATTGATTTTTTTATATATAAAAGATCTTAGATAAATTCATAAAAAGACTCGTTTACAAAGGTTGTTGCCCATGTGATCACGATTTCTATGTAAATAGTTACTAAAAAAATGGAATGGGGTGAGAGAGGCTCGAACTCTCGACCTCAGGATAACACACAAATAGCTATGAGACCTACGCGCTAGCCAACTGCGCCACCACCCCTTGATGCTGTTGAAGTGTTTTGAACCATTTTATAAATGTTATCCAGCTCATGCATCATGTTACTCATATCCATTCTTTCTCTGGGAGACTCCATGGAGCATGCCAACCCAATTCTTGCTAACAAAATCATACTCTCTTCCAATCTCTTCAACTTTCTTGCTTCATCCATACGGTATCCATGTTTCATGCCTGTAGCTTCCATATGATCTTCATCGATAGACAATAACGTCGGCTCAATGATTTCCTTGAGACGATCAGGCAACGCCATCTTCACATAGCCATGGAGGTTCAACCCTTCTTGGAAAATAGGATCGGTTGGTCTCCTTCCGGTTATCATCTCTAACAACAATATCCCAAAACTGTAGATATCCCCTTCTTTTGTCATCTCATTTCCAACTCCATACTCTCCAAGTCCATTGCATGAAATCATCAATATCAAAACATAACAAATAGAGGTTAAAAAGAGTAAATTGCCAAAATCGTCCCTGAGGTTTTGGCATGTTTGTCATTTTCATCCAAAACATTTTTTTGTACCATAAAGTCCTTCACTTTTGGGATTTTTTATCATTTTCATCCAAACGTCTGACTTTTTTTGCCAAAATAGTTCTTGAGATTTGGGATTTTTTGCCATTTTCATCCAAATGTTTGATAGAAAAAATAAAGCAAATTAGACGTTTGGATGAAAATGAAAAAAAATCCCAAAAGTGAAAGACTATATGGTACAAAAAAGTTGTTTTGGATGAAAATGACAAACATGCCCAAACCTCAGGGACGATTTTGGCAATTTACTCGGTTATAAAAGTTAACTTGTTACCTGGAGCTGCATATCCAGTTGTGCCTCTTATTCCAATTGAACTGCTTTGGTGTGGTTTTAATGGAAGAAACTTTGCTAGCCCGAAATCACCAATATGAGCAACCATGTCACTGTCCAGTAAAATGTTGCTTGGTTTAAGATCACAGTGAATTATGGGTGTCTCACCGTCTTGGTGGAGGTAGTGAATGGCATGCGCCACATCTGTTGCGATTGTTACTCTTTCGCGAAGGCTTAATCTTCGTGGAGCTTCTTCGGTCTCAGTTTCGTGTTCTGAACTTGGATGTAGCCACCTTTCGAGATTCCCATTTGGCATGTACTCGTAAATAAGAGCTTTGAAATCGTTCCCTTGAAAATCAACAGACGAGCAGGAAGTAATGATTTTTACAAGATTACGATGTCTTATGTTTTTTAAAGCTTCACACTCGGCCATGAAACTCTTTAAAGCTCCTTGATTTTCAAGATTTAGAATCTTGATGGCAACCGTGACACCATCTGGTTCAAGGATACCTTTATATACTTTACTAAAAGTCCCAATCCCGATTAGGTTCTGTCGGGAGAATCCGTTTGTGGCTTTGAGTATGCTTCCGTAAGATACCCTTGAAAATGGTTGGATAAATGAAGCTCCAGTTGGCGGCGTTTGTGTCGTTCTTCTTTTCCAACAGAACAACAAAGACAACGCCACTACTATAATGAGGAACGAGAAAACTGGGATGACAATTAGAATAACACGTGAGACATGTGAACGTTTTTTTGATCTTGCTGACATGGCACACTTGGGTAGGCCAAGTTCAGGAAGGCCTCCGCATAACCTACTATTCCCATAGACTGCGAACGCACTTGCGTTCTTGAAAATACCTTCCATAGGTACCTCCCCTTCAAAATTGTTGAATGACAGATTCAATGAAGACAGGTTTAACTGCTCCAAGAATCTTGGAATCTGTCCGGAGAGGTTGTTACTAGAAAGATCAAGGTTTCTGAGACCTCTTAAAGCACTCATAGAGAGAGGTATTAGACCTTGAAAAGAATTGGCTTTCATATCTAGGTTCTCTAGGCTTGAGCAGCTTCCAATGCCGTATGGAATTTCGCCAACCAGAAGGTTATGTGACATATCGAGTGTTGTCAGGCTTTTGAGTTTTCCTATATCTTGAGGAAGTGGTCCAACAAGACGATTATGAGAAAGATCTAGAACTCTAGACAGGTAAGATAGCTGAAAAAGCTCTGTGGGTATTGGGCCAGTAAGATTGTTCGCCGAAAGGTACAATGATGCCAATCTCCCGCAGTTACCAAGATTTGCTGGTATTTGTCCTTCTAATCTATTATCTAACAGACGCAATTCATCTAACAAAGACAGGTTTCCTACAAAATTTATGTTAATTTTCCCAGTGAAATGGTTTGCTGACAAGGTAAGTTCTACCAAATTTGAACAGTTAGAAAATGAGAACGGAATGGTTCCTGTAAATTTATTTCCTGGTAACTGGAATCGCTCAATGTTAGGTAGCCGCAACCCGATATCTTTTGGTAGATCTCCACTGAGTTGATTATCTGTGAAACTTAGAATTCTTAATGATGTTAAATTGTATAAGGATGGAGGGATCATACCGTAGAGTTGGTTACGCATAAGACCAATTTCCTGCAAGTTGTGCAATTGACCTAAAGCATGTGGAACGCTTCCACTTAGATGATTATTTCCAGCCGATATGGATTCAAGAGAAGTGAGATTTGCCAAGAAAGACGGTACCCCTCCTGTGAAATCATTACGATGAAAGGTTATGATCCGGAGGTTCACTAGAGAACTAAGCTGGTGTGGGAGCTTTCCAACTAGCTTATTGCGAGACAACCAAAGCTCATCAAGTCTGGTGCAGTTTGATAAACTGGCTGGAACTTCACCTTCAAAAGAATTGTTCATGAGATATAGCTCCTGTAACCTGAATAAGTTACCTAATTGAGGCGGGATTACACCTTTTAAGGTGTTATTCTCGAGACTAATTACGCTGAGAAAACTCAAGTTTCCAATATGAGGAGACAAGGAACCAACTATGCCTCTAGACCCAAGGTCCAGTTTAGTGACTCTGAGATGCCGACGACCACATGTAACACCTTGCCATTGACAGTAATGGAGAGAGGTATTCCATGAGTCAAGAACATGTTGTGGGTCATGAGAGATGGCTGATTTGATGGCCAAAAGTGCAAGATGATCCGTATGGTTTTTTGCAAGTATTACAGGGCATAATAGCAATGCTATTGCATGTAAGAAAATCGAAAGGTATATCATGAACACCATTCTATCTTGTTTTTGACACAATTGTATATGGGATTTAATATTGATTTCTATAAATACTAGAGTCTTGCCATGCAACCTGATGGGGACTGCAGTGAAGCATGGAACCATTGGAATAAAGTTTTATTTGACTTGATATCTCCAAGTCTTGGTCTTGTTTCAAAGAGTATTTTATACGTTCGTTATATGGAATTCCATCCATAGATGTCATGTCATCTGTTTCCTTCACGGCCAAGTAATATTTGACCGCCATTGAGTTTGACACGCCAGCTTCCAGGTTTACCATATATCCAATAAAATTCCACAATTTTTTACTTTTTTAACTGTCGGAACATGTCAAAAACTGTAGATTTAGCAATTGGTTGCTTTTCTTCATAATGGTAATTTTTTACTTTTTTAACTCTTGGAACATGTCGAAAAATGTCACTACCAGCCACCAGACGACATATAACGATCAATTGCAGCAAATAGATGCAAAATCTCTAAATTTAGTACACAAAAGGTGCATCTCTTGCGAAGAACGTAAGTCAAGCACATCCATTGGTCCTGCTACACGCATCCTCCACCAATTGAGCTGCAACTCCAACGTAGTTATGTGGGGTCAGCTTTAAGAGCTCGGTTTTAGCTTCCACTGGTATTTCTAACCCGTTAATGAATTCCGTAATGCTCTCCTTGGTAACTGCTCTTCCTCTAGTAAGTTCCTTCAGTTTCTCATACGGCTCCTCGACACCATATCTTCTCATCACCTTCATTTAAAATAATTATAAGAAATATCATTTGCTGATGCTGTTTTGATCCATAAGATAATTCCATTTAGACATTACGGGAGAAACGTTTTCTAAAGGTAAGGTAACCAGTTCAATGAAGATAGGCAAGATACATACCGTCTGTATTGGTTCAGCAAGAACCTCCCATGAGTTGTCCAAGTCCTTGTTTAACGCAGCTTCATTCACCTAACGCGCCCACACACACAGTTTAAAGTTACTTTAAACAATTATAAAGCCAATAGTCAACCTATCCATTTTCTCTTTAACAAAGAGGTTTTAGTGCATTAATTTAACTAGGGGTGCAAAAGAGCCGAGTGGCTAGCGAGCTGCTCGAGATCGACTCGAGAAAAAGCTCGAAACAAGCTGAACCTTATCGTGCCGAGCTTGAGCCTAAATTAAAGTTCATTTATTTATTGAGCCTGAGATGTGAAGCCTGTCAGGCTTGTTGAGCCTTATAGAGCCTTAGTGTAATGTTGGTTTTTATTAGGAATATTGGATTTTAATAATCCCAATTATTCGCCGGTGGCCGCCAACAGTCCCAACTTAAAAAATAACCACTAGTAGTCACAACTATTAACATATTGGCCTCCAATGGACCCGGACTAATGGAACCCTAACACCGTTAGTCTCCGGTCGCCGGAAAAACGTTTTTGGCCAGAAAAAGGTTCCCAAAGGTTCGATTGAAGTTTACAAAGGTTTGGGACAAAATATTAAGTTTTCCTGCCAAAAAGTTGAGTTTTCCGGCCAAAAAGAAGTTTTTCGGCGAAAAATGAGTTTTCCGACGACCTCAATAATTGAGGCTTTTAATAGAAAAAGGTTCCCAAAGGTCCGTAATAAGGTTACAAAGTGGTTTGGGACGAAAAAGTTGAGTTTTCCGGCTAAAAACGTTTTTCCGGCGACCGGAGACTAGCGGCGTTAAGGGTTTTGTTAGTCAAGGCCCATTGGAGGCCAATATTATAATAGTTGGGACTGCCGATGGTTATTTTTGAAGTTGGGACTGTTGGCAGCCAACGGCGAACAGTTAGGATTATTAAAATCCAATATTCTTTTTTATTAATATTTAAAAACATTTACCTCTTATTTAAAGTTGTCTAGTAAACGAGCCGAGCCGAGCTTATTTAAACTTGTTTACGAGCCGAGCCTGAACCTAAAAATAAGCTTGTTTAGTAAACGAGCCCGAGCTTCACTTATCGAGCTCGCGAGCCTAAACGGGTCTATTATTTATATTATTTTTATTTGTAAAAACATTTACCCCTTATTTAAAGTTGTCTAGTAAACGAGCCGAGCTGAGCTTATTTAAACTTGTTTACGAGCCGAGCCTGAACCTAAAAATAAGCTTGTTTAGTAAACGAGCCCAAGCTTCACTTATCGAGCTCGCAAGCCTAAACGGGTCTATTATTTATATTATTTTTATTTAATATATTAAATTATTAATTAATAGATAATAAACGAGCCGAGCTCGAGCTTTGAAAACAAAGCTTGAACCGAGCCGAGCTCCAGCTCAAGCATTTCCCAATTTAAAGGTATGTAAAAATTAAAAGAAGCATTCCAATGTAGGTTAATAATTAATATAGGTAGAATTGGCCACAATTAGATATGATAATGTACCTGAAGCTTCCCGATTCCTACTAGTGCACTCTTGTAAGCCAAAAGTGAATAGCCCAAACCCACACCAATGTTTCTCAGAACCGTAGAATCAGTTAAGTCACGCTACAATTATAGCAATTAAGGCATAAGTTTTAGGTTCACAACCTCATATACCTACAATTAAAAGGAGTAAATGTATAGCAATACCTGCCAACGCGAAATAGGCAATTTCATGCTTAAATGATCAAGAATCGCATTAGCTATCCCAAGATTGCCTTCACTGTTTTCAAAGTCAATGGGGTTGACTTTGTGAGGCATTGTTGATGACCCGATTTCACCAGCCTTCGTTACCTACATAAATATTTACATCGTCAACATCCAATAATAATAGTAACTAGAAATTTTACCCCGCGCGTTGCGGCGGGAGTTTGATTATCAATATAGTACCGACAATCGGTATAGCAACCGAAAGAGATAACATAAAATCATTGGAAAAGGATTATTGAAACGTTCACGTATGTATAAAAAACACTAACAAACGAAATACTAAAAGAAAAAATATTGGTTCTGATAATACCGATAGCGGAAACAATATTATTCAGTTGGATTGGCTTTGGTTCATCACGTTAGGGAGAAAAAAAAAACTCTAAAAGGCGAAATACTTAACTAAATTAAAGTAAAGTAGAGTAATTAAATATGTATATCAACAAAGTTAAAGTAGATGACGTAAACATGTATATAAGCAAAGTAAACTAATGAGGAATCAAATTTATTAAGTTGAGGGACTAAATATGTATATTAGGAAAGCTAGAGTAGAAGGACAGCAAAGTTAAAGTAGAGGGACTAAACATGTATATTAGCAAAGTTAACTAATGAGGAATAAAGTTTATTAAGTAGAGGGACTAAACATGTATATTATGATAGTTATAATAGAAGGACTAAACACGAAAATTAAAAAAGTTAAGGGTTAAAAGCAAAAATTCTTTTGCCCAACCAGAAGTGGACACTCGGCTATGTCGGATTGGCACACCGACATAGCCTTTTAAGTGTATATATATTGCTAATATACCTAACTACTTTTGAAAACTATAACAAAATAAAACTTAGAGTAAACTTCCGTTTTGCTCCCTGTGATTTGGTCACTTTAACGGTTTTGCCCCAAACCTTTAAAAATAGCCTTTTTACTCCCTGATGTTTCGGTTTTTTTGCCAGTTTGCTCCCTGCGGGGAGCAAAATGGAAAAACAAACAATTTGGATGGAGTTAGAGGCGGGGAGCAAACTGGCAAAAAACCGAAAAATCAGGGAGTAAAATGGCTATTTTTAAAGGTTTGGAGCAAAACCGTTAAAGTGACCAAACCACAGGGAGCAAAACGGAAGTTTACTCTAAAACTTAAAAGTGAACCTGCTTGAAGTAGCCGACAGAGATATAGCCCCATATGTCTTTATCGAAATCAAGTAGAATGTTATTGAACCGGATGAATGAATGAAAAAGTTTAGCCATGTAGTCGTGAGATTCAATCTGCATCAACAATACGGTTCTCGATATTATGTCAGTTGTTACATCAAGTTTCTATAGATGTTTTAAGATGACAGTTCACATGCCTGGGTCACGTGTGGATTAAAGCTTAATCCAAGAGAATTTACAAACTGATCTGCAACAAGTGGCCAATTTACGTCAGGATATGCCACAACGTGCGCATTGTAGTTACCAACTGCACCCGCAAATTTTCCCAATATCTCAACTTGTGAAATATCTCGCCTTTCTCTGTTTAACCGCTCAGCAAATATCACCATTTCTTTTCCCAAAGTTGTAGGTGAGGCTGGCTACATATAACAAAATAAGAAACGGAGTTAGTTGTTTAAATATATAAATGTTATATATAAAAAAGATATTGCGGGTTTAATTCAACGTTAAAAAAAAAAGATTTTACTTGTCCATGAGTCCGAGAAAGCATAGGAATGCGAGCATTAGCTTTCGCCATTGAATACATCGCATTAATTAAATCATCCATGACCGGCAGTATAACAGAATTAACGGCTTCTTTCAGCATCAGTCCATGTGCTAGATTGTTAATGTCTTCCGATGTACAGCCAAAGTGGAAAAATTCAAGCACCTGTAATAATTATTTCATAGACAAATTTAAACATGATATTGTATACAGATAAGATTAAATCAAAATTTAATCTATGGATTCTAGGAAAAGTACATGAATAATAGCTAATAGAGACGCACCTTAGCTATCTCAGGATCATCTTGACATTTTGTTTTAAGAAAATACTCCACGGCTTTTACGTCATGATTGGTTATTTTCTCGATATTCTTCACTTGAATTGCATCAGCTTCACTAAATCCATCAATCAATCCTTGCAATTTCGCTTGAGCTTCGTTGCTAAACTTTGGAACCTCAAATACTTCGGGAATTTGTGAAAGCTTTAGCAGCCACTTGATCTAAAGTAAGAGAAACACATAACAATCTATTAAACATTAAAATTGTTAAATAAAAGATATATATATATATATAGGGGTTGGTTAACGTTCAATTGGCCTTAACGTACGATGCGTACGTGATTTGCGTTCCGCATGTTATAATCCGCCAAATTATAAACCTGCATGTTATACAAACATAAAACCGTATGTTATACAAACTCGGAAGGATCCCAAACCCCTAAGTATCACAAACTCGGAAGCATTTAGAACATGCGGATTTAAGTTTTTGTAACATGCGGGTTTTCGTTTGGCGGATTATAACATGCGGAACTCAAATCGCGTACGCACCGTACGTTAAGGACAATTGTACACTACACTTTCTCTCTCTCTCTCTCTCTCTCTCTATATATATATATATATGATGGTGTAATAGGCACTGTACCTCAACCAGGGTCCGATAGTAGATGAGGCCGTATTCACTCAGATAAAGGGATAGATCCTTGACTTTATTACGATAACGCCCATCCAACGGACTTATGGCTGTTAAACTTGAGAGCTCCATCTCAGTAGAAACTTCAGAAGCCTTCGCTTTTACCTGAAATTATATAGGATTCTTAGTTGATTTCAGACAAACCACAAGTCTTTGCTTTTGACTTCAAAAGTCAAAGGTTGGAAATACATAAACAGAGAACAAGAAAAGATCAGAAACAGCAAATACAAACTGACAGTACAGTCAACAAAAATGGCAAAAATTATTATAAGATATAACCTAATAGGACAACTCATTACCTTTCCTACAGCTTCAATATTGCTATTGGTTTCCTTCAAAGTTGCTTTGCAAGTGCATTTTTTGCGAGGAAGCGTTACATAAGATGAAGCCTTTGACATACGGTTTTGGGTTGGAATAAGTTGTTCATAAAGGCTACTTGCACGCGTTACGTATGATTTTGGACAGATTCCGTTTCGAACTTTAATACAGGATCCGATTTCCATAAATGCACAAAAAGCTTCAAGAGAATGATGTCCAATTAGAAGAATAGTACGATGATTGGAGAATCAAGTGAATGAGCAGCGAAATTCCACAACATTTTTCTAGTAAAAAGTGCATAGTTGTGTACACAAACACATGAATTTCTTAAAAATGGACTGAAATACAATTCAATCAAGACTTAACACACATGGAATTTGGTGGTATCGCCTATAAATAAGGTGATTGTAAGGGATTTACAACAAACTTGAGGTACAATAAGAGCTCAAGCAGTTGCTTTTATTCATCGATCACATATATGAACATGCCATCAAGTTTGAAGAATCAATTACAATCCTTTGACTTTCATAGCTAAACCTAGAACCCGGGGATGCTAAAAAAGTTGTATCCATGGGTTGGCAGGTTCAACCCGACACGATCCTGGATACCGTACACAAAATGAAAATCGTGTAAGACACAAGAACCCAAACATGACTCGGTTATTTGGGGATCGACACGAACACAACCCGTTTAGCCTGAATTTTCTACATATTCTATTCTAAAACAATAAATTTACACCCAAAATAGTGTATAACATAAAAAATTCAAAATTCCCACAAAACACATAACTTCTTTTCAACAATAAAATGATTTGGGAATTGGGATAGATGTAGATAGTAGGTGTACATCTGTTTAGACAATGATATCAATAACAGATGTGTTGCATTTGCAGATTATGAAACAGCTACTGCGTATGCAGCAGAGGATTTCAATGTTTTATACAACAAATACTCAAGAAATTTGACATGTGAATGTGATAAAGAAATCAACGATTCAATAAAACAAAAGAAAAGAATACAAGATTCGATATAAATATGACAAATTCCGATTTAGAATCGATCTAAATGGGTAGGCAAACAAGGGCACAAAATGAATGTAGAGACGAACCTGAAGACTAGAATAGAGAAGGAAGACGAGTGGAGCCGCAGACCTGAAGAGAGAAGCCGATTGATTGTTTGTAGGGGTTTATCAGGGTTTTTTCACTTCACTAGTTCAGTCAATCAGCCCTCGTTATTTAACTTTTGAGTAAACTTAGGTTTGTTTTACGTGCTTTCGTCGTTTTAACGGTTTTGCCCAAATCCTTTAGAAATAATCATTTTCCTTCAATAGTTTACTATGTTTTTTCCATTTTGCTTCATGGCCTTAACTCAGTTAAATTATACAATTAAAGGTAGGGGTATTTGGGGAATTTTATATATAAGTAATTAATTAATTATAAATTCCTTAAATATATAACTTATCTAAAACTTTCAAACTCACCAAGCCTAATCTCCCAACCACTACCAACCACCTGATCCTAAATCACAGACCACTTTCGCCACCGTCACACCTCCACTTTTTTCTCCCCCACCATCTGCCACCACCACCACTCTCCACACCTCCCTGTCTTCGGCACCATTATGCCTCCATCATCTGCCCCCACCACCTCTCTCTCCCAAAACCTGCCACCACCACCACTCTCCAAAGCTCCGATGGTGACGAGATCTGAAACTAGGCAAGTCACTGGCCAGAGCTGAAAACGGTCAAACCTCCGTCACCATCTCTATCCTTTCGTCTTTGACAACCATGACCTCCATCTCCGATTTCAGAACTTGTTTCAGATCTTATTTCGACGGTGGTGGGTTTTTTTGGGGGAAGATGCCGGTGGCTGGTTGTGGTGGTTATCGGTGCAGGTAGCAGGCGGTGGTGTTGTTATGGTTGATGGTGAGTGGTGGTGGTGAGGTAGTGATGGTTGTTGGTGATTGAGAAGAGAGAAATTGTAGAGAGAGGGTAGAAAACAGATTATTTATGGGTTTTATTATTATATATAATATAATATAATATAATCTTTATTTGTAGTTTTACTAAAATACCCTTAGTTTTATACTTGAAGTTACCAAAATACTCTTTCAGTTATCAAACAATTTGGATGGAGTTAGAGGAGGAGAGTAAAATGGGAAAAACATAGTAAACTATTGGAGGAAAATAACTATTTTAAAGGATTGAGACAAAACTGTTAAAACAACCAAACCACAGAGAGAAAAACAGAAGTTTACTCTTAACTTTTTAATCTTCGCATTACACGTAACAAATCTTACCCTAAAGAATAAAACAATATAGCTTTTTAAATGTTTTTTCTCAAGGTTAACTAAAAATCACATGTAAAAGTGTTATAGTGTTATATCACTTGAAGTCAGCGTGGGTCTCGTTAACACAACATAGGGTATGTTTGGCAAAAGTAGTTGGTGGTTTGAAGCTGATAACTGTAGCTTTCTAAATATATTTAGATGTTTGGCAGAGTAGCTGAAGTTTTTAATAAAATATATAAAATGACCAAAATTGACATAACTAAAAAAACAAAATACTAAACATACAAAACGTAATCTCACACATACACACACACACACACACACATATATATATATGTTAGGGTTCCAGCGTGAACAACCTCCCAAGAGTGAACTGCGTTAACAGATCTGGACACTTGATTTCCTTTTTAGTTGTTAAGGGTAGGATTGTAATTATATAAAAAAAATTTAGATGTAAATCATTATTTTAATAATTGAATTAAGTTACATCTTTCCTATTTTAAATTTATTATCCACATTATGTTTTATTTATTAATAAGATAATTATCAAAACAAACAACAAATTATCACCAGATTTCAGTTTTAATTTTTATTTCAGATTTCATCAGCAGAATTCAAATTTTGATTTTTAAGACCCGCGTAACCTTCATATTTCAACGGTATACACATGTGTACTTGGATATACATAGAACAGTACACATGTGTACTCAGCATCGTACATATGTGTAATTAGCTACATAATACATACATAGAAGAGTAAAATGCACGGATAGTCCCTGTGGTTTTGCAAAATAACACCTATAGTCCCTAACTTTTGAAAATTACACCGGTACTCCCTGTAGTTTGACAGTTTGTTACTCGAATAGTCCCTGGAGTGGATGACAGTTAGTTTTCTCCATTAAATGGATGTGAAATAACAAATTTACTCTTCATCTTCTTCACTCTAAAAAAAAACAACCCCACCCACCCCCTACCTTTCTCTCGAACATGGAGTTATAAACTTGCTTGATGCGGAACATCCTCAGATTACTGTTTTGATGGACTGTGATGGATTCTCATCTTTTGGAATTCCCGTAAAAACATTGAGATTGTGCGTTGTACTTCTTCAAGATCATTACCTAGAACGACTTGGGTGTTTACTTGTTGTAGGGCTCCTCTCTGTTGCCCGAGTCATAACTCAAACTCTATTCCAAGTAAGCATCTTTGATTTTCTACTTTTTTCACATCACCATTTCTTGTTCATAATTCATCATCACAGAAAGAGAACAAAGAAAGAAATTTAGACACTAATAAAGGTTGCAATTTTGATCCTTTTATCTAGAAATATTTACTCGCCCATTGTCATCATTCTGAATAATTGCGAGCTTGAGTTGGGTTTATACATGACACTTTTATCAAAACCTAAATGGTACTTCTGTAAATCTGTTCAGGTTTTGAAGCCTAGGACACAACAAAAGTTAATGATTGTGGGAGAAGATTACCAAGAGGTTCTTTCCAAATACTTTGAAGAATTACCACCTTTTCTTTGTGGCAATTGCACTTGCCCTAAATGTGCAAATGAGGCCACGACGGTCGGTGAAAAGAATCTTAAAGACCATCATGGACACAGTGCATCTTCTAATATGGAGCTTTATGTTGGTTCCAGCTTAGATACTAATCGAGATCACGTGAAGATTGCTGTCGTGGGTGGTGTTTGGTAGATGTGGTTAATGGTGGGGAAACAGAGAGTAAGGTGGGGGTGGGTGGGGTTGTTTTGTTTTTATAGAGTGGAGAAGATGAAGGGTAAATTTGTCATTTCACATCCATTTAACGGAGAAAACTAACCGTCATCCACTTCAGGGACTATCCAAGTAACAAACTGTCAAACCACAGGGAGCACCGGTGTAATTTCCAAAAGTTAGGGACTATAGGTGTTATTTTGCAAAACCACAGGGACTATCCGTGGATTTTACTCTACATAGAAACAATACCTGTAAAACTATTTTATATTTAACAAATTACAAGTTCCATAATGTTTTCCAAACCAAACAAAAAAACATATAATTACAAGTTCCTGTTTCGTCGAAACAATAAACCCAACATAATCGAAAAACAAAAAAACATAATATTTTACAACTATTCGCCACGTTGTATGCTGAATCATCCTTATCGACCAAGCAAACAAACATATGTGAATCATCCTTATCGACCTCATACGTGAATCATCCTTATCGACTTTCCATCACCACTTTTCTCATTAACGACATCTCCTATATTAGCACAAAAAAACTCAGCAACTAATACTTTGTATAATTGAAAAGTGTACATCAACAACCTTACACATTCAATACACACAAAAGTCTGAGATATCAGAAAAACAGACGCTATACACATGTGTACATGGCGTTAAAATCATAATACACATGTGTACATCGCATTAAAAACAGAGCAAAATCAGAATACACATGTGTACATCGCGTTAAAACCATAGCAAAATCAGAATACACATGTGTACATCGCATAAAAAACAGAGCAAAATCAGAATACACATGTGTACAGTGGCGGAACCATAACTTTTTTACCAGGGGGTCGTAATAATTTTTTTTTTCAGTACACGAGTTTACATAATTATATTAAACGACTCTCCAAATAACATGTCATGAAACCCTTATAAATTGTTTTCAACATTTGCAATGACTTTTTTTATGAATTCAAAAACTTCATTAATGAGTTTACTAGTAATTCTATTTTTCTCAATCATATAATTAATATTTTAACTAATATAGAACGTATGGAATATGAATGTTCCTTTAAGTATTTTTTAACTATGACAAATGAAATTCTTTAGTTATCTAACAATTAAAATGATGTATACAACTAAAGATATAAAAAATCTTGCAAACTAAAAGAAATAGGAATAATTCTATTATTATATTAGCAAACAGGTTAAACCATTTTAACAAAATAAGTAAAAAAAACAATTAACAAAACCTTAAAGGAATAAAAAATAATGTAAAAGTTAAAACTTATTACTTTTATCTGTTTTGTCAGTTTGATTAGATTGGCAATATAGAGAGAGATTCAACATAATCTCAATTTTTTTAAAATATTCTTTTACCTTATCTTCTTTCTTTTCTTCATGAAACCTTTCCTTCAAAACTTATTCAAAATTTCGCCAAAACCAAAACTTATTCAAAATAAAACAGTTACACACAAATAATCAGAGATAGAACCCAGTTCTTGAAAAGCAAATACATTTTCAAGAAGATACTCTTGGCTGCCGTTGATGTTGATTCTCACCGAACCGTGTACATCGCCGTCAGTTGCTGCCGCCGCGCGGCCCCCTCTTTCTCTCTCTCATCTCAGATCGGTCGGCGATAAACATCACATCGCCGGCGATAAACATCAGATCGGCGGCACTCTGTTTCATCATCGAGATGGAGAGACAAAAAAATGGATCAATCGGTCGTGGTTTGGGTGCGTGGGGGTGCGGGCGGATATCGGGGTGATGAAGGTGGCCGGCGTTGCTCCGGTTGCCGGAGCCGGAGAAGAGAACGAGGGAGAGAGCAGGGGTCGGCTAGGAGTTTTTGGGTAGGGTTTTATCAAATAATGAAGAGGATAGTGTTTACTTGATTTATGAGAGAACATGATTTATGCAAATCAATTTAAGATAGAAATTAGACATATACCATTTTTGTATTTAATTAAATGGAAAAAATTAACTAAATAATTACCAGCATGCCACTCACTTTAATCTCAAGATCATGAAAATCAAGGGCCCAGATCAATTCACGCAGTTCACTCTTGAGATTTTGTTCACGTTTGAACCTAATCCTATATATATATATATATATATATATATATATATATATATATATATATATATATATATATATAGGGGAAGGTTCATTTGAGAAGAAAAATTAACTGAGAAGAAAAAGAACAAAGGGTAATTTTGTAAAACATTAAATAGTTTTTCACTTATCTCATTTATTATCATTTTTTACTAATTAATTAGTCATAAAGACTATTATCCTCCACACTAACTTTTTTTGCCTACACACATCAAAAAGTTGTACTACATATTTCGAAATTCATCCTACACGTTGAAATTTATCTTACACAACTCGTAATTTATCCTACACAACTTCCAATTTATCCTACATTTTAAATTATTTTATTTTATTTTTTAAAAAAATATATATTTTGAAGATATGTTACCAAAAATTTAATGTATTAGCTATTAAAGAGGAGGACTACAAATTAATGACCTATGTAAATTTACCAATGTACCCTTATAGTAACATTAAATACTTATATTAAATGAAGTAAAATAAAGCATTCTATTGGTTGAAATTTGTTCTTTTTTCTTCTTACAAAAAATTTCTTCTCATTTGAACTCTCCACTATATATATATATATAGGTAGAGGATCCTGTAAAAAGCGCTCAAAGTGTGAGAAGTGTATTATAACACTATATATAATACTATATAACACCATATAAACACCGTATAACAATATGTAACACCATATAATACCATATAACACTATGTAACACTATATATCATTATATAACAAATATAACACTATAGTTTGTCTGATAGCATGTCTGTGATAGATGTATAGTGTTATATTTGTTATATAATGATATATAGTGTTACATAGTGTTATATGGTATTATATGGTGTTACATATTGTTATACGGTGTTTATATGGTGTTATATAGTATTATATATAGTGTTATAGTACACTTCTCACACTTTAGGCCCTTTTTACACTATCCTTACCCTATATATATATATATATATATATATATATATATATATAGAGAGAGAGAGAGAGAGATAAAGTATAATGTACTTCAAGGCTTAACCTACATTAACATACATGACAAAAAATATAACGTGCGTTATTATCATAAAACGTGCGTGATTATAGTCCCATGCGTGATTATGTGGTCCCATGCGTGATTATGTGGTCCCATGTGTGATTATACCCCTGATCCAACGGTTACCATTGTCTCCTACGTGATGTATGATAAGGCTTTTTGTATGTTAACCTTACTCTATATATATATATATATATAAGTTCTTTCTCAAATAAATAAAACATAGTCATTTTCAATTAAATAAAACATAGTCATTCAAAAACACTTAAAAACTTAATATAATACTATTCGGTCATTAATGTCATGCATTCCATATCAAAATAGCAATATTGTTGTATTAAAAAGTTTATTATCTTTAGAAAAAAATTGATTTTTCGTTATCTTTAGAAAAAAAATATTTAAAAGTTTGTGCATTAAAAAGTTCATTATTTTTAGAGGTTAAAATAGACTTTTTTTTTTCCTAAAAGCTTATAGCTCATTCTAAACGCACTAGTAGGAGCGTTCAATCAAAAGCTTCAAGCTTCTAACCTAAAAGTTTCAAGCTCATTCAACCAAACAAGGTTTTTTTATTGAGTGGGAGCTTTTTTCTTAAAAGCTAGAAGCTTCTAAAAGCTACATGTCAAACATACCCATAGTCTAACCATAATAGGGCAACGGGGGGCTCTCCAATTTGGGGAGTGCAGTGGCCTAACATAAGAAAGTCATCGTTCCAAAAAAAAGTGTTGTATCACTCCGTCTCCATGTAGGTAGTATACTTTAATTAACTTAGAGCATTCACATTCAATCCCCCTATCCTTATTTTTATAATTACCATGGTTGTAAAAATCTGGACTACATGCTGATAATCGCCAATTAATACCGATTAATTCCAATTAGTCCCTGATTAATCTTGATTAATCCCTAACCCTGCCCCACTGACCGACTAGCGAGTAGCGATTTTTTCAACCACGATAATTACACTAAAAATCACTACTTTTTCTCTCTTCTTTCCAATTAAATAATTTTTTTTATATTTTTTATCATTACATCGTCTCTCTCCTCTACTCACAATCAATCGAAACCACTCACAATCATTTCTTATAATACAAGAAACTTAGTCACATAAATATAAGGGAACCATTGTGAATGCTCTCACCTTTTAACAAACACGATGTGGCTAACTAAAAAGTGCATGCGAAAGTGTCACGTCCTTGCTATGTAGGCAGTGAACTTTAACTAACTCACCTTTTAACAAGCGCGTTGTGAGTTAACTAAAAAATGAATGTGTGTGTGCATGTGATTGGTGGAATGTAGTAGATCCCATCTCCCCTTCGTTTTCATGCTCGTTAAGTGCATAACATCTTCTCTCTTGGCACCCCCTTTAACATTCACATGTTGGTGTTTGGTGTTGACGCGTTGGTAAAAGGGTAAGGTGGCATGGGCGCCACCCCTCAACGACCAACCTAATCTACACCTCTTAACCAGCTATAGCTATATTTGCACAAGATAACTTTATTGAATACAACTTTATTTCAATCAACACTTTTAGAATCAACACTTTTAGAAATAGTGAAAATTGTATTAGTGAAATTGATGTTTGGTGTAGAAACTTAAAGTGCAACTCTTAGTGAAGCATCATTTCACTATTCACATATCTAAAGGCTGGTATTAAGGTGTTGGAAAATTGTATTTTTGTTTAAGTGGTGAGGGTTGAAGTCCTGTAATGAATAAATAATATAGATTTAAGAGTATTTTTTAGAAGGTATGTGACTTTGTTTTTCTAAAAACACCATCAATTCACATGTACTGTAAAGGAAAAATTACACTTTTCGTCCTTTATGTTTGTAGCTAGTTACAATAGATGACCTTTACCTTTAATAATTACAGCCACAGTCCTTTATTTTGAAAACCTGTTACATCCAATGTTTTAAAAACCGGTTTTTAAGTCATACCGGGTTGGGCTCTAAAATGGTTCAACCGGTTGAACCGGGTTGTATCGGGCGGTTGAACCGGGTTACTAATTAACCTTATAAATTCCAAAAAATACAAATTCAATCAAATCTCAACTTGGATTTATGTAATTGATCATAGTTTTATCTAAAAACAACTATTTTTATTGTAAACTACTAAGCATTTTAAGAATATTTTTATTAGTTATAAACAATATTGCATTGTACGAGATAAGTAACAATTTCAACAACGATGAAATATTAGAATAGAAGACACTGGGTTAATTACCGGAAATATGGAATATCAATATTACCTTAATATCATATTTTATTAAAATTAAGAAATCAAATCTTAAGATAATGCAAACCGGTTCAACGGTTTGAACCGGTAGAACCGGATTTACCGCCGGTACATAAGACATACCGTATTCGGGTTTTATCGGTCTTTATCGTACCGGACTCGTGTCCGATATCCGGTTTAACCGGTATAACCGGCCGGTTCATACCGGTATTTAAAACATTGGTTACATCTTTCGTCCTTAACCCCAAACCCAGTTAAAAAATTAGGGTAAGTTACATCACATGCTCTGCACGTGGGGGCATTTATGTCCATTCAAAACTCCAACTACCCACCATTTAAAGCCCCTATTTCTCCCCCAAATAGATTATCTTCGCAACTCCCTTAATTCTCTGCAATTACGTCTCCATCTCTACCCTTTTCTCTACCACCACCACACAATCACCACCACCCCAACCTCTGGCAACCACGAGCATCACCGCCATCTTCGCAACCACCACCGTTGGAACACTTCTCTGTGTTCTCACTCACAAAACCATAACCATTAGAAGCCCTAATCGCCCCAGATTTGAACAGTTACTCATCACCGGACAATTTTCACCGCCATACGTCACCGAAAAAAATGCATGACCAACATGATTCACTCACCAACAAGCTCTCAGATCTACCAGAAAAATCAGATCCAGAACTTTCAGATATCGTTGACTTCGAGTTCAGACTCGACGAACCAGTCAACACGCTTCCCGCCGATCACTGTTCTCCGACGGTATGTGTAGATTTGGTTGGGGTTTCTGGCAGATGTTACAAGATAGTATGTGTAGATAGATTGTAAAGATAGTATGTTTCTGGCCGATCACTGGAGGTTTTTTGATCGGAGGTTAGTGACGGCTTCTAATGATGCCGGGAGGTTTTTTGATCGGAGGTTAGTGGCGGCCTCTGTTTTTCTCCCTGTATTTTGGGGTTTTACTTAAGGCTGTGATCTTCTTGTGAGCCTACTGATTCTATGGTTTTTTACATTATTGGGTTTAAAGGGCAAAATAAGAAGGGTAATCATTCGCAGATCATGGTTGCTTGTGAATATGGTTGATTTTCAAAGGGATATAAATCTTTTTCATCACCTGTGAAATGCAAAACTTTGCTGATGTGAAAGGGTATATATATATATATATATATATATATATATATATATGTTTGCTAAAGAGCAAAACGGGTGTCGTTTCATACAATCGGTTTTCGATGAGGAGAATCCAAAACGGTTAGGGGCGGTGGGTGTGGCGGGAGTGGTGGCGGCAGGATGTGGTGGTGGTGGTGGCAAAGATGTGGTGGTTAGGGTTTTAGGGTTAGGAATATGAGGAAGATAAACTGTATATGCAATTTTTGGGTTTTATTTAATAAATATTTAAATAAAAACATGAATTGACTAAAATACCCTTTAATGAATAAACTTAACTAAATTTTTTAACATGGTTAGTACTAAAGGACGTATAGTGTAACATGTTTTGCAAATAAAGGACTATGACTGTAATTATTAAAGTGAAAGGCTATTAGTTGTAATCTGGTAAAAAACATAAAGGACGAAAAATGTAATTTACCCAACTATAAATTTGAACAAACAACTCATAACAAAACATGAATATAATTAAAGGCTTAATATAACCAACTAAAAGTCCAAAACAAATAAAATCACAAATATTAACTAACACTAAAGCCTATCAAAATCTTTGGCTTTTCACTTTTGTAATAAAACTTTGGATTTTTATATTTTGTAACAAAAATCAAATGAGTTTAGTTTATTTATTACTTTATTTTTTCCCGGATTTTGTCGTCTTTTGGTTGTTATTTAGTACGGTCTTTGGTAGTCACATTTAGTCCCTCAAGTTTTTTTTACCCACTCGATTTTCTGATACGTGTCAGTATAAATTCGACTTTGTATACGTTTTACCTCACGTGAGTCACTTAGTGTTAGAAATTCACGTTTTTATTTCAAGTTTTTTTTTTCCGATTTTGATCGTCGTTCGGTTACCACTTAACATAGCTTTACGCCTCGCCCCGCAATGTTGGTAGCACGATTTTATGCCCCAAACCGTAACGCAGGGGGAGGGGGGGGGGTAAGAGTTAAGACTAGTTTTCATAAATTTCTCTTGAAAAAAAAAACCTGAAACATAATCACCCGTATAACACCACAACCACATAGAGATGAGAGCCACATAATCCTCAAAAAGATGAACAATAAACCTCACCCCATACTTGTCAATCACACCATATCTATCCACTCCCTCACCGCCACGTGTCATTCCATCGTTTCTTGCTTATCTGATAAAGAAACCACTCTTCCAAACAAAACACCCAAAAACCTGCAACTTAACAACCTCTTGCTGCTCCTTTGAAGCTCAAAAAACATAAAAATGGAGACTGGAGTAGCGTGCTTCGCACGTGGCACAATCTCGCCAACCGTTGCTTCTCAACATACAACCTCATTTGCTTCTCCTCGGTCCATTTCTCCATCATTTGCCACAAGGGTATGCTTCAGTTCCATTATTTTTTATATTTTTTTTACTATAAGTTTTGACTTTGAATCACAAACATTTGAATTACTTTAGATAAGGATAGAATTATGAACTATTGTTAGCTTGAAACCGATAACGGTATTCGTTTTCATTCGTTTTATTCGTTTTCGTAGAGTTTGAAGTCAAGCTCGTTTATGGGAGAGTCATTGAGGGTGATGCCAAGATCATCCATTAAGGTTTCAAAGACACAAAACTCTTCACCCGTAACCAAATGCGAAATCGGTGAAAGTCTGGTGAGTCAGTTGGATAATTGTGTCTCTAATGGTTGTAATTGTTGTATTATATATATATATATATATATATATATATATATATATATATATATATATATATATATATATATATATATATATATATATATATATATATATATATATATATATATATATATATATATATATATATATATATATATATATATATATATATTGGAGGTCATATTGGTGTTTTGATTAATATGTGTGTAGGAAGACTTTCTATCAAAGGCAACCCCGGACAAGGGTCTGATTAGATTGTTGATAAGCATGAGTGAAGCGATTAGGACCATCGCGTTTAAAGTCAGAACCGCGTCTTGTGGTGGCACCGCGTGTGTTAATTCGTTTGGTGATGAACAGCTTGCAGTCGATATGCTCGCTGACAAGCTTTTGTTTGATGTTAGTTTCGTATACTTTTATTTTTAGAATTTCCAATCGTAAAAATCGGGGAGTTACAAACTAGTTATAAATTATAATATGTTTGTTGTAAATTCTTTTATAGGCATTGAGTCACTCGCATTTCTGCAAATATGCTTGCTCTGAAGAAGTTCCTGAGCTTCAAGACATGGGCGGTCCAGTCGAAGGTTAAGATTTTACAATTTACTACTTTATAATACCTTTGCATTTAGTGGCATAATCACAACTTTTTAGTCAGGGGTCATCATAAGGCTCTTTGATCTTTTGGTTTAAACTACGGTTCAAACCATGTGACGGTCAATGGACTCTCTTGACCCTCCTTGGTTCTGTGCTCCTGGAATTTCATTGGAGACGCTTATTATATATATATTATTATATTGACAGGTGGATTTAGTGTTGCTTTTGATCCTCTTGACGGGTCTAGCATTGTTGACACCAACTTCACCGTTGGTACCATCTTTGGTGTGTGGCCGGGAGATAAGCTAACTGGGGTGACCGGAAGGGACCAAGTGGCTGCAGCCATGGGAATTTATGGACCTCGAACCACTTACGTTATTGCCATCAAGGGTGTCCCTGGAACCCATGAATTTCTTCTTCTTGACGAAGGTAAAAAGATTATTCTTTTTCGAAAGAACGTAAAGCTAACAAACTAATGATAATGATAAAACTATCCTTATATCTAAACACGAGATAAAATAATGACTTATAATAGATAATAAACTCGGCTAACAGTTATGATAATTATATTATTGTACAAAGCCTGTTTGGCAACATCTGAATGGTTAAGTGTTGAACTAGTAAGAGGTCTGAACCATTAAGTGCTGAACCAGTAAGAGGTCTGAGCCATTAAGAGCCTGTATGATGTTTAACCGTTCAGAGGCAAATGTCTGACCAATTCAGATTAGATGTCTTAATCATTCAGACTCAGTATAAATCTTAACCATTCAGAGACAAATGTCTGAACCATTCAGACATCTGCTCGTGAAACAAACAGTCTGAAACATTAAGTGCTGAACCAGTAGGTCTGAACCATTAAGAGCCTCATTAAAAAGTAAACAAACAGCCCCTTAATTATGTCAAATTCTATGTTGCTGGTCAGGGAAATGGCAGCATGTGAAAGAAACAACAGAAATTGGTGAAGGGAAAATGTTTTCCCCTGGAAATTTGAGAGCCACTTTTGACAACCCAGATTATGACAAGGTTTTATAAACATATCAAGAAATAAAATCTTAAAATTTAATTTCATTTTCTAGTATTTTTCTAAAAAATATATGTTTGTTGATTGAATTCAGCTGATCAATTACTACGTAAAAGAGAAGTATACTTTGCGATACACCGGTGGAATGGTGCCCGATGTAAACCAGGTCATTCTCATCATGTCGTTTTAAAAAATGTCGATACTTTCGGTCATTTTTTTGGTACTAATGTTGTTTTTTTATTGCAGATAATTGTGAAAGAAAAGGGGGTTTTCACAAATGTGATATCACCAACAACAAAAGCTAAGCTAAGGCTGCTTTTTGAGGTGGCTCCATTGGGACTGTTGATCGAGAATGCTGGCGGTTACAGCAGTGACGGGACACAGTCCGTGTTAGATAAGGTTATTGTGAACCTTGATGATCGGACCCAAGTAGCTTACGGGTCCAAAAATGAGATCATTCGGTTTGAAGAGACGCTATACGGATCATCTAGGCTCGCATCTGGTGTCCCTGTTGGAGCTTCCGCTTAAAACCCGACCCTTTGTTTTGTAAACATGTATTATTAAGCATTTAATAAAATTTTCATCTTATTCAAATATTGAAGTTATAAATTATACAAAAGAGTTAAATGTCATTTTAGTCCCTGTGGTTTGGGTCATTTTGCCAGTTTAGTCCAAAGGTTTCATTTTTAACCTGTGGGTCCAAAAAGATTTCACAGTTGCCATTTTAGTCCACTTGGTTAACTTCATCCATTTTTTCTGCTAACGAGAAGGCCAATTTGGTTATTTTGTATGTAATTCTGTTAACTAAAAGGGCAATTCAGCCATATAAAATGACCGAATTGGCCTTCTCATTAACAGAAAAAATGGATGAAGTTAACCCAGTGGACTAAAATGGCAATTGTGAAACCTTTTTGGACCCACATGTTAAAAATGAAACCTTTGGACTAAACCGGCAAAATGGCCCAAACCATAGGGACTAAAATGGCATTTAACTCTATACAAAATTTTGCAACGTACAAAAATATATAACTGAAAAACGCGCCAGGTAGGGGTCGAACCTACGACTTTCTGCTTAGGAAACAGACGCTCTATCCACTGAGCTACAGGCGCTTGTTGTTAAAATTTAGTACTAAATATAATGTAATATATACTGTGTTTTATAACAGCATCATATAACAAGCTTTGTTTGATTATTCTTTTAGAATAAATATCTGTGACAGATATGTATAATCATTTTCCCACATATGGGACCCAAACCTCCAACAAAGCAGGGAATAAATGACGTACTAAACAGACATGTATTTTGTGTTTCATGCTTAATAAGACGATTGATTCGTTACCGACACTATGTGAAGTCGATATGAATCTCACGCATAAAATATGGTAAAAAAAAGAAGTGTAAATGCACCTTTTAGGACCTGTTGTTCTTTCCACTTGACCCCTTTCTTTTTTTTTTCCTTTTGCCTTTCACTAATTTGCCTCAAATTATTGCTCATGGGCTAAATGGCTCATGCGGCCAATCTTTGTCTCGATTGACCTTTCGACCTTTAAAAGAAGTGGGTTTCGTCATGACTCGTGAGGTTGTTGGTACACTAAATACCCTTTTGTTTTATGCGTCTAACCAAGACGTTAACGCTTGAGTACGACACTAAGGATGACTTTTACGGTTTATATTTTGATTCGATTCTTTTTCAAGCATCTAATTTTCGAAACAAAAGTTAAACGACACTTATTAAATCAAATTTCCTACACAAATACTTTGGTTGTATAGTAACAAAATGTTGTTTTTTTTTATTATATCAAGAGGAATGATATGAGATTGAATTTTGATACAATGGAAAAAGGGTATGGTATTATACTATTATTACAAAAAGAGTAAACTGTCATTTGGTCCCTGAGTTTGGTTACTTTTGTCACTTTAGTCCAAAACTCAAACTTTTTGCATCTGGGTCCCTATGGTTTTAGTTTTATTGCCATTTTGGTCTAAAAATGAAATCAGGTCATATTTGTCTTATAAAATTCTGCAATTTTGCCATTTTCCTCAGGGGCAAATCAGGTCATATTTGTCTTATAAAATATGGTATTTATTTATAAAAAAGAAATGATCATTTTGCCCAAGCGAAAAATGACAAAATAACAGGATTTTATAAAACAAATATGACCTGATTTCATTTTTGGACCAAAATGGCAATAAAACTGAAACCACAGGGACCCAGATGCAAAAAGTTTGAATTTTGGACTAAAGTGGCAAAAAAGACCAAACCCAACAACCAAACTGGCAGTTTACTCTTACAAAAATTATAAAGATATTTGCCACTATGTTCACAAAAGAAGTTTAATTGAGTTTTTTTCTCCTCTAAAGCTTTTGGTAAGAACAATAATAATACAAGAAATGAAAAAGCAAATGGATCACTGTCTAGCCAAATCTTGCTAACTTTTTCATGCAATTATAAAAGTTGTCATAAAGTAAACCCTCTAGAGAAGCCACTGTGAAATAGGCCACAATTATACAAATCATCCAACACTTGGTGTATAAATAACATAGAATCACCCTTCCATTGACAACTTTGTAACCTCTCCTTGTTTAATCATTCTGGGTTCATCCACAAATCACCATCAAGATTCACATCAATACCAGTCTTGATTCGGCTACAAGCGGTAACGCGCTCCCTGCTTTTTCTTCTGTTTCAGAATTCATAGTTTAGAATGAACTTTTTTATTTAAGTTTTTTTCTTTTAATCATGTTTCTCAACTGGGGTTTTGATTAGTTACAAATCACATGATGCAAGAAAGCAAGAGATCAGAATGGACAAAAGAACAGAACAAATGGTTTGAAAGTGCTCTAGCTATATTCGATACAGAAACACCAGATCGATGGTCAAATGTGGCTGCCTTTGTTCCCGGGAAGTCAGAACATGAAGTGAGAGAACAATATGAGGAATTACAAGCTGATATCAATAATATAGAGGCCGGTTTCGATGAAGTTCCAGGCTACTTGACCGTTAAAGCTGAGTTCAATCAAGATCATCGGTTCGGTTCGTTCAAGAATAGGTTTTTCAGGTTAAGATCGTTCGACCACGAGAGGCGAAAAGGCATACCTTGGACTGAAGAAGAGCACAGGTAAATTAGTTTTCATTTTTTTTTTAAATTCTATAAATAGATAAATGACTCAAAAAATTATTGTAGATTTTATGTTTAATAATATTATTATAATAGCTTGTTTTTAATGTAATAAAGGCGATTCCTGATGGGTCTTGAAGTTCATGGCAAAGGAGACTGGCGAAACATTTCACGCAACTTTGTGGTGACGAAAACACCAACGCAAGTGGCGAGTCATGCTCAAAAGTACTATGCGAGGCAGCATTCTGATGGGAAAGAAAAGAGGAGACCGAGCATTCATGATATCACCACCGTCCACCTGGCACGATCCACCAGTTTCCCAAATGACACAGATAAATTCTCGTCGTTAGTCAATACACCAAACAATGGAATCGATATACGAGTGTACAATTCGGGTCTGTTTTCCCAACCAACAAGGTACCAGGTTCAAGGTTAGGTAACTTAGGTTTGCCGTTGTATTTGAGATCGATGTCTTGATGATATGTAGGTTTTTAGTGTTATATTGATCAATAATCATGACGAAAAATGTACATTGACACGTGAAACCTCGTTAGATTTTCGTTATTTATCAAATTTGGCTTGTGTTCTTCACTGCATATAATGCATTTAACCATGCCGATTTCCATGTCATCGGCTGACTCACCTTACACCCATCCAATTTTTTTCAGATAATCACCACCATATAGTATATATGTATAACAAACAACCCATGCCTTGATGATTGTAAGCTCTAGAATAAAAAATAGAAAGAAAGCAAGCCAAAGTGCACATCACATGTACATGCACAAGGATTAAATGTATATATATTATGACAAAGGCCCCCACTTGATGAAATAGTTTTATCAATGTTAAGCAAGTTGCATGATAGAGCACGAGTGGCGGAACCAGAACATTTTAGTCAGGGGGGTCATCATAAGCTTATTTTCTTTACATGTTAAAAATTAGGGGGTCCATTTTATCTTTGTTTCTTTAAAACTTTGATTTTCTATATAAAAATTCAATAAATTATGGTGATCGGAGGGTCAGCTGACCCTCTTGATCCCCCTCTGGTTCCGCCCCTGTAGAGCACTTAGCTCCACCATTTAATTCTATTTTTAAGAGTTTGTGGGATGGCCTACATATAATATAAAGAATCAAAATCAATTAGAAAAAAACATTTGTCTAACTTTAGCAAATGTGAATTAAATGGAACACAAATCATTATAAACATAAAGATATAACTACATGGCTACACCAAACGAAACATACACATTTACTGAGCAACTGAGCCGAGTGGGATAACAGAAGGCGGGAAGTCGGTTCTCGGTCCAGCAAGAGAATAATAAGCGAGTATATGTGCAGGATGTTCTATCTCTCGACCTTCTCCATACTGAACCTTTCTTGGTGGAATTAGTTCGATATTCCAATACGGACGGGCCATTGTTAATAGATCTAATCCAGTTTCAGATCCTATGTAACCTTGTACCCATAAGTATCTTAAAGATTTCAGCTGCAAAACCGCCGTAGCAAGTGCAGTTTCACTGAAACAACACCCTCTTATTTCAAGTTTTTGTAGGCTCGGGCAGCCTCTAGAAAACCCGAGAAGCCCGGAATCAGATTCTCCGACATACCCCAGAAGCATCCATCTTATGTTTTGACTGTGTTGACCAATATAAGTCAAACCCATATCCGTTAACCCTCCTGGTCTAAGATAGATTGCGAATCTTCTGAGTTTATTGCAGCCACTCAGTAAAGAGCGGATTCCGTTATCAAGTGGCAAGTCTGTAATAACTTCTTTTTTATCTAGTAAAACCATACGGAAATCACAGAGGTTTTTCAGGTTCATGCCCATGGACTCTAGAGCTGCGTTTGTGATATCGGATACGTATACGGCAATGTATTCTAAATCAAGACAACCTTGTGCTATGGCGGTTAATCCCCTTTGAGAGACAACACCTTCTTCATCTTCCAGCTCTTGTTCATCAGCCCCTCTTTCGATTCTTAGCCGTTTCATTTTCTTGCACGAGCGCGCTAAAACTTCCATTCCCTTGTTTCCAATCACATCTCTTGTCTGAATTCCTCGGATTTGCATACTCCTCGGATTCGTTGTTAAAGCAACCACCACTGAATTCTTCAAGTGAAACTGCAGACCGAAAAAAACCAACAAGATCCAATATTTCACTATCGCCTATCTTAACCGATACTAAAGATTTGCATCTTTCGGCTATTAGCTCAAGATCGTTAAAACTAACTTGTGAAAGATCAGTCATATAAAAGTTTAAGGTTTCGAGTTGAGTATTGTTTATAGCAAGCTCATGTAGCCAGTTTCCATCCTTCTCTATCACTTGGCTCTCTTCTAAAAACAATACTTTAAGGTTCCTGCAACAGCATAGACTGACTATAAGTCAAACATATGTTGTCAAATGTGTTATGTGTATTCCATATTATAAAATCAGAATAATTGAAGCAGTGATAATATAAGCCTTGAACATGACAGCAAACAGTTATGCAACAGTTTGAGTGTGACAAAACATGAGTGTATTTCAATGTCGAAATTACAAACCAATGATCAGGGATGTAAACGAGCCAAGTCGCTCGTCAACTACTCGAGATCGGATCACTAATTTAGGTATCAAGTGGCGCAGCAGAACGGCAGAACCAACACACACACAAACGATATAATCACGCGATACAGAAATTAAAGACAAGTAGACAACAGTACAACACAAGACTTTTATGTGGTTCGGTCGGGGGACCTACGTCCAAAGGCTCCAACTAGGTTATTTCCTTAAGATCAGACAAAGATTACAATACATGACTACGGTTTATATAGAGAATATATTAGAGTATTCGGCTTGGGCCCCAAGAAAGCTAACATGGACCAAACTGGGCCTAAGATCTCTAAGCCTTCACATACCCAACCGCTAAAAAGCTCGAACTGATCCGAGCTCAAGCCTTAAAATGAGCTTGTTTAATAAACAAGTCCCCAGAGCTTCACTAATCAAGCTTAAGCTAGCACATGAACCTAGCCTATTATTTATATGATTTTATTTAACATATTTGTATATAGCAATTATTATCATCTATAAAATCATGATAAAACACCTAATAATATATGTTATGTTATTAAAATGTGCATTAATTATTTAGTAAATAATAAGCGAACTCACGAGCCAGGCTAGAGCTTTAAAAATGAAGTTTGAAACGAGCCGAACGGATTAAAATACCTGCAAGAACGACAAATATGTAAAAGCCCATCAGTGGAAAACCCAGAGCATTTATCAAGTTTAAGAACCTCAAGAACATCCCCCTTCTCACGTGCCAACAGTTCCAGATCTTCATCTTTAACAATCATCCTTCTGAAATGCAAAGCCTTTAAGAATCTAAAAGATTTCGAAAGCTCCTCCACCCACGGCGTCGCAAACCCACCCCAGTCCTCCGGTATCAAGTTAAAGACGGCGGCGCGTGGCTTCCCTTTCAGCTTCAAAGATTCAAGAAACGGGAATCTTCGCAGTAACTGTTGAGGTGTGGTTGAGTAACATAGAGCTACAGTCACGTGCTTACGCGTCCGAGCTTCCTCTTCGTACAACTGCCGGCAGACCAAGGAGATGCAGTGTCGGTCACGTGAGTCGTGTATGTACGCTATTATGGATTCAAAAACATCGTCGCACAGCTGGTTGGTGTACTCCATAATTAAATTCAAACAAAAACAAAAACTCTAATTCAAAGTATTGATTTGAGGTTCATGATTGGTTTCAGGTTGAAAAGATCGATTCTTGGAGTTGAAAACGATAGAGTTTAAAGGTGACGAGATCCGCGAATCGGGGGATAAAGGGAAAGTAGGAGGAATGAAATGGACGGCGATGTTTTAAAAACCAGTTAAAAGTTAGAACCATTAGCCAGGAGGGTGGGGGGGCCGTCACCTTTGCCAACTCAACGTCAACGGCGCCTCCATGGTGGCGCCACCCCACACCATGGAATTTGAGGGGCGTCATGGGTTGTCCGCCATGGTGGTAACAAGAAGAAGTTGTGTTCAGGTGGCGCCCACATGCATTTCATCCAATAAAATCTTTTTTTTTTATTTTGTTTAATGGGGAGCGGTATCCCATACCCTACAACTTAAGCTGACGTGGCACTGATGTGTCACGGTAAAGCCTCTAGGGGCTTTATCCTACACCCCATAGCCTTAGAACCGGTTAAACCTCTCAATATACTGGATTAGACTGTCTGATAAATCTAGTTAAACCATTTCTGAGTCAAATTTGTTACGAGATAAAAACTTTTTTTTCCACAACTCGAAATTATAAAAACTTTTTTAAAAGTAACATTTTTTATTAACTTTTTTTTCATATAAAACATTACATAATTTGGGGGCTTTTTAGATCGCCTCAAAATACTTGGGCGAAAGTCGGCCCTGCTTCAATGAGTGTCGTCGTATTATGCTAGGGCATACGGTTTCGGTTGTAAAGCTGGTATATAAAAAGAAATTATTGGGTTCAAGTACCATTGTAGCCCGTGATGGTACTGTCGATCTTTTAGTCTTTTGGGCTTATGTGTTTACTAGGCTACTAGCTATAGGTCATGACATTTTATTTATTATTCTAAGCGGGCCAAGACAATTTGCATTTGGGCAGATTGGTGGTTAAACCAAAGCCCATATCATCATTGTCTTTCTCAACCCATAGGAATAGAACCAGCTATGAATGCATCAATCTCAAAAAACGACGTCGTAGGGTTAGTTCCACATAAAACAGTTTATTGTGAAGGGACATGACGTTTTTTTTAACGGCCAACAATCAATCTCGAGCACTTTCGGGACACTTACTGGACCAAACGGCGTACTCCGAGAGTAACCTGAGTTCACCACCAATTCTGGGGGAAATCGGGTGACCCAACCGCCCGTAGGCACGACGGTGAAATTACCGGTAAAACTCATTTGGCTCAAGGATTAAACCCAGGTTTCCTGAGTCTCCTATCATTGCTCACCAATGCCTCACGCACCAAGTGAGTTGAACTTGCATCTCCCAAGAGAAATGAAAGTCTTCCACCACTTAGAGATCATTGGTGGGACACTACGTTTCACGAGGAATATAAAGGATGGGGTCAAAACAAACAATTTTTTTTAGCAAAACAAACAAATTGCGGATTAATTATGTACTTTCATACAAATGTAAATCAATTTGCCCGGCCAATACAAAGGAGGTAAATCACGTATCTTATATTAAATCGGGTGATGCCAGTGGTTGAATTACTTACACGACCAATCCAAATGTTTAGTGAAACTTCATTAGATTTTCTGTATTCATCTAATTTGGTTTCTGATCTTCACCACATAGAAAAGGTTATGTCATCAGCTTGACTCACTCTACACTAATCCCAATTTTTGTTGGAGAAAATGGTGTTGTGTTCCCTCTCACTATCTCATGATGATGTCTTTGGTGATTGTTTTGTTTTGTTTTGTGGTAGGCATAATATTTTATTTCCTTGCTTGCTTGTATTGGTCCAGCTCCCTGCTGGCCTTTTTTGGTTGTTCTATAAAAGTAGCTATAAAAAAATTAGAGGCTAAATCACATACTTAAATATATCTTATTGGGTATTGTTTCTTTACTAAATTCTATTCAAATATGATAAATGCCCCTCATGAAGTGAGCACCGTCCTTATTAAGTATATGTGGGGGTGGCCTACGTATATATTAGTTTTTTTCAATTTCTATGTATTACAAGTTGCCTTTAGTTCCACCATTTATAACTTTATTTATATGTGGTCATGTGGGGTGGCCTACGTGTATACTACTACACCAACGTATCATTTTTCAAGAAATAAATGTACTACATATATTTGTACACCAACTAAACATGATTTATTTTTCAAGAAATAAGTGGACTTCGATTTTTTTTTTTTTTTTTTATTTTTTTTTTGCTAAATGAGCAGTCATTCTCACCGTTGCCACAACCACCACCCAGATCACCACCTGCACGACAACCCTTAGCGCCCCGTCACTACCATGGCCCCTACTGTCATCTTTACCTCCAACGCCACTATATCCACTTCAGCCGATGTCACACACCCCACTATAAAAACATATATACTTGGTGAACCCGTTTTCACACTTTTATTTTCTAAAATTACCTGTTTTAACCAGAGTCCATTTTGACTTTAACTAAATCTAAAACCAGTTTGATCCAAACCTGCTTTCACACGTTACGGTCGTTACCTAACCTGTCACGTGACCCATCCTTTGGCTACACTTAAACACTATAAAGATTCAAATCATGCATATCCATGAATACAAAAAAACTTGCAAGTAGTTATAGAAAATGTTTTTCATAAAATTTTGTCCAAATTTTGATAATGTGAATAAGATGGAACACCACATAGGATGCATTGGATTTATTAGATGATGTTGAACAAAAAACATTATATATAAACCACCATTGTATTTATTATGGTATACAAATCAAATGGGCTCACTATCTTTATTTTTATTTTGTTTTTTTCTGTTTGTATTCATATTCTTGTTTTGTATACCTTACTATCCTAGTAAGCAAGCTCATAAACCGCGAAAAATCTATCAAGATAACAGAATTATCACACGCTGGATAGTCGTTCCAAAACTAACACGAAACCAATACAAACCATTATAAACAGTAAAGATACAACAACTACATGATACAACAAACAAAACCAACCTGGACCTTATCTCAAGAAAAAGACTGCTACCTTTTTTTAAAGATATGTACACATTTACTGAGTAATGGAGGCAAGTGGGATAACCGAGGGCGGAAAATCGGTTCGCGGTCCAGCAAGAGAGTAATAAGCAAGTATATGTGCAGGATGTTCCATCTCTCTACCATCTCCACAGTTAACCTTTCGTGGCGGGATTATTTCGATATTCCAAAACGGGCGGGCCATTGTTAACAGATCGAATCCTGTTTTGGATCCCCGGTAACCCTGTACCCATAAGTACCTTAAAGATCTCAGCTGTAAAACCGCCATAGCAAGTGCGTTTTCACTGAAACAACACCCTCTTACTTCAAGCTTTTGTAGGCTCGGGCAGCCTCTAGAAAACCCGAGAAGCCCGGAATCGGATTCTCCGAGATAGCCCAGAAGCATCCATCTTATGTTCTGACTGTGTTGACCGATGTAAGTCAAACCCACATCCGTTAACCCTCCGGGTCTAAGATAGAGTGCGAATCTTCTTAGTTTATTGCAGCCGCTCAGTAAAGATCGGATTCCGTTATCCAGTGGCAAATCTGTGATGACTTCTTCTTTATCCAGTAAAACCATACGGAAATCACAGAGGTTTTTCAGGTTCATGCCCATGGATTCTAGAGCTGCGTTTGTGATATCGGATACGTATACAGCGATGTATTCTAAATCAAGACAACCTTGTGCTATGGCGGTTAATCCCCTTTGAGAAACAACACCTTCTTCGTCTTCGAGCTCTTGTTCATCCGCTCCTCTTTCGATTCTAAGTCGTTTCATTTTCTTGCAGGAGCGCGCTAGCACTTCCAATCCCCTGTCTCCAATCACATTTCTCGCCTGTGTTTCATCGGTTTTGAATGCTTAATTAGTTTGTTGTTTGTAATAAGTTCGATGCAACTAATATCGCCAATATATCGGTCCCCTGGTGAGATATTGGTCAGAATATCGATACTGATATTATTGGCCATATTGACCGACATTTGACTGATATATCACCGATTTTCCCGATATCACTAATTCTGCAAATAATTTTTCTAAGAAATTAATAAAATAAAAACAGAGAGAATGTACCTCAAGAACTTCTAAATTAGGACACCGTTGGAGCAACACGCAATGATCCTCGGTGTCAAGAAGGGCATAGAGGAGATCAAGCTTTTTTAACCGCGAAGCAAAAGGGTACACAATGGGCATTTCGTTCGTGCTCATATAATTCAGACCTAACCGACACAATCGCGGGGGGTACGCTAAAGAAGCATACTCCTCGGATTGTTTATTAAAACACCCACCACTAAACTCTTCAAGCGAAACTGCAGCCCGAAAAAAACCAACAAGATCCAAGATTTCACAATCACCTATCTTGACCGATACTAAAGATTTGCATCGTTTGGCTATTAGCTCAAGATCGTTAAAACTAACTTGTGATAAATCCGTCATGTAAAAGTTTAACGCTTCGAGTTGAGTATTGTTCATAGCAAGCTCATGTAGCCAGTTTCCATCCTTCTCTATTACTTGACTCTCTTCTAGAAATAATACTTTAAGGTTCCTGCAATAGCATAAACTATAAGTCATGCTAAAAGTAACATAACAAGCAGTAATTGGTAATAATAAAAGTGTTCAACAAGACAACAAATAATTATGAAACAGAACAAGTAAAAAAACCATGTGATCTAGACATAAAACCCCACCCGAGTCGTAAAGTTCGCCGATTTTCTTGACTAACTATTAAATCCAAACTAAACATGAGTACAAGAGTGCATTTCAAAATATATGGTGTAATTCAAACTGATGATATTAACCATGGTTGTAAAAGTCGCTAGGCGCTCCCTAGTCGGTCGATCGGGGAGTTGAGAGTACTCGGCCTAGGCGGAGAGTACATGGGGAGTACTCGGAGATTCCAAATTATAAAGAAATTAGTTGTCGGAAATTAATTATATGTCAAATAACATAAATTTACTAATATTTATAACAAAATACGTGAAATTGATATTCATTCTTTAATATGATATATGCATAGAAATTATGTTTTATTTTATTTTAAGTTAAACTCGGCCCGAGTTGACCTACTAGATCCGATTTTGGCCAATGTTGACCGCATTTAATCGATTCCGAGTAATTTGTCGGAGTTGAAGAAAGTCGCCTCGGCAGCTTACCTCGAAGAGTAGTCGACCTTGGAGACCTTGTTTTACAACCATGATATTAACCATTCACCACAAATAAATTTGTAATTTACACAAGTATTAAAAAAATTTGGTATGATTACTTAAATTGATAAATTTTTATCCCCAAAAACAGAATTAATCTGTTAGCAAGAACACAGCTTTTAATGAAAAGAACAGTTTCCAAAAATGGAAACTGAAATTAAATTCAGAGAAAAAGAATCACATAAAAACTGAAAAATTGAATCTTTTTTTTTTTCAAACAAGCAACAAACTTTAATAACATACCTGCAAGAGCTGCAAATATGCAAGAGCCCATCAGTGGAGAACCCAGAGCACTTATCAAGTTTAAGAACCTGAAGAACATGCCCCCTGTCACGTGCCAACAACTCCAGATCTTCATCTTTAACAATCATCCTTCTGAAATGCAAAGCCTTTAGGGAACTAAAAGACTTGGAAAGCTCCTCCACCCACGGCGTCGCAAACCCACCCCAATCCTCCGGGATTAAGTTATACATGGCGGCGCGTGGCTTCCCTTTCAGCTTTAAAGATTCAACAAACGGGAATCTTCGTAGTAACTGTTTAGGTGTGGTTGTGTAACATAAAGCTATTGTCACGTGCTTACGCGTCTGAGCTTCTAACTCACATAACCGCCGGCAGACTAACGAGATTGACTGACGGTCACGTGAGTCGTGTATGTACGCTAACACGCATTCGAAAACGACGTCGGACATGCCGTGAATTCGCTGGTTGTTAAAGCTCCGGTCATCCATAATCCAATTCAAAAACAAAAGATTACAAAGATTGAAAAAGATTCAAAACCCAGATGAAATCAAGAATCTTTTTTGGATTCGGAAAATACCCAGATGAAAAAAGTCGTAAAAATCGAGTCTTTACTGATTAAACGAAAGAAAGAAACAAGATTTGTAACAAAAACCCTAATTCGAGCAAGAAAAAGTATTGAAATTCATTAACAAGAACCTTAAAGATGATTATAACAAAAACAGAGTGAAAATCTAACAAAATCGAACAAAATCAAAGTGGGTGGTGTGATTGGATTACTGCTACTCAAAACAAAGGGATGAAACTAAAGAAGAGATGTAAGCTAAACCAGAGAATTTAGGAGTGACGAGATCCGCGAATGGGGGGCTAGAGAGAGAAAGGAGGAGAGAGAGAGGATGGACGATGGGGATTGGGGAAGAGGGGGAGATCGTAGGGTGACAGATGGAGGAGATTGAATGGGGACCGATGAAAATGGAAAGTTTATTAAAAGGTTCTGAGACCAAGAGAGAGAAAGCATTGAAATTGAAGGGTTAAATTTGGAAATCCGCTAAAGATTCTGAAATATGTATAGAAACAAGCTACTGTTGTGTCTTAGGAAAATCCAAAATTTACTAATTTACTTTATTATATTTTTTATTTTTTTATATTTTATATTGATCGATATCTTTTCTTTTCGAGTATATTATATTTTTCTGCAAGTGGTGTATTAAGAATTGTGGATCTAGATATTTGATTTTTGAATTAATTATTCGCATGCTTATAATGCTATGACTTTTTTTTTTCACAGAGAATTTGGTATCCGTTGGTGTTTATTTATTACAGGTTTTCTTTTTGGTTTTTTTTTTATTTTTTTTAAATAATAACCGGTATTCAAGATTCGTGCGTTGCAACAGGATAATTAAACTGAACGAAAAGTAGACATAAAAACATTGAATCATGCACGATTGTTGTGGCGTGTTAACACACAAAAATCAAAACAAAATGTAAAAAATTGTAAAGAATAACATGGGACGACATGATAATTAAACTGAACAAAAAGTAGACATAAAAACATTGAATCACGCACGGTTGTTGTGGCGTATTAAACTCACAAAAATCAGAACGAAATGTAAAAAATTGAAAAGAATAACATGGGACTGTTAAACCATAAAATGTATTTTGTGAACAAAGTTGAAAGTGAAAAAGTGTTTTGAATGAAAAATGAAAAACTCTTGGTGAAGAATTGTTAAAAGTTGAAAAGCATAAGAGTTAAATGAAAAAAAAAATTATTTGTGACAAGTTTGTAAAAGTTGAAAAGTATAAGGATTAAAAAGTAAAAAAAAATGAATAGTGATTTTCTGAATGGTAAGAAAGTTGGTAAATAATAGTATATAGAGTTAAGTGTCATTTACGTCTCTATGAGTTGTCCACTTTTGTTATTTCAGACCAAATTTCAAAATGTAGCATTTTCCTCCTTAATATTCTTGAAACGTTTCATTTAAGTCTAAAAAACTAACCTCAATTAAAAGACTAAGTTGACTTAGACGTAAAATGATCATTTTTCATAGTGGTTCACAGGTTTTACATACCCTCCTCCACCGTGCAACAACCCCAAACCACTATGTAAAATGACCATTTTACCCCTGAGTTAACTGAGTTTTTCAACTGGGGTTAGTATTTTGGACTAAAATAGCACGTTTCAAGAATGTCAGGGAAGTAAACTGCAGGGACGTAAATGGCACTTAACTGTATCTAAATTACATGGTGACGATTTAAAAAAAATGATATGATACAAGTTGTTTAATATTTTCTTTCATAATTGGTACCTGTTAATAAATTTATCAATTATCATTCAGTGAATAAAAAATATTGTACAAACTTAAGAAAAAACTTTATAAAAGGTGAAAACATCGTGACAAAGAACTTGTAATGCTATGTTCCTTTCTTCCACATGCTAAGGAAAGAAATGGTGAAAAAAATGCTGTTAAAGAGTCTTTTTCAGCCAAACTTCTCAACTTACATTTTTAAAAAGTTTTTAAAATTTGAAGGTCTCAAAAGTTATTATGTCTAAAGTTGTTTTTAGAAACACGTAAGACTGTCTTGGTATCAAATAGATATGAAACAGTCATGTCATTTAGAGTTGTTAGTTGTGTATTTCTGTTGAATATATCATATATATATATATAATGTTAATGTTAATTACATCTTACATGTAATTTTTTTCAAGTAATATTAAAGTGGCCCACCCATGTTAATAATTTAGTATTATAATAATATTAACATAAACTGAATTATCATTATATCAAAAAAGTCAAAACTATTATTAACAAAAGCACTAATATGTTTGTCATTTGACAATTGACAGGCATCCAAATTCAACCCAAGTTTATGAAGTTAAGACATAGCAACATCAAAAACAAGTCAAGACTTCAGGATGACTCAGCAAGCATGTGTTTTGGTTTTATGCTATGAGCAGTGCCATATTGGTGGCAGTTTAGAAGAAGGAAGCAAATAGGAATCTATAAAAACTAAAAACATGAAAACAGTTTTGTAGTGTTTTGAACTATTTTATTTTATCCCACTATATTTTCTTTGTTTAATCCAATTGAGTTAACCGAACCGAAACCCGGTACAGATTAGGCCCGCTTGAATTGAACCGAGCAAAAAAAATTGAACCAGGTATGGGTTAGGCCCAATAGGATGTTAAACGAACTGAAACTGAACAAGGTACATGTAATTAACCATTTAACAGAATCCAATTTTAACTGAAGCGATCGGTTAAAAAATCCTCATAAACAATAACTTCTGGTGGAGGGTACAACCGACCCGTGCACACCCCCTTAGCACACAAACAAAAAACACAAATACTTTGAAAACATTTAAAATCTTTGTGAGAAAGTATAGCATGACTGCTTAATGCATTTATACAAAATTTTGTGACTTCTACTAACATGTCAATGTAGTGCTTTATATACATAACAATTTAAAGCAAGGACATAGATATGTGATACAATTATACATTGTTGTCCGGATTGTAATTGGGACACGACTATGTAATACAATTTCCAAACTACTTTTATAATACTCTACTTAGTAATATCATTTTATACCAATTTCCAAACTACTTTTATAATAGAGTATTTAGTAATCTGTCATTTTCTCATTGACTTTTAATCACTTTTGCTAGTTTCATCCAAAATGATTTTTTTTTCACGTGGGTCCTTGTGGTTTTCAAATCTTATCATTGTCATCCACTTTGCTAACCTCATTCATTTTTTAATGTTAAATCAGGGGCATTTATGTCCTTTTACCTCCCCAGTTCACTCCAAAGAAACCCTAGTTGACAAATCACTTGAACTAGTTAGGCCCAGTCCAACGGATTTGAACCCGAAAAAGTCAACTCTATATCGGTCAGTCAACCCACTCCCCACCAACTTTTTCATATTGATGGACTTCTCCGTCGCAAAAACGTTGTACATAGACCATCTTAAGCCTCAAATGGTTAATATATGTGTGATTAATGTAAAAAAAATCAGACAGCCTTGCATTATCATATACAGAATTCGTACATCATTTTTCAATTATTTAAATATGGTTATGTCTTCTTCCATTCTTAGTCTTTTTTCGATTTGGCTCCCGCATAATCTATTTGTAGTGTGTAAACTTGAGTAAACCAATAATCGATTCTAACCGTAACCACATGAAATCCTTGTGGTTTATGAGAAGGAACCACTTGATTGTTGTTCAGGTGTGAATATTCATACTTATTGGAGGATTTGTCATCAACATACACCAATCTAGTTGTGTAAACTCAAGAACTTCAATAACCTCAGCTTGAAACACACATGAGTCATTGAAAAGGTATCCATTCTTAGTGGTGTCCACGGTCCTGTTTTGACATTTTTTAGGCCAAACCGTTGGTAACGGTTTTTTATGCTCAAAAACTGAAACCGGACCATTGAAAACCAAAACCAAACTATTACTAATGGTTTAGTTCTGATGTGGTTTCAGGGTTTATATTCCTACTAATTAGATAAACGGTTATAAATCTGTTACTTTACATTGTGTTTGCTAATCATAGCTTTTCACATGATCTACTATCGAACATGATTTATAAACCCGTAAATGTATAATGGTAGTGAATGATAAAACCGTAAACTAATTGAAATGAACCATGTGAGTCATTTTTAACGTTCTTGCCATGGTGTTTTAAGTTTTAAGCATAGAATTCATTGCATTGTGTCTTAAATTGTTATGTTTGGTGTTTTTCTTGCCAAAACATCATATTTAAGTCCAAAATATGATGCCTATATGTCAATTTATATGCCTTCTCACATTTCTCACGAAAAAATGTCTTTTTTACATGATTCTAAGACTTATATTATATTAAAATATATATTAAATAACATCACATTGGCTACACATTTCTTTTTTTTTTAGCCACAATTTTTTTTACTCTTTTTTTACTACCAAGCTTTATCAATTTCACTTTTAACGATATCAATTTTGATGTATATATTAAATAGGATTATGAATGTTACTAAACTAGCTAGAGTAGGCTTGGTTGTTGGATTTTTTTTATTATTATTATTTTGTTTTTTTAAGTAGTTTTTTCGTTTGTTGTTTTTTTAGTTTTAATTTAACCTCTTACATTATAAATAATATACGCATTTAATTAAGTAGCTTTATTTTTCTATTATAACTTTTGTTCGTTATTTTGTTTACAAAAACTAAATACAAGATATAATTAACTTTGAAAACAGATCGAAGCTGTACCTATCGAAAAAAGTAATAACTCTTTTTACAAAAGCCAAATATATTTACATTTAAAATTTATTAAAAAACTGGGTCAGTCCCACCACTATAATAGTCAATATCAAAATAGAATTTCCTGTTCAGCGAACCCTGTCAGCCATAGCCGCAAGTTGCAGCGGTGGTGGCTAAAGCGAGTTGATAATCTCCGACACGTGGGGTCACAACACCACATCATAGGTTCCATGTCACCATTTTTTCTTGTATTTGTTACAATTTTTATTTCTTTTTAGTCTTTTTACATATTTATATTTTGTAGTTTCATATTGGTTTTTAACGTTTGGTTCATATGCGGATTCCCCGCCGCAACGTGTGGTGAAGAAATCATAGTTGATAATCTTTATTAGTTCCCAACTTTGAGACTTTGAAAATCATAGTTGACTGCACTCTTGTTCACAACTGGAGACTTGTTCGTTGAGTGCAATCATGTTCACGATTGCACTCATGTTCACTTGAGTAGTTTATCAGAGACTTAATTTGTTGATTTGTTATAGCAATGAAATTTAGAAAATGAAATTGAAATGTAATTTCGTTGTAGGCCTTAAAGATGGTTGAGCCGACCTTGTTTGCACCGATGACTATCTCATGCGTAGAAACATGTATCCGCTTTCAATTCATGTTTGGCACTTCCAAATGTAGCAAGATTAATTTTATAACAAGATGGAAGTGATGCATACAAATAGACACCTCTTGGGTGGTTTTCAAATCTTGTGAGATGACAATTGACATGACCAAAGTCACATTCACCGAATATAATCTAACATGAGAAATCTCATTCGATTCTTATATTACATCTTTTCTTCCATTTTAGTTTGATTCATATTTGCCAACTTAGTCAAAGAAAAACATGGTGCGCGCCTTTTGTCAATTGCAAACGTAAAATGGAAACTTCACCAACAATAATGTTATAAAAATAATAAATTAATATTGATGCCTTTTCTATTATAGACCATAATTAAACACAACAAAATTTTTTGAACTTAATAAGAGTATTATGTGTTTGTGTTTGGTTCTTTTTTCCGCAAACTGGCTGACGTATTAGAAAGCTAGACCAATTTAAATAAAAGGAATAATTACAAAAATAGTCGTCTCAACCACCTCGAAGAAAATGTAGACTAAATTCTAGCTCTCTCAGTTTTCTCGTTAAAATGCAGGCTAATTCCTATCCCCGTCTTAGCGGACGGAGCTAATGTGGCAGCTTCTAGGGGTGTGCATAGTTTGGTCGATTCGGTCATATGGCAATACCGAAATCGGAATGTTTAGTTTGCGGTTTTTGAAAACCTTCCAATTTTCCGTCTACTTAAACCTTTTTTAAAAATAAGTTATCCATTCATCCGTATGTTTTCTTTCACAAACTAAAACAACTTAATATTATATATAATTTTCTGAAAGGTCTATCTATGATTTACACAACAATAATTTTTTTTAACAACTATTTTTCTTATAGTATACTAAATCGTTGAAAGTTAATCCTAAAACTCATATGAGTTGAAAGTTGAAGGGTAAAGTGAAAGGTTGATATAATTAGTTTTCATTAAAGATTAGTTTATTTTAGATAATTATATTGTAATTGGTTTACGAAAGGTTTAATTGTCTTGGAAAGCAAGTTTAGTTTAACTATAAATAGGGGTCTGGTTATTGTTTTTATTTGTCCCTTATTTTTTGTAAGTTCGTATGTTCGTTTGATTAAATAAGAAAGAGTCACGGGTTTATCCCCCAATATCTCGTGTTCGTGTTTTTTTATACGATTATTTGAACCTCTGGGCCAACAATTGGTAGCAGAGCGGAAGTTTGGGATTGTAATCTCTGTGTGCATCCTCCAGTTTTTCTGCTTCATGAATTTGAACATGGCGAAGGCATCAGAATCTCTTGAGCTCGATGTTGATCTCTGTATTCAGAATTTGGAACGCGCTCTGCATGCTTGGCGGGAGAGGCCACTGAAGTTCTGGCCAGTATTGACAAGTGAAAGGATACTAGAGACTCGTAAGCTTGATTATGATGGAAAACTGGAGAGGTGGGATGGATATGATGCTGCCAAGTGTAGGTTACACTTGTTTATGAAGGAACAAAGGACATATGGAATGTGTATGATTCCACCGGATGAGAATAACAGTGAAAACACGAACACTGATGAGAAGGGTCAATCTTACGTTGGAATTGAAGCTGCGCGGCTTGGAGTTCATGGTGGCCTGGTGGGAGGAACACTTTGTTGGGAACCCGTCCTGCACAGGTGTTGCTGGAATAGAAGCTGCAGCAGGGCTAATGAATGCCGACGTTGCTCATAAACAGGCTTCTGAAGGTTTGGTTTGGTTTGGTTTTATGCTTTCATGTGTGTGTTTTTACTTTTTACTTCTTTTGCCAACTAATTTTTTTCTTGATTATCACAGTTGTGGTGCTTCACTTTTGTATACCCTGAAATAAGTTATTTATTTATTTTAAGCAAGCAAGTAAACACCTGGATTGTCTCACCAAATTTTTTAAGCACATAAGAAATTAGTTGTCGTTTGAGATAAATAAAAAGAAAGCAGGTGTTGGAATTAATTTGCATTGAAAAGGGACCATAAGTTTCAAGGGGCAGCAAATTTTGATTGCAGCAACCATGGTTGTGTTATGATTAGTAGCGGTTAGAAAGAAAAACGAAACAGCCGGGTTTTCGGGTCAAGTAGGTAGTCAAGAAAGTTTAAGTCGAGTTTTTAGATTAAGAGGGAATGTTGAAAGTTAATCCTAAAACTCGTATGAGTTGAAATTTGAAGGATCAAAGTGAAATATTGATATAATTAGTTTTTATTAAGGATTGGTTTATTTTAGTTAATTATATTGTAACTAGTAAAATCACTGCCGCGTTGTGGCAGAATATATGTCGGTGTTGGTTTGATTTGTTATCTTATCATTATAGTACCGACAATTTTGTCATAACTTGGCACATATAACAACACCCGATGGCTATGGTTTATATACACATATACGTTTATGTAAGCATATATTGACACATGCATATGTCATGTATGATGTATGTTTGTGAGTTGCGAAGGACAGGAACGCAACCGGAATGCAATTGGAGTTACATTATTATGCAATTAGAACGCAATTGGAGTAATATTATTATGCAGCTACATATTTTATATTTAGTAGCATGTTTTCATGTCTTGATTTAACCATTAAACTAAAGTAAAGTATTCTAGGTTTTAAAAAATGTGGGTGTCAAAATGCTCAATTTTTACGTTTTAGAAAAGGAGCGAATGAAATCTAATCATGTTCCAGTTTCCACGCTTTCCTTCTTTTTAAAGATAACACAGTGAAATTATTTTACAATAATAAAAAAAATTATAAAGTAAACTTTTTTTAAAGTAAAAATAATAAAATTTGACAGTTTTCATGTCTTTAATTAAGTTCAATTCAAGGTAAAATATCTTGTATAAAATGAGAAATGGGTACTACTTTTGTTTGGGCAGGGAAGCACACGTAGAATTTAGAGTGTAAGGTGTAGGCACAAGCATGCATGAGTCAACTTGTATCTTATGCATAAAAGAAAATAGGAGTTTGAAATTGATTTTTGACCATACAAAGTTCACTGGTAAAAATTGAAAAGATAGAAACATTACTATTGCGCCGACTTTTGTGAATTAATACATATATACAATTGGTTTAGGAAAGGTTTAATTGTCGTGTTTTTTGATACGATTGTTTGAACCGTCCGGGCCAACATAAATTACAACTTTCTTAAGAATTAAACTTGATCTTCCCATAAAAGATATTTTCTCTTGACCACTAGGCTAAAGCCCAGATGACAACAATAACATTAGTTAATTTATAAATTAGTAATCAGTTCCATTAAACATGTTTAGTTGAGATTTCTTATAGAAGACAATCACGATAAATTCTTAATAAGAATAAAAAACATGCAATGTTTTAAATAATCATTTGTCTATTTAAAATAATTTTTAAATAAATAATTGGTTTACATAATTAAGATTTAATACCAATTATATTTATCAAGTCAGGGCTAGCTTAACTATTTTGATGGCCCAAAACAAGTCACAAACCTGAGGCCTTTTTCTAATAAAATAAAAATAAAAATAAAACCTCACACACATGTTGTAGACTTGTAGTTCCACATCATAAGAATATTGGGTGTAGTGTATAATAGACAAGAATAGTCCCATGACAAACCATATGTGATCCGGTTTCCATCCCATGAAACCTATTCAAAACTAAATACCCACACCTAATGAATCCAAAAGTAAAACACATACTCTCTTGCTAATTTACATGAAGCCTATTTAGAACTAATGTCTTGTAAAACAACAGAATCCACAAGTAATTATGTAAATTAGCAATTAGCACAGAACACACATTTCAATTATGTTTAATACAAGTAGCAAAGTATATCACAAACCTTAATTAGAGAATTAGGGCTATTATCACATATTTCAATCAGATTCGTAATGAGTTATAGTGATTAATGTACCTTAACTTTGAATTAAAGGCCTTCAATGTCGATTAAGAGGCCTTCAATTTCGTCATAAGGCCTTCAGTTTCATTACCATGGTTGCCTTTAAATTCGAACATAGAGTGAATGAAGTAATAATGAGCCCTAGTCTCTTGGTCACAAAACCTTAATGTTTGTCACAGCCCCCGACCCCTCCCCGGGAGCGGGATCCGTGAGCCAGTCAGATGGTATCGGTGTTTATTAATTTGGCAGCGGAAAGTTCATCAGGATCGTAATTAGGAAATATTTTTATCAGAGTAAACACCAAATGTTTAAGATAAAATAATGGGATAAAACGCAAGTTTTTCGAATAATACATTTGTAATAAATCAGTGGGACAAAATCCGATTTTCATTTGTAATATATTTATAGGGATAAATCCTAATTATTGAAAACAATTCTCCTTTTTAATTAGGTAACTTTTATAGCCACTTTTCTAAGCCTTCAGTGCTCCCCAGCTGGCTTTTATGGGCTTCACACTAAGTTACCTGAAACACGTGTTTAAAACATTTTATCAGCAAGAAATACTGGTGAGTGAATCCCAGTTTAATCAAAACAGGTTTTATCGTTTCACAGTATTGAGAGCGATTACATTGTTTATATCTACACAATTACTCATTCAGTACTGTCAATCTTGATTGGTGGGTCATATTACACATTGGTTAACTCTTTGTCCAATGGTAACGTGTTCCACATTTTGTATAGAAAACCCCAACATACCGGCAGTAATTGTAGACTACAAAGACTCAATCACTGTTATTTATAATTTAAAATAATTAAAAGTGTTCTGAAAACAGTTTACAAAAAGGAGATTACTCACATTGCGGTCTTATGGTTTTCCTTAAGGATTTCTTGGTGATTATCTATTAAATACATAAATGCACACGCATTGGTATAATAACCCAATATTTACATTAGTAATACCCTCCCCGAGACGGCATTCCAACGACTATGTCGGGCAGAACCACGACAGCCGTTACGGAACCCTGGATCAATCGGGCAGCGTATCTAATACGTAACCGGGGTTATGATACTTACAACGAGGCAGAACTTAGTTAATTAAGGGGGTATTATGCCCGAGAATAGTGACTACACTATAGAAATTCGAGAGAGAAAGTTTTTGTGAACGAATTCGAATGAACAGCCGAAGCCTTCTATTTATAGCGCTGATCTCGGACTTCGTCGCGGCCCGCGAAGGAGAACAAGGGGGTCTTCACGCCCCGCGAGAGATGGTAGGGCGGTTTGAGGGTTGCTGAGTCATCGACACGTGGCAGCACCAGGTGCTTGCCGGATATTGAGCTGTCGCGCCCCGCGAGCTCCACCAAATTCTTGTTTTTATTTTATTTTCAATTATATAAAGGTATTTCAGGCTCGGTTTTCGCATACGGGGTATGTTTGGGAGTGTCTAGGGTCACGTTAAAGGTTCCGGAAGAGCTGCTACATCTGTGGTGGTAAAGAAGTACATGACTTTAAATTTTTGTTAGATTTGTTATCATATTTAATTGCCTACCTATGTTTAGCTGTCTTTGGTCAATTATATACATATAGGAGTGTCAGAGGATTTCTCAGGAGAATTGTTATATCCTCCCCACCTTGTTTTAAATCTCGTCCTCGAGATTTGAGCTATTATATTCTCTTGGAGTCATATCAAGTCTTGTAGTATCAAAGCGTTCTTGGTAGCATTTAATGGACGGAAGTTCTGAACTTCTCTTTGTTGGACGGCAACTTGGAGAAAAACAACTTATCTGGGCTTGAGATAGTGTAAGAAACAATAGACAAGATAGAAATAATATGGAATTATTAAAAGAGTTTTGTAGATAACAGATGGGAACTTTTCAAGCATTGTTAAAAGTTTCTTTATAGAAAGGGGTAGTCAGAATTGTTAAAAAGGGAAGTCAAGTCCCTGGTATGTTGGACCTTTTATTAGACGAGTAGAACTCGTAGCTTATCGGCTACAACTGTATGAAATCTTGCAAAAACACTTAGCAGATGAATCCTTAGTGAGATTTTTCTGAGGACACAGAAGAAATTTAAGAACATGATTAGTTCCAGGAATTATTAATTGAACAGAGACATCTGAATATAAATGACTTTTAGGGACAATAGGAACCAATGCCAAAAGAGAACTTACTTTGTTCGTTTAAAAGACTCTGATTTTTTTTTCAATTGAAGATAGAAGTATGAAAAATGAGTTGTCAATAATTAAACCAGAAATCAATGACGTTTATTTAAATAGCAAGGATACACCGGACAATAGAATTTAGTGTATCATGGTCTTAATACATAGTTGTATCAAGACTACTTGAATGATGAGTCAAATGACGTATGAGTAGAGTTTATTATTAGCACAAGCTACAATTTTATACAGACACCGCAGGGTGTTGTAGTGATTTAAAGAATTCAATGATTACCGTGACTGAACGAATTCACCGTTTTCGAAATTAACTGAAAGTTTCAATGAATTCAATCTGGATATTCAAAAGATAGGATGTTTTCAAATGAAGAAAGAAATGAATACTATATAATCAATTCAAAGATGAAAGAAATGTTGTAGGTACGTTGGAATAAGGATTTAGGTACCTTTATCTTAACACAAAATTGTATTAAGAATGGTTTAGGATAATGAATCAATAAGTACCTCAAGTGAAAATGAAATGAGTCCAAGTTTCAAAGAAATTTCCACCGCAAGGTGTCGTGATTTAACAAACGATTCATTGGAGTTGTAGACTTTAAACAGGTCTACTATGATTCAAACAAATAAGATTATTTTGGAATATGATAACCTCAATTTATCATATGGGATTTTGAATTGAATAAACAAGTTCAAACAAATTGAGTTTGGTTTGGACATATTCCAACGATGGATATATGTATTGACAAGAAATGGTTTTAATGAAAATCTGGTAACTCTGGAAAGAAGAGGAGTTCTCCAAGAAATCTGTTGACTCAAAAAGTCAGCATTTTCAGAATCAAAGGGGGAAATTATCAGAGTGAGTATAGCGAAAATATTTATTATAACTCATGAGTTGATGATCTTTTGAAGTAAATTCACATGTATGACAGGCAATGCATGTATGACGTAAGAATTTATCAAGAGACGAGGCAAATGAGAGTTGGTTTTATAAAAGAAAATAAATACTTTTTTATTTATAGAATTTTGATCGGAATTAAAAGTCAGCTAATACTTTAGCATCGATAAAACATAAGGGTGTTTATTTTAAAAGTTACTGTTGCCTTCGGTGTTGTAAACATTTATGCATTCTCCTTAGCTTCATCGGAGTCTCGATCCTCGTTTTCTGATGCCTTAGATAGTTTCGGGCAGTAGGGACGAATGTGGCCCGGGTCTCCGCATTCGTAGCACACATTAGTTTTCCTTCTACATTCTTCCTCTGCATGTCCAGCCTTTTTGCAGAAATTACAGCGAAGTGTCTTCTTAGAATAGCATTTTCTTGCATGTTTCTTATTATGGTGATCGTAGATAGGTTGCATGATTTCTTTGTCCTTGCGTGATTTGTCGGAGCGGAATTCCTTATAAGAGTAGCTACAGGTTGTGATCTTCTTTCGTTTGGAAGATGAAGTATTGATACGAATATCATGATTTTCATTGCTACTAAGGTTAGGTTTGAAGTGGTGAGTATGCCTACAGTGTATGGTACGATCTTCGTTTATAGGCACAGAAATTTTAATAGCTTCAATGATCCAAGGTATGGCATTTGATATTCTTTGAACTATTATATTTTCTATAGTGTTCCTATCCAAAGAGTTCCCATTATTAGTCTCAATTTCGTGATCACATGTCATTTCATTTGACATCTGTATTACAAACATAGATATAATTATCATACAATTAAACAATTATACAGGCACAAATTGTTTAGCACAATTATAGTCATAGCTATCAAGATTATGCGTTGATAATTCTATATTAAGGTATACATATATACACATGTTATATTTTAACATTTTCTTTTACTATATAGGGTTTTGAAATTTCTTATAATATATATAGTATGAATTCATGAGAATCCAATTTAATTATTTTAATCATTTCGTTTATTCTTATAAATAAATTTCCACCAGGTTTATTGAACATAATATTTTAGAATAAAAAGGAAATTTATTAAAAGAAATAAATTTAATAAAAATATAAATCTTCTGAATTCTTTTAGAACAATTTGATCTTTAATTGACAGGTTGACTTATTCTGATTGTAATATATTTAAGACTTGAATCTTAATTCATCGTAATAAAGAATACAAAGTTTAAGGTTTTTAAATTTAACACAGTATCATTCTCATTTCATATAACTTAAATATAGTTTAAGAAATGAATTAATCTCATCAAATACTAAAAATTGTTCCTTTCGAGATATATGTATATATTTTCATTACATAGATGGAACATTACTTATATTATTGGTACAAGTTATATAAATATACATATATCTGGTTTACATATAATCTAAGGAATAGGTTTAAGCTATTTCGGATTGATATATATAGGTATTATTTAATTACACAGTATTAAGTTGTTATATGTATTCCTACTTTTTAAATAATAAATTATATCTTCTATTGTATATGTATATATGTGCTTAAGTTTTAGAATCGTCAGCTACGAATTATGAACTATAATAATTCTTGTTCATTATTTATATAAATTAAATTAAGAATTTTGTTTTATAAAATTCTTTTAACATAGCTTTATTCAAGAGCCAATTATTTTCAAATTATTATTATTATTATTATTATTATTATTATTATTGTTATTATCAGTTTTAATTTAAAACAGAATTTAATAATATTTAATATAATATATTAACAATAATGATGATAAATAGTAACAGTATATATTAAAGATTTTTCTTAAAGAGCGTTTACGTATTAAAAAATTCTTTAGTATGTTACTTATCATTAATACTATACACATAATTTCTGAATATTACGTAATTTATCAAATTTTGATGAATAATCTACATATTTAATATTTAATAATACGATAAAGAATTATAAAGTGACTTACAAAGTATGTTTAATTATTGCACCTAAACAATGCTGAAATATTATATTTTAACAAAATTAATATAATTACGTGTTATCAAAACTCTGATAAATACATATATTTAAATTAATTAAAACTTTTGAATTATATCATAAATCATAAAATATCTTGTTTTCATTGAATAATATTTTATATTATGATATTCCATTGATACCGTACCTAAAGGTGTTGTTTTACATCTTTGGTTAAGATATTAATATTAATATCATAATATGATAATTTATTTTAAATTATATTTACAAAAATATATAGGTATGGTATATACCATAAAATTGAATATTATTTAATGAATAACTTTTCTTTTTATAACCTAACACATTGTAAGATATAATAGAAGTTACATATCCTTTGGATTTTAAATGATATAGGATCATTTATATGTAATACATATTACCTAAGTATGTATATCATGATATTAACAAAGTATCATATCTAAATTGCATTTATTTTATATTAATATTAAAATATTAATAGTAACATTATATTATTTCTATAAAATTTATATTGCATTGTGTTCCCACATATACATACGGATATGATAGAGACATAAGATATCACAGAATTTACTAAGACATAATATTAATATATATATATATATATATCATTTATATATATTATAGCATAAGTGTAAGATGCAGATATGGATAACACATATTGGGAATTTAAGATTTGTGAAATAACACAAAAATCGTAATAAACACATTAAGATTTTTATGTATACAAGATAACACATAAGATATTAATTTCCTAACACAATTGGTTAAGGGTTTAGGTATTGGAAGAACACCTAAAGAGCTTAAACCAGTTGCATAGCTCTGCTACCACCTCCTGTCACAGCCCCCGACCCCCCCCCCCCCCCCGGGAGCGGGAGCCGTGAGCCAGTCAGATGGTATCGGTATTTATTAATTTGGCAGCGGAAAGTTCATCAGGATCGTAGTTAGGAAATATATTTATCAGAGTAAACACCAAATGTTTAAGATAAAATAACGGGATAAAACCCAAGTTTTTCGAATAATACATTTGTAATAAATCAGTGGGACAAAATCCGATTTTCATTTGTAATATATTTATAGGGATAAATCCTAATTATTGAAAACAATTCTCCTTTTTAATTACGTAACTTTTATAGCCCACTTTTCCAAGCCTTCAGTGCTCCCCAGCTGGCTTTTATGGGCTTCACACTAAGTTACCTGAAACACGTGTTTAAAACATTTTATCAGCAAGAAATACTGGTGAGTGAATCCCAGTTTAATCAAAATAGGTTTTATCGTTTCACAGTATTGAGAGGGATTACATTGTTTATATCTACATAATTACTCATTCAGTACTGTCAATCTTGACTGGTGGGTCATATTACACATTGGCTAACTCTTTGTCCAATGGTAACGTGTTCCACATTTTGTATACAAAACCCCAACATACCGGCAGTAATTGAAGATTACAAAGACTCAATCATTGCTATTTAAAATTTAAAATAATTAAAGGTTTTGTGAAAACAGTTTACAAAAAGGAGATTACTCACATTGCGGTCTTAGGGTTTTCCTAAAGGATTTCCTGGTGATTATCTATTAAATACATAAATGCACACGCGTTAGTATAATATCCCAATATTTACATTAGTAATACCCTCCCCGAGACGGCATTCCAACGACTACGTCGGGCAGAACCACGACAGCCGTCACGGAACCGTTGATCAATCGGGCAGCGCATCTAATACGTAACTGGGGTTATGATACTTACAACGAGGCAGAACTTCGTTAATTAGGGGGGTATTATGCCCGAGAATAGTGACTACACTATAGAAATTCGAGAGAGAAAGTTTTTGTGAACAAATTCGAATGAACAACCGAAGCCTTCTATTTATAGTGCTGATCTCGGACTTAATCGTGGCCCGCGAAGGAGAACAAGGGGGTCTTCGCTCCCCGCGAGAGATGGTAGGGCGGTTTGAGGGTTGCTGAGTCATCGACACGTGGCAGCACCGGGTGCTTGCCTGATATTGAGTTGTCGCTCCCCGCGTAAGAGACCACTATGGTCTTCGCGACTCGCGAGCTCCACCAAATTCTTGTTTTTATTTTATTTTTAATTACATAAAGGTATTTCGGGCTCGGTTTTCGCATACGGGGAATGTTTGGGAGTGTCTAGGGTCACGTTAAAGGTTCCGGGAGAGTTGCTACATTTGTGGTGGTAAAGAAGTACATGACTTTAAATTTTTGTTAGATTTGTTGTCATATCTAATTGCCTACCTATGTTTAGCTGTATTTAGTCAATTATATACATATAGGAGTGTCAGAGGAATTTCTCAGGAGAGTTGTTATAATGTTCGACTGTTCTTCTCCCTCCTGGATCCCTGCTCATTCTCGCACAGCTCAACCCTATGTTGCATATATGATTTTTTTTTTTTTTTTGAAAATTGAGGCCCTATAAATTTAGGGGGCCTAAAGCCCTAGCCTCATTTGACTTGGGCTTAGGCCGGCCCTGTATAAAGCCATTGTGCTACTAACCCATTTGATAGAGGCTTATGCCTCTTAAAGGGAAGATCTTAGATTCAAATCTAAACAAATAGAGTTATTTAATAAATTGATGAAATGTAGGGTAGTATTAGTTTTTCGATTGAAAAAATAAGGGTTTTTTACATATTTCCCCCTTCTAAGCTAACTTATTACGTATTTCCCCAAAGAAAAAAAAAAACAATTACATATTACTGAACTAATGCTACAAATGCAATTTGCCAACAGTTTATAAACACACAATGACAATCCCACACAAACATGTTCCATTGCTGTGAATATAATTTCCTAAATAAAAATATAAAGCTTGTTATTATCTAAATTAATTATGAAAAAACTTGAACAAATAGAAAAGAATATGAATGATGAGAAATACCTTTTCACAAATAACACATTGAATAACTTGAACTCGGTATGCACTTCATATACATTTTTTCTTTGATATTGGGGCTGATTGTAGGTGCATTTAAGAATTTCTCACACACTTTGATATGAACTGCATATTGCATTTGTAGCATTAGTTCAGTAATTTTGTATTATAACTAGTTAAAAAGATCAAAATGTATTTTATAAAAATAAATAAAAATAAATGCTTTAAGAGTAGTAATTAGAAGAATTGAGGAAATCTATATGAATTGAGAAAATATGAGATTGATCAATGATATTAGAAAGGAGAAATATGTAAATATTCATTTAATGGTTCATTAAGGGTAAAATAGTCATTCTAAGAGTAATTTTAATGAAAACGGGATATATGTAATATATATGGGTTAGGGAGGGGAAATATGTAATTGTTTTTTTTTTTTTTTTTTTAGGAAATATGTAATAACCCAGCTTAGGATGGGGAAATATGTAAAAAAAACCCAAAAAATAATAAGATGAAGAAATATTCATCAATAGTGGTTTTGTTAAGTTTTATTATTTACATCTTCGTTCTTTAATTATAGGATTTGTGTACTTTTACTTAAAATTATGGAAAAATTATAAGTTTTGTCCTTTATCTATATACCATTTTTCAGACGGTGTCCTATTTAACGAATTTTAACAGGTTTTGCCCTTTATAGGGAATTTTATTGCAAATTACATCCTTTGAGCTTAACCCAGTTAATTTTTTTTTGTTAAATCTTATTACATATGGGTAATTTAGTCTTTTTATCCCTTTATTTAATATTTTTTAAAAAACAAAACAACATTTTTAAAAATTATTATTATTATTATTATTATTATTATTATTATTATTATTATTTAAACATTATAAAGAACCAACATGTTTATGCATATATGACTTGTAACATTGGTTTAGGGTGTTTTTCAAAAAAAAATTGAAATTTTCCTTTTTAACCCTAAAGTTTTAATCTTTGACAATTTAAGTTTAAAGTTTTAATATTTGTTTCCTTTTTAACCCTAAAGTTTTAATATTTGACAATTTAAGTTTAAAGTTTCAATATTGGTAATTTAACCCCTTTTGATTAATTTGATTTTTCACTTCTAATTCAAAAGTTTCCATCTTATACAATTTAACCACTTTGATTAATTTGATTTTTCACTTCTATTCAAAAGTTTCCATCTTTTGCGATTTAACCATTTTGTTTTTTTTTTTACTTATGTGTTGTAATCTTGGCTTTGAGGGTTTTTCAAAGAAAAAATGATTATGCATATGGTTTTTGTAACCTTGGCTTTGGGTTTTTTTTTTTTTTTTTTAAATTGATTTTTTACTTTTCACCCAAAAGTATTTCATAAATCACTTTTAACCCAAAACTATTTGTTTTCTTACTTAAACACAAAACTTTTTAATCTATCCTCACAACTTTTTTTACTTTCAACTTTGGTCCTTTATAGTTTTCATTTTCCGCAAAATTTTCGCTTTATGCTTCGTTCTAAATTTTGTGACTTAAGACCTCGAAACATGCGTCTTTGGTTTAACGTTTTTACGTTTCGTTCTAAATTTTGCGAGTTAACATGACGCAACGTGCGTGCGTGTGTGGGTAAACGTTTTTACATCGTCTATTTTTTTCCCGTTTGATAGGTTCAACATAACGTGCGCGTCCTAAATCGACTTAGTTATAACTAAAGAATCTCCGCCGCATTGCGGCGGGTTGTATTTCTAGTTATTATTATTATTAACTCTCTTTCTCTCTGTATACCACACATTCTCTCTCTCTTAACATCTCTCAGCCACACCCTCTCTCACAGATCCCACCACCACCTCCCACCTCTCACCACCTTCAACCCCAATAACAGATCAAGTCGTCTCTCACAGATCACGTCGTCTCGCCATCGCGTGTTTTCTGATGATCGGTTCATCACTACCGCAAAGAAAACCCACCGCGGCGCTGCCACCCTCATAGTCGCCGCCCGCCGTCTCGCCACCGCGATTCTAAAAATGAGAGAGAGATGTAATCGGAAGAGAAGCTGCCGGCCATGGCCTATGGTCGGCCGGCCTGTTCAGACCATGGAGAGAAAACAGAGGCGACGATGATGGTTGTAGTTAGGTTGATAATGGGGGTGGTCTGTGATTGTTCCGGTTGTAGCAGGTTACAAATTGATTTTTGAAATGTTGCTAATTGTTTTCCCTCCATGAAATCATGGTGAAGACAGACCCATGTGTAGGAGTGTAGCAGATGCTGTGTTTGTTCTTGATGCCATTGTGGGCTTTGATAAAAATTGCTAATTGTTTTCCCTCCATGAAATCATGGTGAAGACAGACCCATGTGTAGGAGTGTAACAGATGCTGTGTTTGTTCTTGATTCCATTGTGGGCTTTGATAAAAATGATGCAGTGGCAACCAAAGAAGCTTACATATATACTGATTTCGTTCAGGGTGTACGGGGCGCCTTCGGGGAGGGTGTTCGGTGATGGCATTCCCCGATCGGGAACACCGCCGCCATCAAAGCGGGGTCCCGATTCGGGGTGGGATTTGTGTGTGTGTTCACCGATGGAATTTCGCGTGGATCGAGATATGACCGTTGACAACGGTCGGATATTTAATAAAAAAAAAAAATTCAATTTTTTTTAAACTAATATAAATACCCAACTCATTCTCACCCTTTTTTTATACACAACCCATCTCATTCTCTATATTTTTTTAAACTCTCCAACCACAACCATTTCACTTTTTATTTTTTATACTCTCCAACCAAACCCCCTCCACTTTTTATTTTTTATACACCGAGCAATGGAGAACCGACCCCGCGAGGCCAAGAAAAAAAATAAGGGGCGGGTATCAAAACCGTCTCGAGATGGTTCGAGTGGTGCAAATGCTCAACCACAACCCCCTTTCGGATACACTTCACAACCCCCGTTTTTTTTCCAACAACCTCCGCACCCCTCGTTTTACAACACCCAACAACCCAATTTCGGCTATTTTCAAAATTTGCTATCAATGGACGCTCCTCCTCAATCCCCCGCCTTCGACCCATATGCTTATCGTTCTCCACAAGTTCCTTCTACACGAGGAAATGTCGAACGTCCTCTACCTATTGACGAGGACGACGAGGACGATGAGGTAGTGCCCGAAACTCAAAATTTGGGCGACGACGACGAGGAATATGAATATAATGTGGACGAAGACGCGGGCAACGAAGAAGACGAGGCTCGAGAAAAAAAAGGGAAAACGGTGAGCGAAAAATGGACAAAAGAACAAGAAGAGGCGTTGGCGAAGGCGTGGGTACATTGTTCTACCAACAAAAAAAGGGCAATCAACAAAGTCGCGAAAGTTTTTGGGGTAAAATTTTAGAGCACTTTAACAAAACTATCGGTGGAAGTAACCGGACCGTTCATCAAGTACGGTCTAAATGGAACCCGATGCATTCGAAAATAAACTTTTTCAACGGCCTATACCAACAAGCGGTAAAAATTATATTTTTTTAACATTGCATATTTTTTATTTTTTTTCCAAGTTCATACTTTTTTAACACTTTATATTTTTTTTATTTTATAACATGTAGGATCGCACACGAGCAAGCGGATGTCAAGATCTCGACGTGATGAAAATCGCGTTAAAAGAATTTAAGGAAAGATTTCCAAGCGGTTTTCAACACATCGAGGCGTGGGAGGTCGTTCGAAAACACGAGAAATGGGCCCAAGTCCCATTGATGGGCGAGGAAGGTGAAGGTTCGGCACATAAAAGAAAGCCTGTTGACGTAGACTTTTCAATACCGGATATGAACGAAGATCCCTCGCCACAAAGAGCACAAAGGCGAGACAAGCGTCAAGCTACATCGTCCGAGGGAAGCTCGGCCGAGTTGGCGGCACAATTCAAAGTGTACACCGCCATGAAAGAAGCGAAGCAAGCGGTAGAATTGGAGGCGATCGAATTGAGAAAAAAAAGAGAGTCGGAGGCTCGCGAGCTCATATCGGCACAACTCGAGACGATGAAAAACTACAATTACTATCGAGATATGAAAACCTTCCTTAAGCCGCACGACGATGTTCCGCCAAGTATGTTGCCGATCATCCTCGCCCGAAAGCGAGAAATCGCTAACAAGTACGGGTGGCCATGCGATTTCTAAAATTTTAATTTTCTAGGTTTAATGTAATTTTTATTTTCTACTTTGAATGTGTTTTTTTTTTTTTTTTCTAGTTTGAATGTGTTTTTTTTTTCTAGTTTGAATGTATTTTTTTTTTAAATTTAATAAAATGTCTTTTATATAATTTTTAAACATCCATAATTTTACAAAAAAAAAAAAAATTAATTTTGAACTCACCTAATAGGGGAGTGCCGCCATCAAAAATCGGTATTAGGGGAGTGTATTAGGGGAGTTGACATGGCACCATGTGATTGGTTGTGTGTAAGAGGAGGGACTCACCTATTAGGTGAGCACCCCTTACACCCTCATAATTTCATCAATTACATATATATATTGTTTTTTTGTTTTTAGGAAATGTAGTAATTCGTCATTTAATTGTACTGATGTTACGAATGTAATTTAGGTTGTAATATTTCAAATCTGAATTTAGGTTAAGAATTGATTAAATGAATTTTGTAATTGATGTTTTGCAAATTGCTTATAATACCTTAATTTTATCCTCCTTGAAGTTACGGTTATTAGGAATGATGATTGAGTAGTGAAGACGGTGGTGGTAGGTGAAGGGAGAAGGGGGAGGGGGAGAGAAAAAAAAAACATCTCATAATGCCCTGTTGCTAACTGGACTGTCACACGGCGCAAAACGCCCAAGAGTGGGGTGTCTTCCACTACATATGGTCTAACGATTGCAAGATCGCCTCATTACGCACGTCAAGACGTGTTAGATGATCATTTGTGGAAGTATATGCAAATTTCAATACTTAAATGCCTATGAATATTGGAATGTTTATTTTCGATAACTTGATTCTAATAATTTAAATATTAATAAAAGACTATAATTAATGTCACATGATAATCTCTCCTTTAACCTTATAATTTAACTTCTATATTATCTAAAATGTTAAATATAAACTTTTATATTATCTAAATTATTTTGATGATAAGTATTCAATATATATCTTGAATAAAAGGAATATTTTTATTTATTATTACATTATAAAGAATCAACTTTTTTGTGCATTACAACTTGTACCCCAAGCTTGGGGAGTTTTTCAAAAAAAATAACTTGATTTTTCACATTTAACCCAAATATTTCATACTTTGTATTTTAACCCCTTCTAATTATTTTTACATTTAACCCAAAGTTTTCCATCTTTTATAATTTCACACAAACACTTTATTATTTACAACTTTCGTCCCCCATACTTTTTATCGTTCGCAAGTTTTTCGTTTTACGTTTCGTTCTAAATTTTGTGAGTTAACATGTCGTAGCGTGCATGTGAGGTTCAACGTTTTTTGCTCTATTTTTTCATATTTGACAAACCCGTCGCAATGCGTCCGTTTTTTCCCTTTTGAAAATTTCGCCGCAACGGGCGGGTCCTAGATCGACTGAGTTATTATTTTCTGCGTTTTACGTTTCTGGTTAATTTCTTCGAATTAACACACTGTAACAGGTGTGCGTGGTTCAACGATTTTAGTCTGCTTTTCATTCAGTGTAGTTTTTACCATTTTATCTATTTTATTTTTACGATGTTGAGAGTCGATGTCGTTGTGGCATTGGTGCTACTTGGGACGGTTTTATTTAACCTATTAAATTTTTTACTAATATTTTGTTTCGGTTTACCCCTATACTTCCTTTACTTAAAAACTATTTTTTACGTGCATATTTTATGTACGAGGTATGTATAAATATGATTTGTTCTACATTCAGACGTAAACTTTTTTTATAGACGAGTCAGGTCAAATATAATACATTTTTGTTTAAAGAAACCATTTTTACGTGCATATTTTTATGTATGTTTTGATATAAATTCAAGTTGTTCTACGTTTCCACGTAATTTTTTTTGAGAAATAACTCAGGTCAAATATAATATGTTTTCATCATTATTTTATGTATGTTTCGTAAAGTTTGTTTCGAACCGAGTGGAGTCAAAGTATGGTTTCTTTTTCTCTATTTTTTCGAAAGCTCTAATTAATCCCTTTCGATTACATGTGCATATCCCATTATGTTTTCTATGTCTGAGTTTGGTCACATATAATATGTTATGATTGTTCGATATGAATTTGATTTACTTTACTTTTGATCAAATCTCAATGCTTTTACAGGTTACATTGAGTTCAACTGGATACATTGAAATGTGTGTTTTCATATGGTCAATGCATCATATAACGTTTGGACTAATCCATTCAGTGTTTATGATGTACCCGCACCGCAACGTGGGCGGGTCTTAACCCTAGTTTTACAAAAGAACAAACACATTTCCTCACAATCACATATTCACATATTGTGAATATCAAACTAATATTTTTACAAAAAAGAAATTAAAGAGTGATAGAACGGAAAAAAGTAATATTTAATCTAATCCAACTATCTGATCTAATCTAATAATAATTATCAATAAAAGCTTCTATTTTTTTTTTCAATGGCTAAAGTTATACACCTTCTATCTACCCCTATATTCTAACCAGAACATGTTATCTTCCCTCAAACACCAAAAGTATTACTACTGGGCTATGCTCCCAAACGGCAATAGAAAACTCTAATTAATGTTCATGGTAAATTCTTTTTAATCTCACAATTTTACTTTTGCTTTATTTAAAAATAATTTTATTATTATTATTATTATTATTAATTCATAACATCTCAATTAATAGTGCTTTTTTTGTCTTTTTTTAATATGAAGATTGGTATAGTTTGAGGTAAAAGTTTGGTGCTCATTAAATATTACAATATTTTTATTAGTGTAATGATTTTTTTTTGTCAAGTATAATATATGAACCAGAAAACTTGTCAAGTTACCTTTTTTTTGTTGTAATTTTGGTTTTTTTTTTTCTCTTTTTTGGGTTTTGCTATTATTACTTTAACTTTTAACATAGACACTTATAGTCCCTCAACATTTTAGAAACTTTCTAAAAGGTTATTTTTACTCCCTTGAGTTTTACATGCTTTCTTTTATGTACGCGTCGGTATAATACAAATTGGTTTACGTTGATCACGTGGTGTTATAAATTCGGGTATTTGTTTTATGTTTTTCTCCGGTTTTAGTCTTCATTCGGTTATCACGGTTTTACGACCCTGCCCCGTAACGCAGGAGCTTAAAACTGGTTAAAGAATATAATATTGATTAATTTACTATATGCACACTAATGCATCATTTTGATGTAACCAATACAACACACGGTGTTCTTTAGACATGATGAATGCAAGGGCATCAAAACAAATTTTTTTTTTTTTTTGTTATTACAATTTTGGTGATTTATCATTATCGTGAAAAGTCTAAATCTTTCTATACTAATAAACAAAAATCTTTTTTGGACACGTGTGACTCTCTGGTGTGCTTTCTCACCTTATTTTTTATTTATCTCCCATATTGAATTATAATAATTTTAAACAAAATATTAGATAAGAATAAATATTTAGATAAGGATAAACGTTTGTTTTTTTATTATGGTCATACTAAATAATAATAATAATAATAATAATAATAATAATAATAATAATAATAATTTTAAACAAAAAATAACTTTTGTTTTTGTTATAATTCCGTTTGATATATACTTAATAATTGTGTTGTTGTTTTTTTTTCACTAGAATTAAATAATTATTCTAGGTCGTGCATATGTTTCTATCAAATTGTAAGTGTTTTTATGCATTGCTAGCTATAATTTAAGACGTATAAAAACTTGGGGATCGATCTCCACCTTTTGTACTGTAAACTCTCTTGAATACAAATTTAAGACGAGTATTTTATGAATGAAATAAACAAATAAGCATGAAGGTGCATAAAACTAACTAAAATAATTGTATTTCATATCATAAAAACGGGATTCAACCCCATATAATACATGTGTTTTTAATCTAAAAATAAATAAAAAACAAAGTAAAATGTTATAATAAGTAAATAGTACATTAAAGTTCATTTTTAGAAGATAAATTTTGACGACTGTATCTGTTAACATATGACATTATATTTTATTTAACATGTGCAATACACGAGTTTTTTAAAGATATATCTTTTTTATTATTTATTATATAGAATTACATTTGTGCAAAATAAAAAAAAATAAACTAAAATGTTATAATATGTAAATAATACATCAACGTTCATTTTTAAAAGATAAATCTTGATGACTATTTATCTTAACATATAACACTATATTTTATTCAACACATGCAATATACGAGTTTTTTTTAAAGATGTGTCTTTTTTATTTTTTATTATATAAAATTACATTTATGCAACTCGTGTAATACACGGGGTTCTAACCTAGTATGTAACCATAAAATAATGAATAGTTATCGACAATTGATGGTTTACGTGGTCCATTACATTTGACAGGGAAATCGACCTCTTGTCTTTCAAAATGCCATAATTTTTTATTTATTTTTACTTTTTAGAGAGAAAAATCATATTCCATTTCTACGGGGACCTATTAAACATTACTAAACATAGATTTTGCCGACAACACGAGTAATATTTTATGCACGTTACGATCCACGATTACTTATTTTAGCGGAAACCGAATGAACAACTATTAAAAAAATATGGTGAGTTTATTAATGCTTTCAAGAAAAAATATAATTAACATAATATATAATCCCGTGCATTATATGGAGTAAATAAATATAATGTTCTGTACTTAGTAATAAAAAGAAATTATGTTTTAAAAACATGCATATTGCACGAACCGAATAAAACATGTATTATACGGGTTAAATAAAATATATGTCATTTGTTATCACATGTTGTCAAAGACATGTTTTTAAAATTGAACTTTGACATGACATTTATAAATCAACCGTGTATTAATTTTTGAGTAAACTTCCGTTTTGCTCCCTGTGGTTTGGTCAGTTTAACGGTTTTGCCCCAAACCTTTCAAAATAGCCATTTTGCTCCCTGATCTTTGAAGGAAATCTCTAGTTTGCTCCTCAGCTCTAACTCAGTTAAATTGTCTGTTATCTAAAAGGGTATTTTGGTAACTTCAAGTATAAAAGTAGGGGTATTTTAGTAAAACTACAAATAAAAGATTATATTATATATAATATATAACATCATCATCATCTTCATCATCAAAACCCCTGATCTTTTGTTTCTCTTTACCCTCTCTCTTATCTCTCTCTACACTCTCTCATCCTTCCATCTCTAACCACCACCCGACCACTGCCACTGCCACCATCACCACCACCTTCGGCCTTCAACCTACCCACCAATAAAACAAATATACAGAATCTTCTTTCTCTGATATGCTCCGTAAATCAGTCTCACCATCAACCTACCCACCAATAACCACTAACCACCACCTGCTGACACCACCCACAACCACCATCACCTGCCGCCCACCATCACAACCGTCTCCGTTCGGTATTGTGTCACACCACCATTGCAGATCGAATCCCCACACCACCACCATCAACCTTCACTTCCAACACCCCCCACACAACCCCCATCGTCATCATCAACGTGGTTCGTGTGGAAACCCTAGCCGCCGCCCCTTACCCCTTTTCAGATCTAAACCGGTTTATGTTCCAGTTTGAAGATTGAAGACGAAGTTTACCTAGTTTGCTGATATTAGCGGCGGATGGCGATGGTCCAACAGGCACTTTTTGAACCGGCGACAAGATAAGTCGGAGTTTACGGGCAGCAGGTGGATTCCACCAACACTACTTCGATCTGTTCTGTAATCATCAATTCCAGTGGTGGTGTCTCATGGCGGCGGCGGTGGTGGACATTACAGAAGTTAGAGATAGAGAGAGACACGACATGTGAACGTATCGCTTGATATGTGCGACCCGTTGACTGATTCGTTGATTGATTTGGAGCCTGAGTTTGGTCGAAATTGTTCATTTTGAAACCCTAGCATAAGAATTGGGTGGAATTGGTTTGGGGGAATGGGTTAGGGGGGTGTGGAGAGGTGGTTGGTGAGTGGTGGTGGTGGTGCCGGAGGTGGATGGTGGTCGTGCAGTGACGGTGGTGTGAGGAATTTAGGACGAAATTGGGGTTGAGAGAGATGAAATGGAATGATGATTGTGAGTGTATACGTGTTTTTGGGGTTGATAATTGGGTTGAAATGTTTGAATGATTTTCTAGTTTATATATATATATATATATATATATATAGGACAAAGATCCGTTAGGAACCACCCTTTATTGCGAGAACCGTGAGAACCAGTGTGAACACAAACAGTAATATCTAAAAAAATCTAAAAAACACCCAAATTTTTTTTTTATTTTTTTACTATTTTTTATATAAAAATCGCTACTTTTAGTATCCAAAAAAAAAAAAAATTTTAAATTTTAAAAAAAAAAAAAAATTTTTTAGCTACTAAAAGTAGCGATTTGAACATAAAAAAAGTAAAAAAAAGTAAAAAAAAATAAAAAAAAAATTTTTAGATTTTTTTTAGATTTTTTAGGTTTTTTGGGGGTTTAGTTTTTAGCATTTTAGCTTTGGGGGGGGGGGGTTAGGTTTGGGGGGGGGAGGTTGGGTTTTTTTTTAGGGGGGGGGGGGGGGGTTAGGTTTTTGGGGGGTGGGGGTTAGGTTTTTTTTAGGGTTTTTTTTAGCTATTTTAGGTTGTGTTCACATTGGTTCTCGCGGTTCTCGCAATAAGGTGGTTCTCGCATGAACCTTACCCTATATATATATATATATATATATATATATATATATATATATATATATATATATATATATATATATATATATATATATATATATATATATATAAATTAATAAATAATTAATTATAGGAAAAGACTAAAATGCCCCTCAGGTGATTTGCATGTGACATAAGTTAACAGCACAAATGGATGAGGTTAAGGGGCGGGGAGCAAACTGGAGATTTCCTTCAAAGATCAGGGAGCAAAATGGCTATTTTGAAAGGTTTGGGGCAAAACCGTTAAACTGACCAAACCACAGGGAGCAAAACGGAAGTTTACTCTTAATTTTTTGAGTAAACTGCAATTTTACCCATGTTGTTTAGGCCAATTGGCACTCTGACCCCTTCTAACGAAATAACTGCAAATTTACCCCCAACGTTGATGTTCTGTCGCAATTTTACCCCTTGCCGTCAGTCAACACAGTCAACAGTTATTTGACTGTTATAGGTAGGGGTATTTTGGTAATCTTACCCCATATTTATTATTATTATTATTATTACTATTATTATTATTATTATTATTATTATTATTATTATTATTATTATATATACAACTCTCTTTCTCTCTCTATACCTCTCTCTCTCTCTGCCACTCTCTCAGACACACACACAGATCTCATCTTCATCTCTCAACACCATCAACCGACCATCACCACCATTAACCCACCTGCCACCGCCACACCATCAACCAGCCACCGCCACCACTATCAACCCGCCACCACAAACACCCTACCTGCCATCAACACACCTACCACCATTACCATCTCAATCTCTGGGGGTTTATGAAGATGATGAGAACTCACCGGAGCCATTGACGCTAACTCAAAACTCTCAATCAGAAACTCACACAAGAAGAAAGAAATGGCGTCGGCGATTGTGAGATCTACTCTTCGAACGACACTCCGAGGTGGCCCCCGCGTCAATCCGGCTTCGACGAGATCGTTCTCCGCCTGTGCATCGGCTGAAGAAGAAGCTCGTATGCTACCTTTTCCCTTTAGGGCGTCGGTTGGGATAATTGCTAAGAGCAGGAAATTCACTTATGTCTGGAGGCCGATTTGGGGGTTTTTATTGAGGATTTCTCTCAACAATTGATAGTTTCATGAATGAAATTAGGAGGATATGGCTGAAAAGAAGAAACATGTCTGGAGGCCGATTTGGGGGTTTTTGTTGAGGATTTCCCTCAACAATTGATGGTTTCATGAATGAAATTAGGGGGATATGGCTGAAAAGAAGAAACGTCTGAGGAGAGAAATTAGGTTCATCTTGTGCTTCATTTCGTAGTCTAAGTGGAAGAGTACAGCGGCGGCGGGTTCATCTCGTGCTTCTAGGTGTTCTACAGCTAGTATAGTCGTGAAAGATTATTGTATGAAAACTTGGAAAAAGTTTAGTTGATTGTTTGGTTAGATTTATTAGACCCTGAATTACCATGAAAGTGGTAGTCTTAATTCGACTTAGTAAAGCATTTATACCAGTTCTGCAGTTTAAAGGATTTCAGGTTTTTACTTTGTAGGGTTCTTAAATATTAGTTGAGATCTCTGTGATTTTCCTTTGAAAGTATGAAATGAAAATTGTTAGTTTGTTTTGGTTCATCTTGTGCTTCATTTCGTAGTCTAAGTGGTAGAGCTGATAATTGTGGTGGTGAATGGCGGTGGGGTTGGTGGTGGTTGTGATGGTGTATGGCGGTGGCAGTGGTGGTACCCGGTGGTGATTATTGTGGTGGATGAGAGAGAGAGACAGGAGAGAGATGGTTGTTTGAGTTCTTGATGAACCAGGGGGTAATATTACAGAGTAGAACAAAACATAGGGGATAATATGAAAGGGCATTATAGTCATTTCACATTCCAGTTAATAGTAACTTATTTGACGGCAAGAGGTAAAATTGCGATAGAACATCAACGTTGGGTGGGGGGGAGTAAAATTGCAATTATTTCGTTGGAGGGGGTCAGAGTGCCAATTGGCCTAAACCCCAGGGGGTAAAATTGCAGTTTACTCTAATTTTTTATATATTCATAAACTCGTGTACTATGGAAGAAAATCAGGTGTAATTTTAGAGGAAAGGAGAGACGGTTAAAACAATTATTTTGTATACCACATTTAATGTAGGGATGACAATGGGTCGGGTTTTGGACGGGTTTAGATAATCTCAACTCTAAACCCTATTAGATAAGCTTATCCAAACCCGCCCAAAAACCCGTCGTGGTATATCCGCGGATTTCGGGTAAACCTGTTATTTAAAAAAAAAATACTCTTTGGGTACACTCGATCTGTCGGTATCTATCCGGTAAATACTAATCAATTAAATTTAACATTATTACTATAAATATATATCAAATAACTACAATTTATATAAATAAAATACTACAATGTAAACAAAAATACACTAACAAAAATAGTTTATGTTAATAATTGATATAATTTACACATACTTAATATAATAAAAAAATTACATCGGGTAAACGGATACACTTTATCAGATAATCGGGTAGGGTAAATGGGTATATCACAAAATCAAAACCCGTCCCAAACCTGCGAAGAAAAATAAAAACTAATCCAAAACCCGATCCCATACCCGATTACCCGTCTCAAATGTTTTGGGTTTCGATTTACCCGTCAGGTTTAAGTTCGATTTGTCATCCCTGATTTAATGTCGCAAGTATAAAGAAAGAATCAATGATGTTGATCAGTATATAATTTTTATAGTGGTCACCCAAAAAAATCTGGTATTTAAAAGAATGAGGATATTTGACAAAGTTAATGTGATAAGGGTACACGGTATGGTTTGGGGGAGTAGCTTCGGTGACTCCTTTCACCGATCGGGCCTCGGGGAACCACCCTTACTTTTTTGAGTCATCGATTGTTTGAATGTTTTCGGTGTATAGTCACTGATGTGGGAAGAGGAGAGAAGGAGGAGGGAGAGGGGTTTAATGGTGGGTCCCAACCTCTTTCAACCAATCATATTTTTTTTAAAAAATTCTTTACCACTCTCCAGGTGTTTGAACCATACCCTCTGATTAAGTGGAAAATGGGGAGTGGAATAAGGACTTGACATGACATGCTATTATTGGGTAGAGAATAACTCAAACATCCTAGAGTGATTGAACCATACCCTCCACCCTAATAACTAATAGGGGAATTGACCTGTAATAATCCTAACTAGACGTTATTGGTCATTGCCAGTCCCATCTTTGAATATTTCCCATGTGAGTCCCACCTTTCACTTATTTTTCCTCCACCGGTCGTCAGTTAAAAAAACTTAACGAAGTTAACTTTTTTTCTGAATTACAAGCTGACGTTTTAGGGCTTTTGATCAGAACGATGATACGAGTCGAATGATGTAAACTTACCTTGAAATTGTGCTCAAAACGATGAAAACGGTGTTTCAATTCGGGTGTTTAAACTTCCAATTAACAAAAATCAAGTCGTTTGGAGGACCATTTCGAGCTAAGTTTTACATCAATAGACTCGTATCCTCGTTCTGATCAAAAGTCCTAATACGTCAGTTTGTAATTCGTAATTCGGAAAAAAAACTTAACCCCTTTAAGTTTTTTTTTAACTCCATGTTATCATTACTTTTTACATTTTTTTCGTACTTATTACATTAACTTTTTTTTTATCGCCTATTTAGTATATAGTATGTTAGCACGAGTTTTAACCATTTAAAATCTATAAGAGTAAATAAATTTATAAGTTTTACAAATTCTTGTATTATAGACAAGTTAATGTTATTAAAGTTTATGTATTAATCACTTGGCAAGACTCTTATCTCTTAAGAAGAGATTTTGGGTTCAATCCTAAGCAAAGTGTAAAATAAGATTTATTTGGTGTAATTTAGTAGTGTAAGATTTGCCATTCAAAGTTATGTTTTAAAAGTTTAAAATATAAACTAAATCTTAATTAAAAACCTTTAAAAGTAAAAGAAAAGAAAATAAAACAAAAACCCCAACCTGGCCCCATTAAAACATACATGTCGACCAACCCTTTATATTAGTTCCAGTATTAACAAAAAAAATAAATCAAAACTTTATACCAGTGGTTGATCCAATAACTTCTTTTAGTGGGTTTGTTTTGGTAAATTCTCACTATTTTTTTCCAAATCATACAAAGTTCTCACTAGTTTTTTCAAACCGAGTGAGTTCATATAAACCCACAAAACAGGGTTAGATCCGCCATTGTTTTATACATCGACTTTGAGTACTATTGACGCTCTATTTTTACTTTATATGTTACCACTCTTTCAAAAATAAACAAGTGAAGTTCAAAACATAAAACATAAAAATAAAGATATCAAACGTTATGCGTTAAAACTCTTCATACTCAATAAATCCCATCAATAGCAAAGTTAAGAAAGATAAGGTCTGAGGATGGTAAGATGTATACAAACTTACTTCTACCCCGTAGGAATAGATATATTGCTTCCAGTGAGACCCCTGACTCCATAGTAGTTTTGTATCAAGCCTTGGACATAAGACGCGTAACTCTCGGCAAAAAGACCGATTAGTGTATGTACTCCCTTATCTTTTGACTATCAACGCCACTACATGATGCATGATGAACCCTCTCCCGCTTTTAACGTTATTTTCATGAAATTAGTAAAATAACTTTAAAATTAAGACAATTTCACTTTTGGCCTCTCGATGACCCACACACGTATACATTATATATGTATACCGCAAAGCGGGGCATAAAATAGTAATTAAGGAGTGTTTAGTAGTAATTAAAACTAAAGCTAAAGTATGATATATCACTTTCACCCTTTATCGCATAGTAAATGGAATAGAATAGAGTAGCGTTTTTAGATCCATCCGGCACCTGCTGTGGTTACTTGACATTTTATTATATTATAAAAAGTACGAAACACCAACTTTCTTCATCTAATAATTTTCTTATATTAAATCCTGCTATTTATATTAAATTTAAAAAAATGAAAATTTCATATAATCGACATATTAATATCCTCATCTAATCTAAACATTAATAAAACACTACAAATAATGCCACATGACATTCCCTCCTTCAACCTCATAAATCTTATTTATATTTGTTTAATATATTTCTTTTAATATTAATAACCAATATATAGATATCACTTATCTTTATCTTTATCTTTATCCTTATTTTTATTTTAATATTAAATAGTAATATTCCCCGTGCGTTACGCGGGTCTACGGCAGTATTGGTTCGACTTATAACAGCATCGGTATGGTATCGACTCGATATAGTAACCAAAAGATACAACCAAAAAATAAAAATAAAAATAATGATATGACCAAAATGATGTCAACACGTGTTTTACAATGGTCGAAAGATGAAAATCATAAAAACGAATATCGGTTTCAATAACAACGATACCAGTACCAATGTTGTTTGGTCGAAATCGATAGGGCATTGATGTTGCTAGGACGGTGTCAGTTTAGTTAGTCACGGTAGGGTATGGTACCAACACTCGCTATAGCTTACAATATACAAAATATACTCTATACTGCTATCGAAGTTGTTCAATCGGTATTGGTTCGGTTCGTCACAATAAAAAACAAAAAAAATCAATTATATTTTACCGGTTCGATTCAAACAAAACTTATATTTAAATATAGATAAAAATAAGCATGTCACAAGACTATATTCGAAATATTATAAGGCATTACTTGTATTATTATATAATATTATAATTTGCAACATTTTGTTGCATTAAAGAGTGTACACCATGCTATGTTGGTGTTTTGTGCATTCAATGGTTGTACAAAAGCATTATTTACAATTATAGGTAGTAATATATGTTTGCATTATTGTTTGTACCATTTGTATTGAAATATGTATGGATGTTTTGAAGAAATCATGAGTCGGTTAATTTTTGTTATTTTACTAATTTCGTGAAAATAACGTTAAAAAGTGAGGGACGGTTAATCATGCCTCATGTGGTGGCGTTGGTAGCCGAAAGACAAGGGGTACATGCGCTAATTGGTTTTTGTCCCAATTGCTGAGTGTTTTGTGCGTTATGTCCAAGGCTTGATGCAAAAGTACTATCGAGCGGGGTCTCACTGGAAGCAGACTCTTTATTTCTACGGTGTAGAGGTAAGACTATCTACATCTTACCCTCTTCAGATACTACATTGGTTGATGTATTTTACTTTCTAAAACTAGGTTACTCAAACGTCTGATATGAAGTTGAACCCCGACCGCAACGCGGCGGGTGCTCCTTCTAGTTATTAAAATAATGTAAAGGATAAACGGCGTCAACATATAATAAAAGTACTAAAACGTAGATAAAAAATAAAGACGTCGTAACTGCATACTCAAAATTTTATAAAACATCATATCATAAAAGTTATAATAGGAAAAACAAAATATGTTTAATTAATATAATGAAATAACTAAAAGCTACAAAAAATATAATAACATATATAATTTTAATTTTGTTTACTATTCATGAACACATTCTTTTAATATGTATAATAATAATAATAATAATTTCAAATAATAATATTATAGATCTCTAAATTTAATATCTAATAAATTATTAATATCTCTTGAACTAATATGAAAATAATTAATTCATAAATATTAAAATAATCAAAGAATAATAATAAATAAGTATTTAACCATTAACTAGAGTTACCCTATTAATATAATAGTTTATTCAAGTTTTACAAAAATAAAATTTTTAATTTTTTTTTTTTGTAATTTATGGTGTTGTACCTTATGTATAGGGTTTCTTTTCTTTTTTCATTTCTAACCCAAACTTTTACTCTTTTGCAATTTAGACCCTTAGTTTTTTTACTTTTAACCTAAAGCTTTACATCTTTTGCAATTTAACCCCAACTCTTTTTATTTTTCAATTTTGGTTCACCATACTTTTCAGCATTCCCAAATTTTTCGTTTCGTTCTAAATTTTGCGAGTCAACGCACCGCAACGTGCGTGTAGGGTTCAACATTTTTCGTGTATTTTTTTCCCGTTTGGCCCGTCACAACACATCAATATTTCTCCATTTGACAAGTTTGTCACAACACGCGGGTCCTGGATTGACTTAGTTATTTTTTCTATGTTTTACATTTCAGTTTAATTTCTCTACAACGAGCGTGCGTGATTCAAAGATTTTACGTCTGCTTTTCGATCGGCTTCATTTTTTTCTGTTTTTATTTTTTTTGTTTTTACGATTTTTTCCAATGTTGGTGATTGCTGATAGTGGTATAGCATTGGTACTACTTGACACAGTTTTACGACAACCACTGCAACGCGGGGGCTTAATACTAGTTTAATGTATATATACATCCATTTTCATGTATTTATAATCAAAAGTTTTAGCCCAAATTTGGTTTTGGCTATTAACTGAAATTAAATGAATCAAACACAAAACCATTAATCTAACTGAATAAACCAAACCGATTAACTGAAAATCATCATAATCATCATCATATTCAGTAAATCCCATCAACAACGGGGACAAAGGCCGATTACTGGATGTACCCTTTTGTCTTTCGGCTATCAACGCCACCACATAATGCATGATTGATCATCCGCCGCTTTTTAACATTATTTTCATGAAATTATTAAAATAACGTTAAAATTAGTGCAATTTCACTTTTGCCCCATAAGGGCCCACACATGTATACACTATATTGGTTAATAAAGTAGAGTAATCAATGACTTCGATTTCGGTTGAGGATAATAATAATCTAACCAACCGAACAATGCACACCGTGGCAATGTTCGTGTTTCTCGCCGCATCGCGCGCGAACCTATTAATCAAAACCGGTTATTGGTGAGCGATAACTAAATCGTTAACCTAAACCAAACCAAAAACAAACAAACCCGAACCAAAATCAACAAAAAATTGAATTAATTTGACATTGAAAACTGGATTAACCAAAAACCGGTTATCATTTTTTTTGTATTCTTGTTTAACCAAAATTAGCTGAACCGAATCGAATGATTCATATTTTGATACATTTCTAGCTTTTATACCTCCGGTTTATATATTTCATATTTTATATCTCCATTTCATATATTTATAGTTTCATTTCATGTATTTATACCTCAATTTCATATATTTATAAGCAAAATTTTTACCCACGTTTGGTTTTTACTATTAACTGAAATTAAATAAACCTAACCAAATAAATCGTTGTGACTAACCGAAAACCGGTTGGTTAATAAAATAGACTATCGATGACTTTGTTTTCGGCTTCGGTTAAGGATAATAACCGAACCATTCACAGCATATTGAAATGTATTACCCGATTACTTTGCTTTTGATATATATCTATTATAATGATGCTACAATAAATATTATATGAATAAGAAAACTACTAAATACAAGTATCACAATGTGATGTGTCGCTCCCGCTGCATCGTGCGGACATCCTGCTAGTAAAATTGTCATACCCATACTAATTTAACGCTAATATATATCATTAAAGTAAGCATTTTATATGAAAATGCCACTTAACAAAAACTTTTAAGTAGTAAGTCTTTTTAAACATGTTTACAACATCCAAAAACATGGTTAACAGTGTTTACATAATCCACTTTTTATAAAACAAAATGAGATCAATGCGAAAGCTTCATTTATTTGTGTGTTCGGTTCTTGTTCTTCGCTTGATCGTCATTTGGATACTCATAACGTTCACCTATATTCAAAACCAACATAATCATTAGTTATGAGGCTTTGAAAACCATATAAACAAGTTCCATGATCAAAACAAACAAAATCAAACAATCTGCCAACTTTTAGGCCTCTCGCGTGCCGCGAGAGGCTTGGTTGGTTTTCTCGCGGGCCGCGACCAAGGTCGCGTGACGCGACAGTGATTCCGGGTGGTCGTCGCGCGACGCGACAACCCGATTTCGACAGAAGGTTTGCCTTTTTGATGCTGCAAATGCCCAGCTATCAATTTTAACCAAATTCCAACTTCGAAATAGCAAAACTTTTGATCTACTTATCCGAATTACGTGATTCTTGTTTCTATGCGTCCGTAATACAATTACGGATCCGTTTATCATCTCGGTTCGCATTAAAAGCTGATTTATAAGCAAACGGCTTGTAAATCCTTTATACCATTATTTGACCCGTTTTATTTAGCATCATACATCATGTTTATTAATGTTGGTTGTTTCTTGTCATTTTTACCCATTCCCGGGCTTGTCAAACTTTGTCGTTTTCGCCCCCATTACATGGTTTGCGCACGTATTTACATCATGCTTGTTATCTACAATTCAAGCATGCACATCTTAACAATATTCAACGAAATCAAGTTTTTCTATAATTTGGCCCAAACCCAAGGGCTCATTAAATTAAGTTTTGGCGTGTCCGTTTATCGGCTTATGCACTCATTCTACCGAATTATTGTGTGACATTCAAGTCACTTCAAAGCACTATCGTTTTTAACATCTAATTGACCCATTTGGTTATCGAGTGAAATCCTTCACTTCAATGACATACCAAACATGTTTTAACTATCTATATTGACCCGTTTGGTTGTCAATTGAGTTTCATCACTTCAATGACATACCAAACTTATTCATTTCGTTATAATAGCATTAACATAATTACAACTAGCTTATCTATACAATGTAACGAAACAACAAGTTGCGTACCTTTCAAAGCTTATTCTTTAAGCGCGCGTCCGCTCCGACTTGTCCGATTGAAGATTCGACCACCTTGCCTATAGAGTTCAACCAACAACGTGTTTAGAACTCATATCGTTTCATATTACACGTAATTTGCCATATTATTCAATTACGTGTTTCTTTCAAAATCTCAACATATTAGCGTTCGTTTAGGCATTTTAACAAACACCTTGTGGGCATGATTATTATACATCTCCTATCTAGTTCATAATCAACTTTCAACCAAGTTTTAAATCATCAAATTTCAAGCCCTTATGCCTAGCATTCATAATCAACATCAAGACTTGCATCATACATCAGGTTTACACTATTTCAACATTGAAATTCATGTGTTCATCGCAATGATATACAACCCACTTAACACATATTTGGGAGTTCATCAATTTTATAGTTTTTAATCAATAAATCATTAAACTTTCAACTATGGTTTGTTCCTAAACATGGATTTAACATAGAATCATTCATATATTCAATATTCAAGCAATAATTTCGATTTCAAGTGTTCACCAAGAATTCGAGACGTAACCAAATGATGAAAATTGACATACCTTATGATCCTCTAACTTGAGTGATCACTAATTTCAGCTTGGTTTTAGTTAAATCTCGATCTCCTTCTTGAATTTGAGTGATTTTGTATCAATTAGGGTTCAAGTGAAAGAACCCTTTTTGCCTCCTGTGTAATCTTTGACCAGAACACACACATAAGTGTGTGTTTTGGTTTTTGATTTTTATTTAATTAACTTTATTCATAATTTCCCTTTTAGCCCTCTAAGGTTTTCAAATTTTATAAAAGATGCTTTTATTTACTATTTTCTTATCATTTACTAATATTTTGTTAACTAGGTTGTTTACTCCTAGTTTCCGTTGATTTTGACCAACTCTCGTTTTTATATAATATATAATTATATTTAAATTTAATATTTTCGGGGTGTTACAAAAATTGTATAAAAAACTATTTGTTATGCTGATATTTTTTTGTGTAGTGATGTAATTTTCTAGTTTTACTTTTTCTAGAAAGTAAATGATGATGTTGAAGGAAATATGCGATGGTCCTTACACGAATTTTTATTAATAAAAGATGTTAAAAGTCTAACTTCTCTAATTTACACGCAATTTAGTTGTTGGTTAATTGACAATGCATTATAAAGTTTATCCCGACTTCAAGACGTAAAAATAAAATAACACGTTAAAAACAACTGTTTATTTCTCTCATGAGATACTTGAAATCGACTTGATAAAAACTCGAATCAGTTCAAGTTTCAACGAGCTCGAGTCTAAAACTAAACTTGCATAAACAAGTACTAGACAAAGCTTCAAGTATCGAGTTTTAGTAGGCTCACAAGTCTAAAAGAGTCTACTTTTTAAATTGCTTTTATTTAACATGTTAAATATATATATATATATATATATATATATATATATATATATATATATATTTACAAAATAACTACTTTATATAATATTTTGATAGAAAAAAAATACTAAATGATATATATTTTATCTTATATAAAAAACTATAACTATTAATATACATACACATGATATTAGGGAATTACAAAAAGCAGGAATCAGGAAATCACTGGTTTCACATGTAAAAGAACACGTTAAAAATTCAGTTTTACATTTTTCCCTTAGTTTTGTATATACACATGTAGAAGGCATTCAAATAAAAAAAAATTACTTTTTGTAAAGGATTTTTTTTTTACTCTTTTTAAAACTAGTTTTTGAACTTTATTTATATTTTTTTAATTTTTTTTATTAAAACGGATTTTATATGTGTTTATATACAAAAATTATGAAAAAGATTAAGTGAATTATTTTCTACATGTAAAAAAGAATTTTAGAAGTTTTTTTATGTGTTTTACAAAAGATTCTTCAATTCCTCACTTTTTGTGATTCATCAATAAACACACCCTATAAATTGATATAACTAAATAAAATAATTAATAAATAACAATTGAGTCGAACTAAGGGTGTAGGGAATGGTTGGACACTTTAAATAGGTAAACTCCCAAATCACTCAATCATATAGCGTCATATCAATTGTTTACCTGATGCTAAAAAACGTTGGCGGTGTTTTACCTAATGGGGTTTAGGTAAACTATTTAAAAAAAAGGAAAAATATGTGATTGGTTAAGAAGGCATGGGCCCCACCACACACCCCCATCTCTCTCTCCCCTTCCCTCCCTTCACCGAGTCGGTGATTTCTCCCCCAAAATCGGTAAACAATTGAGCGGTAAAGTGGTGGCTGTGATTGACGATTCGACAAACACAAGTTTACCACCCCACTCCGGAGGGCCTAAGGGCATACGGTGTGGTTGAGAGATGGGGGCGGCAAAGCCGTTTGCCGCGCGGCAAACACCGCCGCCAACCAACATCGAATGCGGCAAAACATCAACGGCGGTGAGGCATTACCGAAGCGAGAAGAAGAGAGAGAGGGTAGTGAGAGAGAGAGGGGGTATTGTGGGTGGGGTCCATTTCTATCTCAACCAATCACACCTTTTTCCTTTTTTTTTTAAAAAATAGTTTACCACTTCACCAATTGTCTAAACCATTGCCAACATTTTTCACCAAAGTTTAAACACTTTTGCCAAATTGACATGGCGCGCTCTGATTGGTCAGTTTTTTCTTTTGCCACTCTAAACTGTTTAACCACTCCTTATACCCTAAGTCTTAATTTGTTTACACCCATTTGATTAATGAGGGAAAGACGGTGAGTTCAAAAATTGGGTTCTCCACTTTGAAAGACATCAAGACTTATATGTCCTAAGAACCAATGAAGTCCTACTACACTCCTACTTACGTCAAGTCCTAAAAACCAATGAAGTCCTACTACACTTCTACTTACGCCAAATTATTATTAGGTGAAACATAATTTAATTTGCTGGGGTATTTCATTAACAAAATAAGATGAAAATACTATCGTTGTTTTACTACATATAATTGATAAAAAGTCATAGCTAGTTGTGGAATGATAATAGTAATAGTAATAGTTTCAGTAGTAGTAGTAGATGATGATGATGATCCTCAACTGAAATCAAGGTCATCGATTAGTTATTTTATTACCCAATCTGTTTTCAATTAATCGGTTCAGTTAGATTGACGATTTTTGGTTTGATTCATTTAATTTCAGTTAATAGCCAAAACCAAACTTTGGCTAAAATTTTTAATTAGAAATACATGAAATTTAGGTATATATTAAAATGATGTGTAGGTACATGAAATGAAGGTATAAACACATAAAATGGAGGTATATATATGAAATAAATGAACTAAAAATATAAAAGCTACAAATATATGAAAATATGAATGGTTCGATTCAGTTAATTTTGGTTACATGAAGATACAAAAAAATCGATAAGCGTTTTTGGTTAATTCGGGTTTCGGTTAATCAGTTTTTAGTTAACTCAATTTTCGGTTGATTTTGGTTCAGTTTCGGTTAACGATTCAATTATTACTCATCCTGAGATACTCTTAATCACATAACAAATCAATTTTTTAATTAAAAAAAAACTATAGCAATACTATATTTAAATTAAAGAGAATAAAATATTCGTTTATATGGTGTAATTTAAAAAAAATAACGTACTAAAAAATTATAACCGTTTAAAAATCATCGTTAGACAAATCTTTTTTGATAATTGAAGTTGTATTTATTAATAATCTTCTAAAAAGCTATCTATTTTGTCCTATATAAAACCTACTTGTCCAAAATTGATAAAAATAAATAATTCAGACAAAAGTATACTGCCTTTATAGGTTTATACAACTTTTAAGGCTGGAGGGTGTGGTTAGAGTCCTCTAGGAGTTTTATCAGGCCACATAAGCGACACGTAGGATTCATGTCCCTCCTTTAATTTGCATGGTGTGAGATGGAGCCCCCTATTAAACAAAATTTAAAAAAAAGATTTCATTAGACTAAAACTAGTGGACCCCACCTGAACCTTTCAACTTTGGCGTTACCATGGTGGCGAAGTAAAGATGGCGCCCCCCTCTTAAAATGGAGGGTGTGGTGATGGAGCCTTATGAGGCGCTATACATGGTGAGCTGGCGGGGGTGACGCCCTCACACCCTCCACCCTAAGACAAAGTTAAAAGTAAAGCCTAAACTTAAAATTTTAACAATGAGATACTTGCTATAAGTTATAGTTAAAATTTTAAAAACTAAGAGATGAAATGACAAGTTTAAAAACATTGAGACGGCGAATCCTATGAAATAGAACAGAAGTAGACAAACTATTAAAACAGTTTCAAAAGTTCCCTAATTATTAGTTTAGTTTTATTTGGGCTGATTTCGACAAAGTTAACAAGAAAATTATAAATGAATGTCCTTAAATATAAATCAAATATTATCACATCTAGGTTGTAAACTCAAAGAAGAAGCGTCTTATTATCTTAATCTACTCGAAAGTCAAAAAGCATCAACTCTAAATTAAATGTAGAGCAGATTAGGATATTTTGATTTAGTGTATTTATGTCATTTCAAAACTTTAGAGCTTAGCATTTTTAGCAGGTGTTTTGCCAGGTTCAACATAAACGAACCTAAAGTTTCATATGGTTTAAATGGAATAGTTTGGACCACAAACTCGTTCGACGCTCGGTATTGGTTTCAACTTGTCATATACACACACATGTATATTGTACATATGTGATCACAAGTAAACATCCATTATCCTGAATCAAATGGTGACTCGTCATTTCTTTGTTTCCAAGATGGCGTAGATCAAAGTGAAGCATCGTAATTCTTACCAACATATACACGCATTGGGTTAACTAAGAAAGTTTTTACAAGTTAAAAATCTTTATCAGATGAATGTGTCTATAAATATTATTATCATAAATTGTGATCAAGGATAATTTGGTCTTCCATAAAAATGTGATTATAAGGATTAAAGAGGTAGAGAGAGACCTGCTATTATGCTTTTCCATTTTCCAGTCTAGTTACATATCATTTGCACCCAAAACAACTACAATAAAAGATATATCTACAGTTCTTTTTTTTTTTCATTCCTAGAGAGACAAACAGGATCTACAAAGGTAAAGAAGCCCACATCATTGGTTTTTTCCAGTCCCTGAATCGGAAAAGCTCGAGTCATCATTGTTTGAACAAGTCCCGCCAGAGTCACCCAGTAGATCAACCAAATCACCTCCGTCAAGGCACCTCCTCATAACACCACTGGACCTCTCAGTCAATGAAACCAAGCCCATAGCAGCAATGCTATTTGCAATTGCATGGTTCACGTCTGTAGCTCCCCCATAGAGACCCCTGCTTCCAGACACAAGTCCGTTTTGATTCCCATCAACATGGGCGAGAACCGAGGGCAGCTGACTTGATCCGCTGATTAGCAGCCGGAGGGTATCCCTTGCGCTCTTCTCAGCCATGGATTCAGTTTCTTGGATCAATGGGCTCACCAGTGCCTGGTGAAGCGGTGGGATGGTGACGTTCATAGCAGGACCACCGCTCACCAGGTAGGCTTGCCCGGAAGAACAGATGTCAATCACCGGGATGTGGACTATTGAATCAGTCATCAATGGGGTGAAAAGCGGGATCTGTTGAGAAGTTGGCATAGATATGGGTAACCGAACCAATGGTTCGGGTAAAAAAGGCGGGATTTCATCCAGATTAAGAGTTGGTTTTGGTGTTAAAAGGCTGGATGATGTTGAGCCTGCGAGAAGTGAAGAAAGAGGAGGTAAGGTATATGAGTCGGCCACTGAAGAAGATGCCACAGTGTATTGAAGTGTGGATGCGACAGGCGGACACCAACAATAATAAGGAGAAAACGGAGGAATCGGAGGAGTAGAACTTAGGACGGATGTGTCATCTATGGTTTTCTCAGCTAAACCAACTTCTAACCCAGTTACCAATGGGAACAACATGCGGGTATCAATAGCTGATTCGGGAATCTTGCCTTCAGAAGACTGATCTGAAGTAGATACTATAGGAGAACTTGAAGAAGAAACTGAAATGGCATCGGGATTTTCAACACATGAAAAACTGCTTGCTTCCCCCTTTCGCCTCAATTTATCCTTGACGACGTTTTTCAAGGAAGCCAAATTTCTAGGTGAGCCTTCTTTAAAAGAATTTGCTTTCGGGCTCAGACTACGTGAAGACTTGAGTGCCGATTGTGAACTTTTACCAGTTCCGCCATGACCTAAAGAGGTTGTTGAGGAGGAAGTGGTTAATAACATGGGTGCGGTGCTATTATTCTCATTTGACCCAACAAGACAAGTTCGAAGATGAGTCACAAAACATTCAAGACGAGAATCACTAATTCCAGTTAAATCAGCAAGGGAAGGCTTCTTCTCAAGTAAATTCTTCATCTAAAAACAGAGTATGCAGCATATTAGTATAGTGGGAAAAACTCGTTTTGCATGTCATTCGCTAAACAAGATACCTACCTTATCAAGCAACTCATTACCGAGAAGTATGGACTTCTCAGAGCACCAAAAGTAAAAAGGTTCATCAATAGTAGGAATCTTAATCATAAAAGACCGACCACAATTATCCGCTGATATTCCTTCAATCATGACAGACGAGCAATCAGAGATAGTTCTCAAAGTTGAAAGACGTTCTATATGACCATCATCTCCAAGAAAGGATATACGTAGATCAGATGTTGGCAAGAGAGACAGAGTTAAGTTCCCCCTGTTTCAGTTCCAAAAAATGATAAACATCAAGTATTGAAAAATAAACAAAATCACATATGGCCATTGGCCACCCTATTTCACAAGATACAGCAATACAGTTATACAACTAAATATTATAATAAGGCCTTTAAGCTGATCTTAGCAAATGAAAATTGAAAAGCATTGAAATTTGAGTTTTCTTATCCTGAAGTTTGTAATCTTTAATAATTCTTTTTGAGGGATAGGAAACGCAAGAGTTGTTACTACTCTAAGATCCCTCATAACAATTACTAACTATCCAACATTCTAGAAACTGTCTACTAAACTGTGTGTGACACCATAACTTCTAGTATTACAATGCTCAAAAATTGTACATAACATGCTACCATTAGTCGATCACTTCACATGTTAAATGAAAGAGAATCAGTTCAACCACGTTAATGAGAAGCCTCCTTACAAGGGCTGTTATATTCAGTTAAATATAAGACTTACTAAAAGAGTTCGCCTAATAATATTAGCCACTCACATAATACTGGTATTAGATTTTCATAATACATAACATACACTTGACACATGGTTAAAGCCATCATGACAATATATCTTCAAATACGAACAGCACTGATGACCAAGTTTTCATGTTACAGATAATAAACAGTAGAAACAGAATTGAACACAGAGTTATTTTAATATCCCCAAAAAACAAGAGTGATCGGTGGGAATTTTTGAAATATATAAAGCAAAAAGTAAAACCAACTGACTAGCAAAACAAGTTTTCTGAGCTTGAACATGTGGTCCATTAATGGACAACAGAAAATGTAGCAAAAATGAATCTTAAGTCAAAGAAACAAACAAAGATAAAGAAAAATCGTATGACAATACATGACACCAGATATCAGAACACAACACAACATGGCATAGCATAACTGTAAGAATATACAAGAGCATAACTCTACCTTTACTTCTTCTTAATTCAGAGATCATAATAGAATACGCCAGTTACCTACAATGAAAAGATATATTTATTTGGAAGGGTGAACATGTCACTATCAATAAGCTGATGTGCACGAGCCTAGAATTCAGACTTCTATTCATTCAATTCCATGATATGCAATTATGAGTAATCAGATGTGAACATATATTTTTTTAAAAGAGACAATTATCAGTTTAATGGAACAAGTTAGATTGAAAGTACGTCAAGTAATAAGCAGACAGTAAAACAATTTGTGGCATGTTAGAAATTGATATAACCCACAATTAAGCTAGTAAGCTGCAGCAGATATTTCACACTCAAACAACACTTGAACGTTGAAAACTCAGGTGATAACTACTTGAAAAATCTAATAAACCATGTCATTCCACCAACCTTCATGGTTACCTTCCCGTATCAAACAGACCAGCTAGCTATGATAAATCTCAGGCCAAAACGCAGTTGTCTACGAAGCAACCAAATGCTATCCAGTACGCAAATATCACCCGTGGTTAGGTACATAAACGTCTGCAATTCATGTACACGGCACTCAAAATTTTCACCCTAACAGTTTTAGGGATCAGAAGTATATAGAATGCCCTAGAATCATGGGTGTGTGTTTGTGTGAATGACCACTATGGCATTAGAGCAGTTCTATGCCAGATTGCCAGTCCATCACAAACAACAAATCTTAAAATGCAGCATGAAAGTGGAGATCACTAAGGCATCAGAAGCACAGTTCTATGCTAATCCATCACAAACAAAAATTCTTAAAATGCCAAGTAAAAACAAGTAGTAGTTAGTGAAGATTAATCCTAGTGGCGTAAAACCCCACGTAAAATGATAAATTATAAGATGCGCACATAAAACTTCGATATAAAGTGCTATTCATATTCTACACCATCTATCAAGAAAGAAACAATAGTGATGTCATTGCGCATTGTAAGTACTGGAATGAATACCATTGCCTTGCATTCTAGGTGAACTACTTTTAAAACATGTTAACAAGACAAGCTAAGACCAGACAGTTTACATCCAATTTTATTTTTGCTTTAAGTACCACGTAGATCAGTCCAGACTTAATTCATACACTAGGCTCAATCCACTAAAAGTCTGATCCAAACACCCAGTCCACATTAAGTGGACCAAGACACAATAAAACACTCTCATAGTAAAACCTATGCAGGTTCGAATGCATCTAACTTTCATTCAATTCCCAATAAGCATAGAAAGTGACCTTAAACTATGTATGGCAAACTAAGAATGGAGATGCAAAGCAAATGTACCATAGGTTTGACTCGACCCCCCGAATTTACAAATGAAAACAAGCAACCCAAACCTGGCTATATAGCCATAACTTCAGCTAGATTACCCCAATCAACAACTGGGACCAAATACTCAACGCTCATATGAATCAACAGATTGAATAACATGCCAAATTGTCGGTTTTATACTTTTAGGGATCAAGCAAATATTCATGGAGAGATGCATATGTTGTTTCAGTTTCAATTATAACGCATCAAAATTAAGTTGTAGACCAATATCAAATTGCAACTACCTTGCACTGGATGGAACTAGAAGACTTCCTTGCTTGTCAATCTTGCCAACGCGAACCGACACAAGCGGAACACACAAGCACCTTGCAAGCAATCCAACTTCTGATGGTTCGAAGTGCTGTAACAAAAAAATGCATCCACATCATATAATATAATATATAGTATATATCAGCAATTAATCAACAGGAACTTTCATATATCTCCAGTTATACTTGCTTATTGAACTATTGTAACAATATTTCAACAACTATACATCATAGTTTCAATCTTATATCAATAATATCTATATCAAATCAACAAAATACAAATTCAATCATTCAGACACCTGAGTAATTAAAACTGATAGATAATTAACAATACCTGACTCAGATGCGAAAACAATCGATCCTCAGCGACGCCACTAGACACGTTAAGCTTAAGCAACGGCTTCAACCTCTCATCAGCACGACACGCTCCCATGACCTGCATATCAAGCGCCTGTAGCCACTGCATAACCGTTCCATGAGCGCTCCGATGAATCAACAAATCATCATCGCTATCTCCGTCGCCAACAAACAAATCGGTCAAACGATCCGCAAGTCCGATTCCATTACCGCTCCGCCGTGTCGACGAATCTCCAGAAACCGCATCCGTACGTTCTTCACAACTTACCGATGATGAATCTTCGTTCTCATCATTTACGTCTCGATCATCAACCGATTGTTGTTTCTCGTGATTGTTCATATTGAAATGATTGATGATTAAGGATTTGGTAACGAATTTGAGAGGAATCGGTGATTTAGAAACCCTAGATGTTGAGGGATCTAAATATCTAATTGAGGGGTGTGATTGGATAATAATATTTTGTGTATATAATAATTGGTAGAGAAGAGAAACAAGGGAGATAAGGGAGGGATTTGTATAGGAAAGGAGGGTACGGACGTGAAGGAAAAGTTAAGTGGGAATTAAGTGGATGGTTGGAGTCCGGTGGGGGCCATGCTGACTGTTTTCCAGATCAGCAAAAGCGGGCCTGTGTTGTTGTGCGGAAGTGAACGAGAGAGTGACACGTTGTTAAGGAGCCGACTATTTGGTATTGTGGGGTATTTTAAGAGAAAGATCCCTTTACTATTGGTATCTAAAATCACTTTTTGTAGGGCTGGCATATCGGGTCAACCCGATCTGTTAAGACACGAACCCGATAAGACACGAACACGAAATCTGTAAACACGAACACGACACGAAATCTTATCGTGTCTAATTTTCCAAACACGAACACGAACCTGTTAATAAACATGTTACACGAAATGACCTGTTAAGACACGAAAATGTTACCAACATATCATATGACCTGTTTAAGACACGAACATGACCTGTTAAGACACGAACACGGCCTGTTAAGACACAAACACGACCTGTTAAGACACGAACACGACCTGTTAAGACACGAAAACGACCTGTTAAGACACGAACATGACATGTTAACCCCACATATTTGATATATTTTTTTAATTTAAAATTATAAACAGGTCACTAACGGGTCTTAACAGGTTAACGGGTTTTAACCTGTTTAGACACGAAATTTAAACAGGTCTTATCGTGTCGACCTGTTTAGACACGAAACCTGTTAAGGTCAAACACGAAACCTGTTAACTTCGTGTAGGTTCGTGTCGTGTTATCGTGTTCGTGTCAAAATTGCCAGCCCTAACTTTTTGTATCAAAGATCCCTTTACTATTCTTTACTATTGGTATTTTTTGTCATTTTTATCCAAACTATTAACTTAGTTTATTTTTTATGTTAAGTTAAAAGATATTTGGATGAAACTGACAATATTAAACATCAGAAACGATTTTGGCAATTTACTTAAACTCTTTTTAATCTCTTTTATTTAGTTAATTTTGTCACATATATATAAAACATAATATACATGCAGTTTTTATAAAAAAAAAATAGTTTTGTCCTATAATTTTTATAAATTTCCATCCAAACCACTAACTCAGTTTATTTTTTCTGTTAAGATGAATAATGTTTTAACTTTTATAAATTAAGACATAAATTAATATCCAGTTTTTTTTTATATATATCAGTTTTATAAAGAGAAACGATATATAAAATAAATATCAATGGTGTGCAACACATAAGAATCGATTACAACTTTTAGTATTTAATCAACTGTAAAGATAGAAAAAAATTATAAAACGTTATCATATTTTTAAATGTGTTGAGCACCTAAGAAACTTTTGGTTCATGACATTATACTCACTATTTGGTGGATAATTTTAAAGTTTGGTAACGATGCATTGTTTGATAGGGGGAGTGGCTTCTGTTTTTTGTTAGGAGCGAATTTAAAAGAGTAGAAGATGAATTACAAAATTAGTACATATGATAAGATTTGTTTATTTGACCTTTTTCTATAAGGTCACTAGCATTTTAGTTTTATAAAATTTAGAGGTTGAAGTAGATTTTATTTTTATAAAACGATGTATATAAAAGACAATTGGAAATTAATTTTTTCTTACTTTATAAAATTTAAAAGTTCCTTAACCTTAATAGACAAAAAAACTGAGTTAGTTGTTGGATGAAAATTTATAAAAATTACGTGACAAAACTATTAATTTTTTTTATAAGAACTACATGTATATTCTATTTTATATATATGTGACAAAATTAATTGAATAAAAGAACTTTAAAAAAATTTAAGTAAACTGCCAAAATCATCCCTGGGGTTTTATATTTGTCAGTTTTATCGAAATATCCTTAACTTAACATGAAAAATAAACTAAGTTAATGGTTTGGATGAAAATGACAAAAAAATGATAAAGGTGAAAGACTATTTGGCCAAAAAAAAAAAATTTCATTTTGTGACTTTTAATGTTGTTTGGAATGGAATGGTAATTTACAAGGTCTTCAATATCTTCCGAGAACAGACCTTTAACCAATACTCTATCCTTAGTGAACCTACAAAACAACCATGTAGAAGGTACAAGTGTACACAAGAGAGAGCGAGTTTCATAACGCTTTTGATGGACTCCACTGTTGGCTAGGATCTGCGCTTGCTATTGTAAGTGTATACATATCAGAGAATCTGGGTAACTTTTAAGATATCATCTAGCCAGTGCTGTGGCAAACTGACCCCTTTAGAAAAATGGAGAAATTAAACCAATTTTCTTCATATTGCCTTGTAGTATAAACTGCTTAACTGCCACTACTAATTGTTTTTGTTTTTTAAAAAGAAGTTACGAACAAAGTATTAAAGTCATGACAATGTTAAAAAGAACTATTATTCTGGTTCTTGCTTTATAGTTATACTTTCATGTAGCGATTAGTTTCCTCATCGTTAATGTTGCAGACAGGGTACAGGGCAATCTATATCTTTGGCCTTTGATAGATGATATATCATTCATGCACATCTATATCCAACACTTTAAGCCTCTTAACCAATAGAACATTAGAATCTACCGAATATTTACGAGAGCTAGTTGAAATATAAAAGTTGGTCCCAATCACACAGAGAATAATTTGGCACTACCAAACACGACTTGTTTCATTCCTAACTTGCTAAAAGACTATACAAAGAAACTACATGTGGAGCTTTACAATAGTAGACGAAGATGAGGTATGTTTAATAGAGTTAGTTGAAAAAAAAAAGTTGAATTTAATCACAAAGAGGAGTATTTGGCCTTACCAAACAGAAGTTGCTACATGCCTAACTTGCTAAGAGACTATACAAAGAAAATCCATGTGGAACATTACAATAAAAGAGGAAGAAGCCGAATATTTAATAGAGTTAGTTGGATAAAAAAGTTGATCTCAGTCACACAAAGACGTGTTTGGCACTACCAAACAGGAGTTGCTTCATTCCTAACTTACAAGAGGAATACATATAGAAACTACATGTGCGAGTATTACAATAGAGGAAGGAGCCGAACATTTTATAGAGTTAAGTAACTATTTCATAAGAAAAGAGTCATAACTATACGGTATGAGACCAGTATTTGAAGGTAAAATTCAGTATTTTACCTGTATCGTACCGAAACAGTACCGGTACTGAAAGTACCGATACTGAAAATGTCAAAAAGTGGGCACCGGTACAAGTATCGAAAAAAGATTCAGTACGGGAAATTCGGTATTAATACCGGTTAGTAGGGCTGTAAACGAATCGAACGAACATGAACAAGGCTATGTTCGTGTTCGTTCGATAAGGAAATTTGGATGTTCGTGAACACTAACCACGAATGCAAACGGACACAAATGAACATTAATTTTGAAAATTAAAAAAAGGCACCGTTAAGGCCACATGGTTTATTAGTTTTTACTAATTTTTTAATATAATTAGTGTACTGAAGTGTAGGAATTAGGCGGGAAAGTAAAAAAAGGTGGGAAAGGTAAACAAAAAGAGAGGGAAATAATACTTATGGGAGAAAGTAAAAAATTAATAAAACATTAAAAAACTTTTAGAAAAATAAACATAAAAGACCAAACACGAACTAACACGAATGGACATAAACGAACGAACATATTACCGAGCGTTCACGGACGCAGTCGAACGGACGAGACTTTTGTTCGTGTTGGTTCGTTAAGCTTATCGAACTAAATTTTTTGTTCGTGTTCGTTCGTTAAGCTTATCGAACGAACATAAACAAACTTCCCGCCGAACGGTTCACGAATAGTTCGCTGAACGTTCGCTTCGTTTACAACCCTACGGCGGTTAGTACCGGTTTGGTATAGTGTAGCATACATCTTGGATGGCAAGAACCAGACATTTAGGCAAACAAGTTTGACGTCAAACTTAAAACAGGATTTTAATGAGTTAATAAACTCAGTTACTCTAGCTACAAATTTAATAACTATTCTCTCTCTAGACGTTTAGTGTTTTGTTCTCGTTGTAAGTTCAGATTCGTGGTGATTCTGTTCTTGTGAGTGTTCCCTTTGTTTCGATCTAGTACGGATTATCACATTGATAATCTGATTAAGAGATAGTTGTTTAGTTGAGTGAATATGTGTTGAGTTCAGATTGTATATGTTGTAAGGTGTTGGCGCGGGTTGTCGGTTTTTTCTGTCCCCGTCGCTGTTTATAAAAGTTATCCTTCAAAAAAAAAAAGTATTCAGTTCAGATCTGTATCGTTTTAAAGAATAAACGTCTTATTGGTTTGGGTTCTTTATTAATACTGGTAGATCTGCTGTGATACCCTGTTTTTGACAAGTAATCTCAATAACATAGTAAAACTGATTCAATACAAGTGTTTCATCAGCTTCCTAGAAGAACACTTTGGCTATAAACATTTTTGAAGTTGTTATATATCCCCTTAAACGTGTGGGAGCAAATCCTCCTAAAAAGTGACGGGAACTAGAAACTTTTAACTGGGCTCAGTATTGATCTAAACAAATAAATATAAATAATAAATTATCTAATTTTTTCAATGGCCTTTAGTCTAGTGACACTAGGCGTTTATTATCACTAATGGTGAAGTTTAGGAGTAAATAATAAAAGGGTGTTCATCAGCTAAAAAGAATTATCCAAAAAAAAAAAAAAAAACCCTTAAAAATTTAAAGCTGTAAAAAAGGAATAGAATAACTAAATGAAAAAAAAAAACTAAAGTAAAAAAAAAAAAGAATAAATTAACTAAATGAAAAAAACACATTGAAAATTTAAAGCTAAATCAAATAAGTATATAAAAAAATTAATGGTCTCGATTTAAAAAATGTTAATTATCATTAAAGTAAATAATATTTTACAAAATAAAAGTAGAAAAGGTTAATGTGGTTGACTTGATTTTTTATTGATTGAGTTTAAGTACTTAGGATCGTTTGTGCAAAGGGATGATGAGATAGATAGTGACGTATCTCACCGCATCCAGGTTGGCTGGTGTAGGTGGAAAGCAGCCACTGGATTTTGTATGACAGGAGGTTTCCAACAAAATCAATGGGGGATATTTTATAGGGTAGCAGTTGGATCGGCTATGTTATACGGGATAAATTGTTGGGCCATCAAGAAAACACAAACGCGCAAGATGGAGGTAGCGGAGATGAGAATGTTCAGGTAGATGTGTGGCTACACGAGATTAGACCGAATAAGAAGTGAGGTTTTTAGGGATTGGTTATGAGTAGCTAATATATCAAACAAGTTAAAAAGGGAAGATTGAGATGATTTGGGCATGTAAAGAGGAGGCAGTTGACAGAACCAGTTAGAGCAGTGGAAACCATGATAGTGGAAGAAAGGAGGAGTAGAGGCAGGCCCAAGTTGACTTGGGATGAAAGACTTAGGCAAGATTTGGTAGAATGGCACATCTCTGAGGACATGGTTCATGATAGGAGTTCGTGGAGACGTAGGATTAAGGTTAAGTACTTGTAAGTGAGGGTATAGATGTGTCCTAGCTTTGCTTTGGGACGAGGGGTGGTGGTTAGATTTCTTTTGCACTTTAGGTAGACCAACATATGATAATTTTCTTGTATCTATGCATATATGTTGCTTACTGATGATTTATCTGACTACTGCTACGCTATTTACTTAACCATTTTTCGTCTATCTACCTGTTGGTTGTTTTGGAGCCGAAGGTCTCTTAGGAAGCAGCCTCTCTATTATTGGATAGAGGAAATGTTTGCCTACATCCCACCTCCTCCAGACCCTACCAATAGTTCTACTATTTGTATGATTTATTGGGTATGGTTGTTGTAGAAAAAAAAAAAAAGACAAAATCTAAAGTCACCTAGTGATAAAGTACCTTCTTCAAAACTTTGATATTCTCTAGGTAGGTTTTTCTGATTTATAAAGGCTTACAAACAGAAAATAAAGATAACATAAAGATCGTGGTCATGATGTAAACAACCACCCACTAACTTAAGATAAACAAACTTAGTAAACAACTAAAAGAAAACTACAACAATATCAAATAACATGCATGGTTGAATTGCAAACATGGGTGCATTGAGAAGTGGGGTTGGACCAAGGTAAGACACGTAACAATCCCTCCTGCTTAAAAAATCCTTGTCCTCAAGGATGAACCCGAAAGGAACTTGGTGTTGAGTCATGGCGGCCGACACTCGGTTCGTCTGATATTCGGAGAAGTCGTGGCAAAGTGCCATGGTGGACGCCACACGGTTCTTCTAGGGGCATCCGAGCGAATCTTAGTAACACACCACGGAGGACGCCAATCACGTTTCCCAGTCGTGTGGATTCCCTTCAAGGTCCGGTAAGGTCATTCGACTGTTGGAGGCCCTAGTAAAAGTTCAGCAATTGTGGGAGCTTGCTGTGGGGTTGATTCAGGAACAACAAGAAGACATATAGTGTTGTGTTGGAACTGGCATTCCAATTTTGGGATAGACGTTGTGGGTAAATGGACCCGTTTCGGGGCTGGTGTCGGTACAAACGGTGTGGGTGATGATGCCTGTTTCAGGGTTGTCAGTAAAGTAGGAGTTTGTGGTGTGAGTGCATCGGTTGGTGGTGGTGAACCGCTACGGTGGTCGCCACTCACGTCTTCCGGTGGCGTTCGGTTCTTCATTCTTCAAGTTTCGAGGAAATAATAATAGATCTAGCTCCGGAATTGGATTTGTGACGGTGTCGGGGATGTGGGGATTGCAATTTGTTTGATGGGGGCGTTGACAAGGGTGGGAAGGATGTCATTTTGGTTGCTGAAATGGTTATTGATAGAGTTGAAACGGGCTTTGTGTTGTGCAGGTCTCAGTATGACGTGAAGAACCTTGGTGTGAAGAACACAAGGAGGTTGGGGACTAATTGGTGGCGGTGTGGCGGAAGCGGTTGACAAGGATGGTGGTGCGGTAGCCGGAACCGGTGATTCAGTGGCAGAAATGGGTGGTGATGGTGTGGCTGTAGGAATGGGTTTTGGAGCAAGGGTAGGGAATCGAGGTCGATTTTTGAGAATATCGATCATCCGAGCAATACTTGACTCGATTCGATCGAACAACTCGTGTTTGGATAGAGTTTGAGCAGCCATAGGTCCGAAGGGGGATCACGGCGGCTCTGATACCAATTGTTACATACCAAACGGGAGAACACAACCCAAAAGACTAGTCTGGTGGGTGAGAGAGCCCATTTGGTATATAAACTCCACATCAGTTGCCCATACAACCGATGTGGGACAAGTCCCATACCTTGCAATGGTATTAGTCCATAACACTTTGATATTCTCTAGGTAGGTTTTTCTGATTTTTCATCTTTCTTCTTTTTACTACATATATTGTTTGCTTCAAGTATTCTTTATCATGTTTTTATAACATAGATGATTACTTAAAAGTTAAAACTCTCTAAGGATCTAAAGAAGGCTCTATTACAAATTTTACTTACTCTTGGTAGTGAGTTTTTTCTCTGAATGTAAAGGATTTTACTTTTAGACCGATATAAAATGTTTGATTGGTAGTGAGTTTTTTCTCTGCGTGTTAAGGATTTTACTTTAAGACCGATATGAAATGTTTGCGTGATTAATGTTTACTTTCTCCACTAATTAGTCTTTACTTTCTCTTTGCCTTTGCCTTCCACATAACAAAAATAATGTTTTATGTCATAGCCTTGAATAATTTTTCCAATAGGGCCCACTATTTCAAACCATTTCTCACCTGCCCCCTTCAAACTTATCCCATTTCATAAATCCAAACCATACATCTCTTCCACCACCATCACCGCCACCACCACCACATCACCATGGCAACCACCGCTTCCCACCGCCCCCCTCCCAGACCCCTAGACCTCGAAATCACCATCGTCTCCGCCAAACACCTGAAAAACGTCAACTGGCGAAACGGAGATCTCACCCCTTACGTCATCTTCTGGCTGGACCCCGATCGCCGCCTCGCCACCAAATCCGACGACTCCAACTCCACCAAACCCATCTGGAACGAACGCTTCCTCATCCCGGTCCCACCATCCCCCTCCCCTCTCCTCACCCTCGAGATCTTCCACTCCAAACCCTCCGACACCCCCAAACCCTTAGTCGGATCCTTACGTGTACCCATCAACGACTTACCTAACCCCGATGACTCTACCGTTGTCAGAACCTTTGATCTCCGCCGTCCATCTGGTCGACCTGACGGAAAGATCCGGTTAAAACTCGCTATTCGTGAACGTGTTTTACCAGATTACCAAAATACCCCTCAACCTGCCTATTATTACGCTACTGCCCCTCATTCTAATTACGGCAGGTTTCCACCGTCAGTGTACAACACTTCACCGTCTCAGTCTCTCCCACCGCCACCACCACCTCCGGCAGCTCCCTCACCACCACCACCGCCGCCGCAGCCGACACATACTTACCACTACGGAGCGTATTCCGATCCATATTCTGGTTATTACCAGAGCGTCGGCGGCGGCGGTGGTGGATACTATTCTCAACCGCCGGCGCCGGTGGTTCCACAGACTCCACGGGCGTATGCGTATGCTGAGCGGTCGTCCGGCTACGGTGGGCCCAGTGCGCCAGTGGATAATAATGCTCAATACGAATCAAAGCCGAAAACGGGTGTGGGAGCATTGTCAGGGGGGTTATCAGGGCTTTCGATTGATGATCGGGTGAGGTATGAAGAGGAAAAACATGTTGGTGCGAGGGAACTTGATGATTATAGCGATTATCGTCGTGTGGATTATTGATTTGTAAACTCGAGTTATGGTTTCTGGTTTCGGGCTTTCGGGTACGGTTAAAGAGGTAATTAATGCTTAAGTTACCATGATGGTTGTTTTGTATATTATGTGTTGGTTTTGTTATGGATTAATGAAGTTATATAAGCTGTTAATGATAAATCGGTAAATCCAGTTTATAATATCTGTTTGCGGGTTCTGCTTTAGTGTAGTGTGACTGCAAAATGAGTTACTTGTACATCATCTAGGATCTCCTTGTAAGAGAGATTGGTGCATTAAGTTTCAAGGTTGTAGTTTGAACTGCTTGATGACTTGAGACACAATTTACTTATCGTGTAAAGATGTTGGGCCCAAACACACATTACTGCACCGCTAGCTCAAGCATGATCCAAGTTTGGGCTGGCAAAACAGGCGGGATGGGTAATGGGTCAAACCAGGTTCGGTTCAGAATGTGCTAATTTCAGAATGGTTTGATTTGTTTGGGTCAAAACGGTTTCTGGTCAAAATAGGTTTGGTCAAAACTGGTTGATTTAAATGAAAATTTATCATATTGTCGATTTATTCATGAAGATCGGCGATAGAAACTAGTTGAGGATGAACAGCAGCCAAAACAAAAAATCCAGCAGCAGCAGTAGGTTCATATGATCAAGTCAAACAAGATCCAAAAGGAGCATTTGAAGAAACTAGCAGCACTTTAGTTATTAACAAAGATCGTATCACCGATCATCAACATACATCTCTAAAGCAACCGGTTCTAAAATGATTTTTTCCAACATGTATCCCCGGGCTTTGGAAGTGTCATTTCTTGGTTCAACCCACTTCCGGTACAAAGTACGTCTTCCATTTTTTCCAATTGTCTTCTTTGGCTTTCATGAAGCATATCTTGTCGTTTAGAAGATGCACAAACGAAATTTGTTAAACATGTTATCGTTTCAAAAACTCTCCAAATTGGTGTGTGTTTGTGCGCCACCGCCACAACAACTAGTTGGAGTTGGTGTGCAAAGCAATGAACATAAAAGGCCGAAACATTTTCCTTTAAGATTAGAGCCCTTAGGCCATTAAACTCGCCCGACATGTTACTTGCCCTGTCATAGCCTTGGCCTCTAATCCTTTTCAAGCTTAACCCATAACGTGCCAATATATCATCAATATCCGTTTTGAGTGTTATTGTGCTTGTCTCTTTGACATGAACAAGCCTGATAAAACACTCCTTAACAATCCCAACTTTATCAACAAAACGAATAACAACCGCCATTTGTTCTTTTTTTGATACATCACATGATTCATCTACTAATAAAGAAAAAATATCATCACCAAGTTCTTCTAAAATTTGTTTAATTACCTCTTGAGCATAACAATGTTTGATGTCCGCTTGAATTTTAGGACTTGTCATTTGGTTATTCGCGAGTGCATTCTCTAAGATAACGTTAGCAAGCTCTTCATTCATTTCACCCATGAGTTCTAAAAGCTCTAAGAAATTCCCTTTATTTAATTAATCTTTTGATTCATCATGTCCACGAAACGCCAATCCGCCATTCAACAACCTTTTCCCAAGCAAAGTGGAAGCACTAAGTCTAAGTCGGTATTCACGTTTCTCCTTAGGGGTCCTATTCTCCCATTGTGTGTGTACCGCTTGATTTTCGTTAACTAAATCGGCACTCATTTGAAACATTTGTTGTGTAGACTATTAACTAAACCAACATGTTTTTTAAGTGACGCATGTACCTTTTTCCAATTGTTATACCCACCGCACATAAATGTGTCTCTACCATCTCCGAAGTGGCTCCTAAATAAATAGCAACATAAGCAAAACACGCGATCCGATTTTGAGCTATACTCTAACCATCCCCTATACTCTAACCATCCCTTATACTCATGTTTGTCATACCATTCTTCCTTAAATTTTCTTAACTCGTCACCTTGAAACTTTGTTTGTGGGAATTCGATACCTCTTGGTTGATACGGTCCACTTAGTATATATGCCCTTCTAATCGCATCCCGTTGATTCACGTTATATGATTCTATCGGCTTGCGATCATACGGATCCGAAGGAAGAGTATCCAAATCAATTAGTTCGGAAGATGTATCAACTTTCCTCTTGAGAAATCGCGCCATAACGTCTCTACTCATGGTTCCTATCACAATCATATTGATCCATGACCATAAATTCATCGTTCCTTAACCTTTTTGTTTAATTTTAACTTTCAACCATTCAAGCAATCAAGCCCTAGAATTGTTTAATCACCCCTAAAAATCATCTAAATAACATAATCATCAAAAAATTCATCTAAGGCAGTAAATCATCAAGTAAAATCATCAAAAAACCATCATAAAAATCATCTAAGGCAGTAAATCATCAAGTAAAATCATCAAAAAACCATAAAACTAACCCTTTGATGATGTCGCTGCTGTGTTGCTGCTGCCTGCTGGATTCCGGTCAGTTTCCGGCCGGAATATGGAAGTCGCTGGCTGCTGTGTTGCTGCGGGCTTGCTGATGAAGTCGCTGGGCAGGAGGCAATTCTCAGGTCGTAGAACAGAAACAGAAGGGCGGGAGGAAATTGAAGGGGTTTGGGCTAATTGTTAATTGTTTATTGTTGGGTACTAATGGACAAATGGGCTTTTTGTTTATTGTTGGGTATTAGGTAATGGACTAATGGGTTAAGCTTTGGTTTGGGTTTGAGTAGTATAATGTATTAATATAGGTAGTTTTTTTTTTAATAAAAAATCAGACTTTACTAAAAAAATTTATAATATAAATCCATAATATTTTTTACCCAAGGGTGCGGACGAAAAATTCCAAGGGGTGCGACCGAAAAATTCCAAGGGGTGCGGACGGGATTTTCTTCGGAAATTTACATAATTTTTTTTTCTCGGGGGTGCGCCCGCCCACCTTGGCATGGTGGTGGGTCCGCCCCTGCTAAAACCGATAGAACGGTAGCTGTAGGGAAAATTTGCAACTTGATCAAAAAGAAAATAAACTACAGGATTGTAGCAAGAACACAGCAACACAAAACACAACTAGGGGTGTTTAAAAAACTCGCGGCTCGCAGCTCGCTCGAAGAAAGCTGGGCTCGAAATTGGCTCGGTTGTTAACGAGCCAGCTCGACTCGAAATTGGCTCGGTTTTAAACGAGCTGAGCTCGAGTTTGGTCTGGCTTGGCTCGTGAGCTCGCTCGATAAGTTTACATCCTTCATTTTTTGTCCCACGTCGCTTAGAAAACAAAAGCTAAGGGATTATTTCCCTATAAAAGAAAGTAAAGACAATGTACAAAATGAATTAACTATTTATACTTGCATATTTAGCCATATAGTTAAATTAAAAGACAATTATGGCCTTTAGTCTATGAAGAAATACATTTTAAGGGCTTTTTAAGTATTAAATTTTGCGGTTTTTTGTTAGTTCGAGCTAGCTCGAGTTAGGTCTAGCTCGGCTCGTTTACAACCCTACACAACATCTATCAAAGAAAAATAAAATAAATTATAGATCTGCTTGATATCGCTTGCGAATGGTGAAACTTCGACTACACCCTCAGTGATTCTCGCAAAGTGTTTTTTATGTTTAAAGAATAAATTGTCATTTTAGTCCCTGAGTTTTGTCAAAATTTGCCATTTTAGTCTAAATAGTTTTTTCTTGCCTCTGGGTCCCTGACTTTTCCCTTTTGTTGCCATTTTGATCACATACACTAACTCCATCCAAAAACTCCATCTTTAACCAGTGGTATTTTGGGGATTTTCATTTTAAATGTTTTCAATTGCCATTTTGATCCAATTCTAAAAAATGATAAAAATTCTAAAAAATCATAAAAATTCTAAAAAATTCTAAAAAATCCAAAAAATCCGTTTCGGCGCGAACCGTTTCGACGCGAACCGTTTCGACGCGAACCGTTTCGACGCGAACCGTTTCGACCCGTACCGTTTCGACCCGAACCTTTCGAGCTGAACCGTTTCGACGCGAACCGTTTCGACCCGTACCGTTTCGACGCGAACCGTTTCGAGCCGAACCGTTTCGAGCCGAACCGTTTCTAGCCGAACTGTTTCGAGCTGAACCGTTTCGAGCTGAACCGTTTCGACGCGAACCGTTTCGAGCTGAACCGTTTCGAGCTGAACCGTTTCGACCCGAACCGTTTCGAGCTGAACCGTTTCGAGCTGAGCCGTTTCGACGCGAACCGTTTCGACCCGTACCGTTTCGACCTGAAACATTTTGAGCTGGGCCGTTTCGACGCGACCCGTTTCGACCCGTACCGTTTCGAGCTGAACCGTTTCGACGCGAACCGTTTCGAGCTGAACCGTTTCGAACTGAACCGTTTCGACCCGAACCGTTTCGACCCGTACCGTTTCGACCCGTACCGTTTCGAGGCACGGTTCGCGTCGAAACGATTCAGCTCGAAACGGTTCGGGTCGAAACGGTACGGGTCGAAACGGTTCGTGTCGAAACGGTTCAGCTCGAAACGGTTCGGTTCGAAACGGTTCGCGTCGAAACGGTTCGGCTCGAAACGGTTCGCGTCGAAACGGTTCGGCTCGAAACGGTTCGCGTCGAAACGGTTCTGCTCGAAACGGTACGGGTCGAAACGGTTCGCGTCGAAACGGTTCAGCTCGAAACGGTTCTGGTCGAAACGGTACGGGTCGAAACGGTACTGGTCGAAACGGTGAAACGGTTCAGCTCGAAACGGTTCAGGTTCGAAACGGTTCGCGCCGAAACAGAGTTTTTGGATTTTTTAGAATTTTTTAGATTTTTTCAGGAATTTTTTTGATTTTTTGGAATTGGATCAAAATGGCAATTGAAAACATTTAAAATGAAAATCCCCAAAATACCCCTGGTTAAAGATGGAGTTTTTGGATGGAGTTAGTGTATGTGATCAAAATGGCAACAAAAGGGAAAAGTCAGGGACCCAGAGGCAAAAAAAAAACTATTTGGACTAAAATGGCAAATTTGGACAAAACTAAGGGACTAAAATGGCAATTTACTCGTGTTTAAAACATTTAATGCATAAGATCTTAACATTTCATATGCATAAAATCTTAATTTTTCTTTTCATTTCCTACGAACTCGGGAATATGATAGTTAATTAAATATTTTCTTTTCAATCCCCTTCTTTTCTCTCCTCAATTCATTATCTCTTCTTTTCTTTCGTTTTTTTAGACTCGGGAACACAACGTTAGTTCTATAAGAGAAGGGGCGGATCTTAGTGCAGCCGTGGCAGGGCCACGGCCCTGGCAAGTTTTTCGGCCGTAGTGCTAATTTTACGCATTTCGATCGAAATTTTGTATATATACTATGTTCGGCCCTGGCAAGTTTTTCGGCCGTAGTGCTAATTTTAGTGTCCGTATCTTTCGGCCCTGGCAGGTTCAACGGGCAAGATACGCCACTGTATAAGAGCGCCTTGAGCCTTTCAAAACAAAGGATGGAAATGGATTGGAGTTTGGACAATTCATCTGACCAGAAAATGGTTACGGGTGGTCGTGAGGACCCCTATTACGGCCCAAACTCAAGATAGCCAGGCCCAATCTCAAGATAACCAAACCGGTTTATCTGATTTTGTGCTTGGTTTGCATCATGAATTAACACCATATGAGACCGATTTGTACATCATATTTTCGTTTACTTTGTATATCACAAACATTATCTTTTAGCATCTTAAAATAACATGAAATGGTAAAACGCGTAATAATTGTGTTTATGATTTGCGAAGTGAGATTACTCTCCTAAAATCACCTCTCTAATTATATTCTTGGGCCAAAAACGGTTGATTTGGCTGGAAGTGATACTAGATAATAGAATTGTTGGGTTTGGGTTACTCATTTTCTTAATGGGTTCATTTGAGCAATCCTATGTCGTAGACGTATCATCCATCTTATTGAGGTCTTTACGATGGTATCATTTACGTAAGGAGAGATCATTATCATAAATGTCTATCTCATAAACGCAAAATATAATGCAACAACACGAGTTACCCGATTGACATGATAAACATTTTCTGAGCAAATGCTGTTATAAATTCCTCTCCACATAAGTGTCGAATACCAACGGGTTTGTAGCCAACCAATGTCAAGGTGCGTGATTAGGTGTTTCTCCTCAAGTGGTTGAGGGTTTTAGTCCCATATTGGAATAGATTTAAGAGCAGAGTTATTGAACGTGTGATTAAGCCGTTCGAAAAAAAAGTATTGAATTTACATATTTACTATGCTACTCTCTTTCTATCTTCTTGACTTGAATTACCAACTCCCTTGATCTATTTCAATAGATAATTTATTCCCAAAATAAGTGTTATGGCTACATTCCGTTTATTGTAAGCATATCCCAAGCCAAAACCTACTAACATACAAGGTTAAAATGTTACTAGCAAAAAAATAGTATGTCATCTGTATACCTTATCATAAAACTATTATGCTCCCACTAACCTTGATGTAAACACAGGACTTACTTTCGCTTTTGATAAAAAGCAAACTGTTTTGATTCTCTCATCAATAGAATATATTAAGATATAAGGCGTCTTGTCAATATAGGGCTAACTTACTATGGATTGACCACACGACCTTTCGCCAAAGAGCGTGGGGCTCCGTTTTAAACCTTCACCACCACTTTGCTTACATGGCACGGTTGGCGTCTTTTAACGAACCTGCTCCAATACCTCCATATTCCACCGGCCTTAGGATATTATGTCACGCCACCCAATTCATGTGTTCCTTCTCCTCACTTCCACCCCAAAAGAAAACCCGTCTCAGCTCTTCCAAAGATTTTAGCACCTGAGCCGGAGCGCGATATGTAAAAAATAAATATGTGGGAAGGGCATTCAAAATCGATTTATCTTTTTAATTTATTTTTGTCTTAAAATTATCAAATGGGAGGATCGTGGTTTAATCACTACCATCAATCAAGGAGGGGGGGTGTACTATTTAATTAATGGTCCTATGTGGAAATAATGTTCCAGTCCATGACCCCACAACCACTCTGTTCCCGAGACTCATTTAACATAGGGAGGGGAGGGAAAAGAAATGAAAATATGAAAAAGTATGTTCCCGAGTTTCATTTAACAGCGGGAGGGGAGGGAAAAGGGAAGAAAATATGACCATATATTCCTATTTTTGAGGTCTTTACGATGGTATCATTTACGTAAGGAGAGATCATTATCATAAATGTCTATCTCGTAAACGCAAAATATAATGCAACAACACGAGTTACCCGATTGACATGATATGAACATTTTCTGAGCAAATGCTGTTATAAATTCCTCTCCACATAAGTGTCGAATACCAACGGGTTTGTAGCCAACCAATGTCAAGGTGCGTGATTAGGTGTTTCTGCTCAAATGGTTGAGGGTTTTAGTCCCTTATTGGAATAGATTTAGGAGCAGAGTTATTGAACGTGTGAGTAAGCCGTTCAGAAAAAAAAAGTATTGAATTTACATATTTACTATGCTACTCTCTTTCTATCTTCTTGACTTGAATTACCAAGTCCCTTGATCTATTTCAATAGATAATTTATTCCCAAAATAAGTGTTATGGCTACATTCCGTTTATTGTAAGCATATCCCAAGCCAAAACCTACTAACATACAAGGTTAAAATGTTACTAGCAAAAAAATAGTATGTCATCTGTATACCTTATCATAAAACTATTATGCTCCCACTAACCTTGATGTAAACACAGGACTTACTTTCGCTTTTGATAAAAAGCAAACTGTTTTGATTCTCTCATCAATAGAATATATTAAGATATAAGGCGTCTTGTCAATATAGGGCTAACTTACTATGGATTGACCACACGACCTTTCGCCAAAGAGCGTGGGGCTCCGTTTTAAACCTTCACCACCACTTTGCTTACATGGCACGGTTGGCGTCTTTTAACGAACCTGCTCCAATACCTCCATATTCCACCGGCCTTAGGATATTATGTCACGCCACCCAATTCATGTGTTCCTTCTCCTCACTTCCACCCCAAAAGAAAACCCGTCTCAGCTCTTCCAAAGATTTTAGCACCTGAGCCGGAGCGCGATATGTAAAAAATAAATATGTGGGAAGGGCATTCAAAATCGATTTATCTTTTTAATTTATTTTTGTCTTAAAATTATCAAATGGGAGGATCGTGGTTTAATCACTACCATCAATCAAGGAGGGGGGGTGTACTATTTAATTAATGGTCCTATGTGGAAATAATGTTCCAGTCCATGACCCCACAACCACTCTGTTCCCGAGACTCATTTAACATAGGGAGGGGAGGGAAAAGAAATGAAAATATGAAAAAGTATGTTCCCGAGTTTCATTTAACAGCGGGAGGGGAGGGAAAAGGGAAGAAAATATGACCATATATTCCTATTTTTGAGGTCTTTACGATGGTATCATTTACGTAAGGAGAGATCATTATCATAAATGTCTATCTCGTAAACGCAAAATATAATGCAACAACACGAGTTACCCGATTGACATGATATGAACATTTTCTGAGCAAATGCTGTTATAAATTCCTCTCCACATAAGTGTCGAATACCAACGGGTTTGTAGCCAACCAATGTCAAGGTGCGTGATTAGGTGTTTCTGCTCAAATGGTTGAGGGTTTTAGTCCCTTATTGGAATAGATTTAGGAGCAGAGTTATTGAACGTGTGAGTAAGCCGTTCAGAAAAAAAAAGTATTGAATTTACATATTTACTATGCTACTCTCTTTCTATCTTCTTGACTTGAATTACCAAGTCCCTTGATCTATTTCAATAGATAATTTATTCCCAAAATAAGTGTTATGGCTACATTCCGTTTATTGTAAGCATATCCCAAGCCAAAACCTACTAACATACAAGGTTAAAATGTTACTAGCAAAAAAATAGTATGTCATCTGTATACCTTATCATAAAACTATTATGCTCCCACTAACCTTGATGTAAACACAGGACTTACTTTCGCTTTTGATAAAAAGCAAACTGTTTTGATTCTCTCATCAATAGAATATATTAAGATATAAGGCGTCTTGTCAATATAGGGCTAACTTACTATGGATTGACCACACGACCTTTCGCCAAAGAGCGTGGGGCTCCGTTTTAAACCTTCACCACCACTTTGCTTACATGGCACGGTTGGCGTCTTTTAACGAACCTGCTCCAATACCTCCATATTCCACCGGCCTTAGGATATTATGTCACGCCACCCAATTCATGTGTTCCTTCTCCTCACTTCCACCCCAAAAGAAAACCCGTCTCAGCTCTTCCAAAGATTTTAGCACCTGAGCCGGAGCGCGATATATAGAAAAGAAATATGTGGGAAGGACATTCAAAATCGATTTATCTTTTTAATTTAATTTTGTCTTATAATTATCAAATGGGAGGGTCGTGGTAATCGTGGTTTAATCTATGGGAACCACCATCAATCAAGGAGGGGGGTGGTGTACCATTTAATCGTGGTTTCAATCCATGACCTCCACATCCCATAGTCATATTAAGAGGGTGTTTGGGATTACGCTTTGAAGTGATTATTTGATTATTGCGTTTGTACCTATATGCTTTTTCAAAACACAGTTTTGAAAACGCATAATCTATTTTGAAAACGCAACACCAAACACCCCCTAAGTAAGTACCATATATAATGAATGTTTAGAAAGACGGTTATAAGATTTTTGAGTTAACTGCCATTTTCGTTCCTGTGGTTTGGGGTAAATGTCACTTCAGTCAAAAAAAGAAAAAAATTGCGCAAGTTCCGTCCTCGACATTTTTGAAACATGCCATTTTAGTTCAAAAAGATAACACGCTGTTAAAAATGTTGAGAACGGAACTCACACAATTAATTTTTTTTGGATTGAAGTGACATTTTCTATCAAAGCACATGGACGGAAATGACAGTTAACTCAAAATTTTTAATAATAGTAATAGTAATATAACAGTATGAATTATTTCATTATTCATTATTTCCGGGTCTTTTCGTTGCATTCACTTACAACAAGAAAGAAAAACCTGTCTTTGGTGCGGCACCTGCATTATTGGTATTATATAATATAATAATACCCACCGATATGATATTCAAAATGAATGTGCCACATGTATATTTCAGAGAGAACGTTTTCTAGCATTGCAATTGATGTTTAATCAAATGGAAACTCAACTATCTCAATGGGGAATGGATTCATGGAACAAACTATTTGAGTCTTTGTACATAGTATCAGATATCTAGATGCCTTAGGAACCCATTTATAGTGTGACACCAAAAGTGATGAATACTTTGAACCCGGCTAGTCAGTTACATGCCACAAAACGATTTAAGTATGTAAATTTATTAATGATGTGATGTATGTTGATATGATTATCATGTATCCTTTAAATATTATATTATTTACAAAAGATGATCACACGAGAAATTCATTCTAAAGTTTTACTTTCAACTTTTCAAAAATTACATCTATAATCTTTGATGTTTGCTGACCAACCTAATGTGTTACCTCAAGTGAAAAATAGGACTATAGGTGAAATTTTTGAAAATTTGATATACAAACCTTATGATCTTTACCACACAGACCATCAAGATTAATTCTATAATTTTGAAGATTCATCTATTTGCACTTGAACGTTTATCTACACTTATTTAACTTATATTCGTAATATTTTCCTATTTTACATTTTTCCTCTTACAATTTGTTGATCGTAATATTTTTAAACTAATTTACTTTGTTACTCCTAAGCTGGAACTACCAGAGGAACTAAGTGAGATAATCCTACTTTTCAAGTGTCACATGTGAGGAAATGTTTGGTCGATGAATCGACACATGTACCTCTCATGGACATAGAGGTAGAAGAAAAACTCAACTCCGTTAAGAAGCAGATAGCGATTATCGATCGGACGGAGATGTAATTGCGCAATGAGGTAATTCGCAAAGTTAAAGTTCAGTGGCAACACAGGAAAGGTTCAGAGTCTACATGGGAATTTGAGGAAGAGATGAAAAAATTGTACCCATTTTTGTTTACAATATAACAGATTTCGAGGACGAAACCTATTGTAAGGGGATATACTTGTAACACCCCAAAATATAATTTTATTGGAGGTTTAATTAATAAAATTAAGTTAACTAATGAAATAGGTTTTAATGTTAATGGACCTAAGCCCAATGGTGATTAAGTTAGGAAAAACCCATGATTAGTGGGGTATATAAGGGTTTATAAAACTAAAATCACCCCTTTTCCATATCCTTGTTCTTCTTTAGAGAGGGAGACTAGGGTTGTGTTTGGTATGCAAGAATGAGAGGTGGAATGGAATGAGTGATTACGAGGGAATGAAGAAAAGAGTGTTTGGTTGGTCAATAGAATGGAATCACTCATTCCAAAACGCATTCCATTCCCTCAAAATCATTCCTTCAACCCACCATGTTTTTTTTCCATTCCATCCCTTCTTGCACCTATTCATCAACAACACCACAACCCACGACCTTCGCCACAACCCACCACCACCACCAACACCCACCACCGACGCCATCGCCGCCACCCGCCACCACCTCACCCCGACAGCCACCGCCGCCGCCGCCACCCACTCGCTCCGTTGTCACCCACAGCTGCGACCAACCGCCAACGCCACTCGCCGTCGCCGTCCACCACCATCGTCAACGCCACCACCAACTGCCACCTTTGCTTCCACCCACCACCAACGGCCACTTTGTCGCCAACACCACTCATCGTCACCGCCGCACCGCCACTCGCTGCCGCCACCGCCACCCGTCGCCGCCGCCGACACCCACCACCGCCACCTATAACCACCCACAATCACTACCACCGACCACCACCACTCACCGCTAATTTTATTACTCCGTTTTTCTTGCCTACCGAACAATACACAATAATAATTCATTTCATTCACAACCAAACAAGACATGGAATGGTAATGATCCATTGCATTCCCTCATCCATTCCATTACCTCGTCCATTCCATTCCTTCGCCCATTCCATTACCCTATACCAAACAGACCCTGGGGTTTTAGATAGAAAAAATTGAATATGGGAGATTCAAGCCAAGAAATCAAGGATTTGAAGCTTGGATATAGAAAGCAGTTGACTGAGGAAAATCCGAACAACATTTTGGTTGAAATCCAGGTAAGAATCGAGCTCCAAATCTCTATTTTTGATGAAAAATAGGTTTTTGAGTAAAACTAGGGTTTTCAACCCAAAGGTCAAATTTTTAGGTGTTTATGTGAATAAAACCCATAGATCTTTCTTAATGGAAGTTAGGTAAACGATTTAGATGTAAAACGTTATGATTTTGGGTTTAAAACAGGCTGAACTGGGTGAATCTTCAAGTGGCAATACTTTTGGCGACGTTTGGGGTAAGTTCGGGAATACAACACCAATCCCAATTTTTACCAATGATCGATGACACTTGACACTTAAGAGAGTTCGTCATGAATGCCGGCGACAATCACGACGACAGTAGTGAAAAGCCTTAACGCATGTTAGGAAACATTGCTAGCGACACTGGTCTTGGTGACCTTGTCACCGGCGACACTTCTGGTGATAGTCACTAGTGACACTATCCCAATGACACTGTTAGCAACTGCTGAGAAAGTGATGAGTTTTCACGTGTTAACTATGATACAGGTCGTGTGACATTCATTCTAGCCTAGACGATTTGGCAAGAAGCAGTTAACATCAAACATGTTTCCACTGTGTTCTAAGACAATGAATTTGATTAATCAGGACTTAAGAGCGTAAAGACTTAAATGTTCCATTGCGTATAAATGAAATGTTAAAGTAAATCCAACAAATGAAACCTCTTGGTTTTGAGGCATTTCAAAAAATCATACAATTCATCCATCAGGGAAATAATAATATCTTAGGATTGATCAATGCGTCTCGGAATGTGTAACATGTACGCCTTTGTGCAAAACATGCGAGATGTCGTGCTCTTGTCTCAGGTTATGTGTTGTAGTATAACTAAACCAATGCCATATCACTGCCACATCATTGCCATATATGGATCTAAGCAATAATTAAATACCCAATAACTAAGGTGTAGTGGAATAACTAAAACTTAAGTTAAAGAAAAAGTTTAAAAAATCTTTGATTGGTTGAAGAGGTTATGTGCCCCACAACCATATCTTTAACCCCCGATACTTGGGGTGACGGGAGCTTCGTTGGCGCCCTTCAATGGTTAGACGGCGTTGGCGCCAACTCACAACCCACAACCTCACCATCATGGATGTTGTCACCTCATATTGATGTCACAGTGATGTTTATGCGATCACCCCCACAAGTGGATGCATGCGGGATTTTAGAGTACAAAAGTAATAATACAAGATATTTAATATCATAGACGACATACATGTACAATAAAAAAATAACAAAGCGACTTGTTACTTTGCATTTATCAATTGCATGTCAAAACGCATATAAAAGACACAAGTTCGTTTTTTATGCTATGTATCCAGACCTCGTTTTGTAACATTGAACTCACGTTAGACATATTAAACTCATGTTATGTTTACTTGTAACATTAAACTAACGTTAGACATATTAAACTCATGTTATGTTACTAAAAGATAAACACTAGACATAATTTGGCTTCGAAAAGTAGTGCAACCCAATCATTTAAATAAATAAAAAATGTTTTCTGGCAAACATCTCACATCTTCAAACCCTTATCACAAAATAGTGTATATACTACACTCAGGGGGTGTTTGGCCTAGTTTTATTTTTTGGCTTATCCAGTAGTTTATAACTTATTTTCTATCATTTGATAAACTTTTTTTAAGTGTTTGAATTAGCTTATAGCTTATTTTATATCATTTGCCCTTACACAAAGAAGCTTCTTCAAATAAGCTAAAAAACCATCTTCAAATAAGCTTCTTCAAATTAGCTTATATAAGCTAATAAGCATAAGCTTAAAAAGCTAAACCAAATACCAAGTTAAGCTTATTTTATAAAAAAAAGCTAAAAAAGCTATAAGTGTTGTTAAATAAGCTAGGCCAAACACCCCCTTATACGTCACTCGTTTTCGCTTTTTCATGACTGCTATTAATCTGATAGGATAATATATTTTATGTGGATTACCTTTTATATAGAGTAAACTATCAAAATGGTCCCTGAACTTTGGTCACTTTTGCCACTTTAATACAAAACTCAAATCTTTTGAATCTGGGTCCATGTGGTTTCAGTTTTGTTGCCATTTTCATCCAAAATCAAAATCTGATCAGATTTTTCGGTTAACATCCAGTTTTTTTTTTTGTCTTTTTCCTCCATTTTAATAAAGGGCAAAATGGTCTTTTAACGTTTTATTAAAACAAACTAAAAAAATCTGACCATTTTGCCATTTATTAAAAGGGAGGAAAAATATAAAAAAATTGAATGTTAATTGAAAAAACATGACCAGATTTTGCTTTTGAATGAAAATGACAACAAAATTGAAACCACAGGGACCTAGATTCAAAAGATTTTAGTTTTGAATTAAAGTGACAAAAATTACCAAACATCAGAGACCATTTTGACAGTTTACTTATTTATATATTTGTGATTTGGTATGCTACAAAAGTGACCAAGACACCAAATTATCCTATTGTTGACGAACTCCATTGGTTCGTGAATGAATCTGTCCATCTACACTGTTTTTCTAGCTGTAAACATTTTTTTCATGCTATTAACTTCTTTTAGAAAAACGATTTAAAAAATGACTAACTTTCATTTTGAACGGCTAAAATTATCACACGTGTTTCTTTATAGGATTTAAACACGCAACCACTTGATTAGAAAACACAAAACTTTTATCACCAGACTATCCTGGACTAGCTAAAACACATAACATTTGCAGTATCCAACCCTTTGTTGCGTAAGTTCTCTCTAGTGGGAAGACGTGTAAGATTAAATACAATTATTTATATTTATTTAATCTAGTAGCCATTATAATCATTTGTATTATACAGATCAAAATATAATTATACCTATAATATATTAGTTGGTAATTGTTGATGGACCGATTTACCCTTATTAACTAATTAGGTTTTCTCTTAGGTATATTTAAGGTTATAACTAGAGAGGGTTTAGACACTCATAACATTAACATCAATATTGACCTCCTCCTCTCTCTCTCTCTCTCTCTCTCTCCATTCACGAGTTCTTCACCCTAAAGAGCTCGGTACTACCATCAAGAACATACACTCTAAAAGGGAACTAGATCACGCTGACTAGTATATCAAACTCCATGGCTGTATCTGTATTTGGACTATCTGCTGTAACAGATATCATTTACATGTTTTTCGTTACACATAAATAGAACTGATCAACAAGACGATTAAGTAATAATCTCCAAAGCATAATATTCCTTTCGTAACATGAAATGAATTCGAAAGCACACACCGATCACTTTGAATTCAGTTGCCAAATATCGGGGTCCCATGATGGGTATTGAGGTTTTAACTTGAACAATGAAAAACAAATTTGTGAGGTATTGGATGTTACATGTTAACATAATACATTGAAACAACTTTCTACAATGTAAGTTTAAATAGGAATAACAGATGTACATGATTAGTGCTATAGTAATTAGTACCAGAAGTGAAATTATAAAATGGATGGACACTTAAATATGCTAATGAAATAAATTGATTTTTTATATGTACGGTTGTTACGGATGAAATATATTTACTTAAAACATTGAATTATCCCCTTTGTTTTATGTAAGTTCAATGCATTGCATATTGTGCGTCACATCAAAATGAAGACTAAACGCAAGCTTTATGTTTAATAAAATATTTTCGAATAAATCCAAAATGGAAGGTGAAATTGTATACATGCAATAGAAAACTATAATGATAGACTCTTATGATTACTTGGTTAATCATGGAATACAAGAATTTTTGTTTCCGATAACACACACTCTTTACTCTATACACACTCTACTCCTAACATCACCACATCCGCACACCACTTTACTACGTGGATGTCCCTTGAGACTGACGTTTTTGGTTTGATTTAGCGTCTTTAATAGACGTTAAATAGACTGACATCTACCTATTTAATAGACTGGCATTTTTGGTTTGATTTAGCATCTACATTACTCATCAATTATAAATCTAACAAGTTTTTTGTCAATGATATTCTTTGAAAATGTTTGGTGAATTGATGTTACTTGAGCATCGAATACCTATATAGAACATAAAGACGTATTAAAGACTATGTAGGACGATAGCACATCAAACAAATTTACCAAGGGTGGAGGGAATGGAGGTGGTAAAGAGCGGGACGAGAGCCTGCAAGGCTAAGGTGGAAGTTGATGTCGAGAAAACATTGGGAAGGAAATGCAAGGGAAGTGACGCCGGGAATAATGCACAATGGGGTTGGAGAGGAATGAGACACGGGAACCATCGCCGGTATAGCTCCTTAATACACCACTTGTTGAAAATTAACCAGATCAAGGAGTGATCATCATTAAGTAGTTATTTATATCCATATCACTTATATAATTAGCTAATGAAAGTACGGATGGTATAAAACTGGTTGATGTGTGACATGACTTGAGCCACTGGGGTCAAGACACCAAGACTGAACCATGGGTAGATCAATGGACATTATGTTTTGACTACTTGGCATCTCTTATAGTGGTTGATTGAGCCTTGATGGAACCCGGTGTTTGATGGCATCTCATAAAGTAGCATCTCATATCCTGAGGCTAAGAGACTTTCAACTTGCAAGGAATCAAACGTGCATGGCACTTATTATGGTCCTCTTCATCATCATTTACTACAAGAAAACTTTGGCTCAACTTTAATTATTTAATCACGAAATAACAAAATAAAGAAACAGTATATGTATCTACATATTTCATTTGGTTTATGTTGTTTTTTTAGCTATAACGCACTAAATTATTACGAAAACAAAACTATTTATTTTATTTAATCAATGGATCACATTTTTCTTACATCCACATGTATAGATCCGTCACTGTGTATAAAAGTCTATCAAACTAAGTTGTTCACGTTATCCTACATATAATCTACACATACGCAGGTTATATATTTAAGCAAAATAGTTTTCAACCAACAATTGATGAGTTTCAACGTAAGAAATTAATAGGGTATTTTCTTAAATATATAACCTAAATATGTGTGGATCATAAAATAAACCACCTAGCTGCTCTATATCCCTTCCATTAGTCTACGTTGTCAATTTGTCATTGTAGAGAATTCCTGTCTTGTTTTTCACATCGTTGTCTCCTCTATTAATGTCTAGAATTTTTATTTCCGTTTCGTCTTTTTGGTCTCAATTAACACATAAAATAGTAAAAATACTTTTATCTATATGAAATATGGAACGGAACCCCAAGGAAAGACCACTGAGTCTTTTGGGGAATATTGGAGAAGAAATGACCGTGTTTTTCTGTATTTAACAAAAAATAAATCTTATTTACTAGATCATTCTACATTTCAATACAATACAAGTTCGTATCCTAATATCGCTTGATCCTCCTAACCCTAGAAAATTCGGCCCCTCCACTCCTTGCCAACCCTTGTTCTCGATTTCAAATTGCTAGTTCCAAATCATTGGACATTATCTCACGACATGACATATATATTCCGTAGGTTTTATCATGTCCAATGCTGACTAGACATTTCAAATATTGTTACTTGTGTGATTCGAAAACAAAACTCATAATTCGCCTAGAATCCTTATCCTGTTCAGAAACTTGAAAACTGAAATTATAATTCGTAATTTGAATTGAAATCGGTTTAAAATTTAAATTTTGATTTTTTTCTAAATCTGCTCTAATTAATAATGAACACACTAGACTCAGCATTTCAAACTATTAGTGAATACTGAATATTAGAAAGTTATAGAAACTACCTACCTAATAAACATATCTCTCTATGAAAAAAGAGAGTTGAATTTGCAAAATGATTAAGTTGGAATATAAACGAAACAATTATTATTATTATTATTATTATTATTATTATTATTATTATTATTATTATTATTATTATTATTATTATTATTATTATTATTATACAAATAATAAAATAATTAGCCAATTAGGATTTAGGTGGTTAGTGATTTTACGACAAACGTAGCTGTGTATGTGCATGGTCGTCGAAAATTCGGAAAAAGACGTTTATTAGTTGATTATATTTAAAACTATAAACCGACCTTTTTATGTTAATAACATTACAGATCATACTAAACCGACTTTTTTCGGTATTTTTGGAATTACAACCAATATACACTTGTCGTAAATTGTTTTTTTTAATGTCAACCAATCATTTTAAAACTTCAGGGTTTTTTTTTTAGTCATGTACTAAGATTTGGTATCTGTATTTTATTCAGATACTTCAATATCCAATGATGAATCTATCTATATATACGTATAAAGAATCACATATGCTTGTAATTTAGATGTTGATTCCGCAAAAAATAGATATTTCAATTGTTTAATGATGATATATCAAATGATTATCTTTATTCTATTGTTTAATATTTTTTTAAAACTTGCTCAATTGATAAATTCTGTCGAATCCCGTGGCATGCGGCCCAGGACTGATGCCATCTTTTGTTTATTAATAATATATCAAATGATTATCACAGTTAACTATTTTAAATAATTGATTGAGTAAATTAGAAAAATCGTCCTTTATATGTATATCACTTATTGTAAACTGTGTCATTTGTCTTCAATGATTACAGAAAACGTACTCGATGTTTGCAAACCCTTGCAAGTTATGTCCTTTAGCCCTAAGTTAATTTTTGTGGTTAAATCTAACCAAATGGACCCCACATGAGGGTATTTTTGTGGTTAAATCTGACCAAATGGACCCCACGTGAGAGTAAAATGATCAAAATGCCCTCATGTGGGGTCCATTTGTTCAGATTTAACCACAAAAATTAACTGAGTTAGGGCTAAAGGACATAAGTTGCAAGGGTTTGCAAACATCGAGTACGTTTTCTGTAATTATTGAAGACAAATGACACAGTTTATAATAAGTGACATACATAAAGGACGATTTTTGTAATTTACTCTAATTGATTATATATTTTAAACATGAATCATAATGAATTCAAACGTTGAAAAAGAAAAATGTGATTTAACTCGTATGACCAGATCCTAATTGCATATAGTATGTAGAGTTTATATATGAGAAACATCTATTATTATTTTGGTTTAAAAATAATATATTATTGAGACATATTTACACTAAATCTTTTATTAACTAACATTGTTCTTAAATAAAAAATAGTAAAAAATTAAAAGAAAGTGAATAGTATAATAATTATCATTCTTATAGCCATTTACAAAACTAATTAAGGAAAATAACATCCATTATAAAATAATGTGATGATATGTACCAATCGGTTGATAGATAGATAATCCGTTGAGTGGATTAGGCTCAAAAGAAAATAGTAGGAAACAAGACTTGAGATATCTCTCTAATACTTTTCATTCATTACTTAAACAATAACAATACTTGCCCTTTTATAGGCTTAACCATGAAAAGGAATACATAACCCACTAAAACCACTAATCTACTAAACTAACTCCACGAAACTAATTGAGGAAACAAAAGACAATTAACACATGTGCAGAAGTAAACAACGTGGGTATCAACAAATACTTCATTAAATAAAAACATGGGTGAAGCATGATTTCCTCTTGGTACGGCAACGTGGGTGGTCATGGACCCAAAGATTGGCACATAACAATCTCACCCCCTCGAAACATCCTTGTCCTCAAGGATGAACCCGGATGGAACTTCGTGTTGCGCCATGGCGGCCGCCACTCGACGCGTCCAATGGTATTCGGAGATGTTGGAACGGAGTGCCATGGTGGACGCCACTCGCGCCTCACGGTTGCATGTATGAAGGTTGTCGTTTTCTTTTTAGTCTTCGTTGAAATCACGTCTGTCTTCAACATGGTTGCCATTGTGATTAGAGTAGTGGCCTTGACTGTGGCTCTTCCTGTCATCTCTAGGGATGGTGGTGAGATGGGTGATGGTGTCCGTTTGAATGGTGGTGCAACACGGGTTAAGGACTCGGTGTTGTGTGTTGATGATTTGGTGTTGGTGGGGATTGATGCCGATGGTTTAGGGTCCGGGTTGGGTTGTAAGGTAACGATTTTGGCAGCGGGTTCGGGTTGGTGTTCCGGTGTGGATTGTATGTTAACAATGGTGGAGGTAGAGATGCTTGCGGCCATTTTTGGTGGTGGTGAGTCGGTAGCGGGTGACGGTAGCGGCGTAGAAAAAATGGGTGAAGTTGCCCATCTTCGGGACTCGTTTTTGAGAAGATCGATCATCTCAGCAATCGTTGATATGATTCGATCCAACGACTCGTTCCATTCGTGAGCGTCCATGAGGGGATCAAGACCGCTCTGATACCAATTGATATGTACCAATCGGTTGATAGATAGATAATCCGTTGAGTGGATTAGGCTCAAAAGAAAATAGTAGGAAACAAGACTTGAGATATCTCTCTAATACTTTTCATTCATTACTTAAACAATAACAATACTTGCCCTTTTATAGGCTTAACCATGAAAAGGAATACATAACCCACTAAAACCACTAATCTACTAAACTAACTCCACGAAACTAATTGAGGAAACAAAAGACAATTAACACATGTGCAGAAGTAAACAACGTGGGTATCAACAAATACTTCATTAAATAAAAACATGGGTGAAGCATGATTTCCTCTTGGTACGGCAACGTGGGTGGTCATGGACCCAAAGATTGGCACATAACATGTGATTATTAGTTGACACTTTTTGTGAACATAAATTCACATGTTTTGTGTTTGAGTTTATGGGGAACGGGTTGGATATGGAGGTTCAAATTGGGGTGACAAATTGACAATGACACGCCCCAAATGAGCGATTCAATGAAGATCCAGATCCGGATTTGAGACCCAAATCATATCTTTCCCGATTTCTTTTTCTACTATATTTTTTTAATTTAATTACTAATCCTTTGTTAACACATTTCCCATTAGAATACCACATTTATGATTTTACTAAAACAAAGCTACAAAATAGCACATAACTATATATATCGTTCAATTATGTAGTTTTCTAAAGCCAATTATGTAGTTTTCTAAAGCATTTGTTATACTTAATTGTCATACATCATGTAAATATCTGCAAACTTACCTCATGTTGATTGGTATAGTTATCTTAAATAAATCTAACATAAAAGAAATTATCAATTCTTTATTGAATTTAATACCAAAGTCAAATAAATTAATGTCTCTTATGAACAAAAAAGTTAAATCGGTGCATTTTATTGTTTGAAATAATCCTTAACTCCTACTTTCCCAAGTAGGAAAGGTAATGTAGTCGCGAACGAAATATAACATAGTGTGTTTCTTTGTTTGAGAGACCAATCGCAAAAATGAAGCGTGTATGCGAAACTATTTTCGACTTGTGAGTCATGTTTTGTATACTTCTGTTGCAAAATTAAAATGAATTTATGATTTAATTTCTAACTAGGTTTAAAGAAGTTCGCCGCGTTGCGGCGAATTTGTTTTGTTATTTAGTTTGTGTTTACATGTATTTTGAAATCACTGCGAGCGTGTTGCGAACAGAATTGCTGACAATAATAAAAAGAAAATGTAGAAAAAACCCTAAAATATAACCGAAAGAAAATCAACAAAAAAAGTTGTATGGTAACGATGTTGTTCGTATGAAACCCATGGTCAGAGATGAGCAAATTGTTCTGGGTACCGGTACCAAATTTGCCGAACCGAAAGATCTTAAGTACCAATTCGGTACCGACTTTTGGCGTTCCTGGTACCGGTTCACTACCGTTTTTTACCTTCATATACCGGTATTTTTGGTATCAGTACTGATTCTGTATCGGTTGGCACCGAGCTCATCCCTACTCCTGAAACTAAAAAAGAAAAACAATAAAAGTTGAAGAAAATCAACAAAAAAAGTTGTACGGTGATCAGGATGAGCAAATGGTACCGGGTAGCCGCACTGAATTTCCCAAACCAAAAGATTTCCAATATCAATTCGGCACCAACTTTTGGCGTTTTATGTATTAGTGCCGTTTTTTACCTTCATGTACTGATACCGAACATGACTGTATCGGTATTTTCGATACCAGTACTGGTTCGATACCGGTTGACACCAAGCTTATCCCAACCTCTGATATTAAAAAAAGGATTAAAGTTAAAAAATAAAGAAAATAGCTTTTATTATAATATTAAAATAATAAAAATATTAAAAAAGTTATATATTATTATAATATTAAAATCACTATTCATTTCAATTCCTTTATTAATATATATATATATATAGTAGTAATAGTAATAATAATAATAATAATAGTAATAATAATTATACAGGAATTACATAAATATAATTATACATGTAAATTACGTTAAATTACATAAATATTATCAGAGAATATATTTGTTGTTTTTTTAAGAGAATATGTCACAGAATAGTAACCAAGTTTCAAAAGTGTTCTAATTAGGTCACTCGTATCGTTTTTGTCCCAACTAAATAACTTAACATTCAAATCGAGTCATGTCCTTTTTTATATGTGTCAAGAAAAAAATGAAGAATAAGATGTTGGGATCGGATTATTCTAATATATGAAATTATATTTGTTAAAAATAAAAACACTTTAATTACATTAAAAATTAAAAAAACGAGTTACAATTCACGTCATCACTCAAAGTTAGCATCAAATAAAAGGGAAAAAAGAAACAAAAATCCACATCACCATGGTTACTTATGAAATGGATGAAAAGACCCTTAATTTTAATGAAAAATGAATGTTGAGTGACCTGATTGGAACACTTTTAAAACTTGAGTGACCTAATTGGAACACTTTTAAAACTTGATTACTATTCTACAAAGTTACCCCTTTTTTTTAAAAAGAATATTATTCCTTTCAGGAGGTAACCATGGTTAAAACGTAAGTAATATATTATTATAATATACTGAGATGATTGTAAGACCATGTGTAATGGAGCTTGAAGTTCAAACACCTCATTTGGGTATTATTCAACATATGGCGTTTTAGTCAACAAACGAGCATCACAGAGCTTGAAGTTAAAAGTTGTGTGCTGTTATAATACCCTAACAATAATTACTCAATTATTATTTTTTAATAAAATAAAACAAATAATATTATGATGGATGAGTTAGAAGATTCTTATTGGTCATTCAATTTTTCATATGCCGTTTTAATGGCCACGCTCAAGCCAATTTTAACGAAAAAACGCCTCAGGGGGAGAGGGAGAAGGCATGAAAGGGCGTTTGAAGAAAAAAAAAAAGCCCAAATAAAATCTCGCTACGGGTGTTTAAATAAGTTATTTAATGTCTTTTTCTTAGTAAAAGTGGCATGATTAGGGGGGTGCGTGCCGTAGGTGGCCGCCGCACTTTCTTGCCTTCCTTGTTCGCAACAAATCTATTCTGTCCATTTTAATAATCATCAACCTTCATGTAACATCGGATCACAAATAAAAAAAAGATTCAAGCCAAATCAAATATTTGACTTTGCTAAAACACATACCCAAATAACAAATCTTCCATTTATTCAAGGAGATATTGTTTATATCCATCTCGGGTATATTTTATATTCCAAAAAAAAAAAGATTTATATGATTAGATTTGATTGTATAAAATAAATAAAACATACTATTACACATATTATCAAGTTATCTTATAAAACAATATAATTCATAGAAATCTTATCTTATAAAACAATATAAATTATTGAAATCTTGATAATGATTTTGGATTTAGACTTGGTGAGAGATGGGGCTCGACCGACAAGTAAAAGGGTTGGCCCCACATCACCAAGTGTTATAAAGCCCGATCAATGTTTACGTGGGCACACTCGTATGTCTACCAATGATAGCACCACGAGTTGCAAGATAGTGTGTCTATCAATACGAGGCGAGATGTTAACATCAAGGAGCTATACCCTAAAGGGAATTACTCCCTAATGAAAGTGCATGTAACCAATCTTATTATAAATAGTTATATACTAGTCATATCTCACAAGGAAGATCAACTTGCATCATCTATCAACTCTTTTTACATAATCATATTTCACTGGTGAACAAATGTTTATTCTTTCGTCGGTCGGTGATCATTAGGAAAAACTCCTTCGAGTAGTGAAACTAGCAGTGTTTTCCATTTTATGGATTCTGTCCTTGAAGCATTTCCTTGGTACGTACTCGGCTCAGAATCTGGTTGGAACTCACGTCCGGATCATCACTTAGTAATCTGATGACACATATATATGCATGAATTTTATAAAAATAGTCACTTTTGTCAATTTACATAGAGAGAGAGTTTTGACACAAATAAACATAAAATCAACCATGACAAATACTTTACTCGTTTACCTACTCTAACCATATGGGAAGTGCGCAACTGTCTGACACTATTTCCCCTCAGGTAAGAAAAGAAAACTGAAACGACGGAATGAGTATAATTTTATCGATTAAAATTGTTTTTCTAATTAAAAAGAGTTCATAAATACATATCCATTTGCATACAACATATTAATATAATAGAGTTAAAAATATCCAAAAATTTATAACAAATTCACAAGTTATAAAACAATAATGTTATTACATTGTCGAATTTGCATTAATTTGCAATATTCAATGATTAAAAGAAATTGTAAAAACACGTGACAGCCAGTAGGATTTTGGTTTTGTGCTAGTTATTATAGTCAACCCCAAACCAAACAGAATCAACCTTGTTAATGGCAGCCAAGCAACCCCATCAAGTTCATGAACCCATCTCACCTATTTATACCCTTCCACACCCTCACAATATCCTCACACTCTCCCACCACAAATACACACTCTACTTTCAATCCACTTTAAGTTTAAGTCTTTAACACACAACCAACAATCATGCCTACTTGTGAACCAACAATCATGTCTCAAATCATCTCCAAAACAACCATCTATCCAGCCACCCCATCAACCCTTCCAGACCTCAAACTCTCAACCTCCGATCTCCCCATGCTTTCTTGTCACTACATCCAGAAAGGCAATCTCTTTCTCCGACCGCCTTTCGCCTTTTCCGACCTTCTCATTCGCCTCCAACACGCCCTTTCCAACGCCCTCACCCATTTCCCACCTCTCGCGGGCCGCCTTGTAACCGACTCTAACGGCTACGTCTATATCACTTGCAATGACGCGGGTGCTCACTTCATCCACGCCAATGCAACTCATGTTAATGTAACGGACATCATTTCCCCAATTCATGTTCCGGATTGCGTCAAGGGGTTTTTCGCCTTTGAAAAAATGGTTAGCTACAACGGGCATTTTAACCCGTTGTTAGCGGTTCAAGTAACCGAGCTTGCTGATGGTGTGTTTATCGGGTTTTCGGTGAATCACGCGGTTGTTGATGGAACGTCCTTGTGGAATTTTATTAATACGTTTGCTGAGGTCTGTAGAGAAGTGAATCCTGTGACAAAACAACCATCTTTTACCCGTGACTCGGTTTTAATCTCGGCTGAAGTACTAAAAATCCCCTCGGGCGGGCCGAAAGTGACGTTTGACGAATTCGCGCCACTAACCGAGAGGATTTTTAGCTTCAGTCGAGACTCGATTTTGAAACTAAAAGAGGCTACGAATAACCCGAAAAAAACAAATATTAATAGTAACGTTGTTGAAATAATGGGGAAACATTGTCATGATCCAGTTAAACTCTCAAGCGAAAAGGTTACAACGGTAATTGGTAACTGGTTGCGTAACGCTGTGGTTACAAAACCCGAACCGGCACCTGAGATTTCTTCGTTTCAATCGCTATGCGCGTTGCTATGGCGGGCGGTGACACGAGCCAGAAAGTTTCCAACCTCCAAAACGACAACGTTTAGGATGGCGGTGAATTGCCGGCACAGGTTGGAACCAAAGCTGGAAACATTTTACTTCGGTAACGCGATTCAGAGTATTCCGACGTACGCAACTGCGGGCGACGTATTGTCGCATGATCTACGGTGGTGTGCGGAGCAGCTGAACAAAAACGTTTTGTCACACGACGACATGATGGTTCGTCGTTTTGTGCGCAACTGGGAACAGGATCCGCGGTGTTTTCCGTTGGGGAATTTTGACGGAGCCATGCTGACGATGGGGAGCTCGCCGAGGTTTCCGATGTTTGATAATGATTTTGGGTGGGGGAAACCGGTTGCGGTGAGAAGTGGACGTGCGAATAAGTTTGATGGGAAGATTTCGGCGTTTCCGGGAAGGGCGGGTGGTGGTAGTGTGGATTTGGAGGTGGTGTTGTCGCCGGAGACAATGGCGGAGCTGGAATTGGACCCGGAGTTCATGCAGTATATTTCAGGACAGTGGTGTTAAATGGCAATGTTGTTTTGTTTGTTTATGTTTGTGAAGATTTTTTTGTTATGTGTTTTAACTGGTATTAAGCAACCTCGTGTTGCGTCGGGGCTATCAATACTAAATTTGTGGCGTGTTAATGCGAATAACATAGAGCGAACGTAAAACATAGAAAATAATAACTAAGTTGACCTATGACTCGTACGTTGTAACGAACCTATCAAACTGAAATAAATAGACAACGTAAAAATGTTAAAACGGAACGTAAAACGAAAAATTTGCGTCACATGGAAAATATAAGGGACTAAAGTTGAAAGTAAAAAAAATGTGAGGTTAAATTGAGAAAGACGAAAACTTTTGGGTTAAAAGTAAAAAAATCAAATAGGTTTGAGTTAAAAGTGAAAAATCAGTTTTTTTTAAATCCCCCTAAACATTGGAGAGACCCACTCTATGCATACAATTGTTGAAAATTAAATTGAACTAAAACTCGTGCGTTGCAACGAACCCATCAAACTAGAAAAAATAGACAACATAAAAATGTTGAACCGCACACACATTTTAACATCCGTGAAAATCGGACCTCCGAAATCCAATGCAGATTGTAAAAAAAAACGGACCCTTATCAACAAAATAAAAATAAGTTTTTTTACGTAATTAATCATCACGTTTTGCGTTGGATTAAAACCGGAATAAAATTGGGGTGTGACACACATTGCGCCGTGTTAACTCGCAGTATTTAAAACGAAACGTAAAACGAAAAATTTGCGTAAGATAGAAAATATAAGGGACCAAAGTTGAAAGTAAAAAAATTGTGAGGTCAAATTGTGAAAGACGAAATCTTTTGGGTTAAAAGTAAAAAAATTAAATAGGTTTAGGTTAAAAGTGAAAATCAAGTTTTTTTTAAATCCCCGTAAGTATTGGGTACACCCACTCTATGCGTACAATTATTAAAAATTTACGGTATGGAAATATGATCTCTAATTAAAGATAATCATATTATATATATTAGGGCAATATTTAGAGAAAACGTCTTTATGTGTGAAAACGGTGATAACACCCCTCATCCGTTGGATCAAAACAATCTATGGATCAAATTTGATCAAAACAAGCTATGGTGGTGTTTTCGTAAATAACATCAACTTTATTACGTGGACGCCCTTCATTAAGGGTAAAGGGTCTTTTGACTGCTCTAATACAAAACGCCAAACTTATAAGTAAAACGTCATTAAAATTCCTGCTTTAAACTACGAGCCATACACATCAGTCCTTTCCAGATGAAACGCCATGTTTATCTAAAACACCATTCATACAAAACGCCAAACTTCGTATTAGCAGTTACCTCCTCTCCAAGATTCCGAGATCTATGGCGTCTAACGTGGATTCCGTTCTACAAAGTAATATTTGATGGCGTTTTCATATGTGTTCCAGCAAATCATGCGACAGATACGGCGTTTTTTTTTTCCAAAGTAATATTTGAAAATGGCGCTTATGTTTCAATGACGTTCTTCCTATATTCAATATTTGGCGTTTTCATTATTGGATGGAGTTTGGCTACAAAGTCTATTTTTCCTACAAAGTATACAAAGTCATAAAACACCACAGTTTCAGCCATAAAACACACTCAAAACCCACAAATAACAGAGTGAAGATCACTAAAACACAATATCCAAACCTTAACAGTCCATAAAAACTTCAAACACACCATCGTAGAACTATGAATATAGAACACAACATGATAATCAACATAAAACACACTAATATTGGTCATTCATCAGGGAATACTATATGAGAAGAATTGTTAACGATCTTAAGTTGATTGATAGAAGTGATGGTTTACTAACACCATATGCTACTGAGTTATTTGAGGAAATCAAGAATCCTGCCAGGTTTGTAATGCTTTCACGGTTATATAAAACATGTTATTGAATTGTGATATGTACTAGACACTATCTTGACAAGTACTCTATTATGTGGAATGGTGACGAACACTATCAAGTAACTGGTGTATGTTGTGAACATGGAACAGAGAACATGTAGTTGTAGGAGATGGGGACTCACTAGCATATCTTGTAGACATGTTGTGGCAGTCATCTGGACCAGAGCTTCACATTGATAGGTGGGCTTACCAGAAAGCTTTACCCATCCTCTTTATAGGATGGATAGGTGGAAACAATTTTACTCATTCAAGGTTTATTCCATTAATGGTAAGTCAGTGTGGCCAAGGTCTCAACTGCCAACAACAATCACACCACCTTATTCCCATAAATATGTGGGGAGGCCAAAGAAAGCAAGGAGGAAAACAACTACAGAGTTGGAAGATATCATAGAAGGTGGGAGACTGAGAAATGTTGGTACGTCAGGTACTTGTGGCAAGTGTGGTGTAGGGCACAACAGTAGGTCTTATAATGGTAGGTCAGAGGTTGTCTAAACTCAACAAAGTGGTGCTAGGTCAAGTAAAGGTGGTGCTGGAACAACCTAAGGGCAGAAAGAGAAACAAGGTGGTGTTGTAACTAACAAAAGGCAGAAAGGAACTATGGGGAAAAGTCAGAAGTAGAAAGTAAAAGTATGTGGCAAGTGTAAGGGAACATGTCACAACATCAGAACATGTCATGGCAAGAAGAAGGTGTAGGAGACTGGGTTTGTTTTTGGTATTATGTCTATGTCCATGGTTTTAGCTTTAAGTAGAACTTGTAGTTAGTTTTTTGGGTTGTTTATGTCCATGGAACATATCTATGTTTATGAATTTGGTATGTAGTTGACAATTATGTATTAGGAGCCTTAGATGGCCATTTTGGTATGGATATGTTACGTGTATTGGTTATTTTGGTATATTGGTCAATTGTTACTGCATTTTGTGCATATTGTTTACATTATGGCTGCATTTTGCTTGAATTATGGTTTCATATTGGTCAATAAGTTGCTGCATGTTTTGATATTGGTCAATTATTGCATATTAGTTACTTATTGGTCAGTTGTTGCATTATGGGAGCATATTAGCTTGCATTTTGGTCAATTAGTTGCTGAATACTATAGGGTACATGTTGAATTAGGTTACATGTTGCACTTAACACCACTGACTAAATAAAAGTCAAACATTTCCATTCATTACAAACCAAGGTACATACATTTTCTATTTAACCATACATAATCTACTACACTAAGAGGGGACAACCCAGAAAAGAAGTAAAAGTCGAAAATACCCTCAAATCATTTTGTACAGAGTAAACTGCTATTTTGGTCCCTGAGGTTTGATCACTTTTGCCATTTTAGTCCAAAACTCAAACTTTTTGCATCTGGGTCCCTGTGGTTTCAGTTTTATTGCCATTTTGGTCCAAAAATGAAATCAGATCATACTTGCCTTATAAAATTCTGCAATTTTGTCATTTTCCTCTGGGGCAAATCAGGTCATATTTATCTTATAAAATATGATATTTATTTATAAAAAAGAAATGATCATTTGTCCCTGCGAAAAATGACAAAATAGCAGGATTTTATAAGACAAATATGACATGATTTCATTTTTGGACCAAAATGGCAATAAAACTAAAACCACAGGGACCCAGATGCAAAAAGTTTGAGTTTTGGACTAAAGTGGCAAAAGTGACAAAACCACAGGGACCAAAATGGTAGTTTACTCTTTTGTACGTCAAAGTGAAATTGAACGAAAACCTACCAACGATTGAATGGAGAAAATAGATAAGCAATTTAGCACCAGGAAGCAAGAAAATGAGGAAATATAAATGATACCAGAGCCAAATAGAGGCTGAAGTCTGCGATTGATAAGGATATATTAATGATTGTCCATTACTCCCACTAATGTATGTCGTATGAGAATCAAGAGTCGATAATCAGATTAGCAATAGATACCTCTTTGTTCCTCGTCTCACTGTCCTCTTCTGTTAAACCCAAAATATGATTAGTCCTTCCAACACCCTAAGTCAAATCGTCAACTGCTAATAAGAAAGCACAAAGAAGATGTGAACATGAAGGAGAAATGGACGCCATATTTTTTGAAGGGAGAGTGCTGGTGGGGGTTTTGCCACCGGTGGTTGTGTTAAGGTTCGAAGAAAAAATTAGAAGGGGGTGGTACACGTATAACAACAACATTTCGATGGAAGCTAAACAGATTTCTTTAAGATTATGACCTTTTGTTTTAACTCTACATTATATAATAATACCTCTTCAACCGAATTTGTAGCATTACCCAGAATTGTAGGAGGTTAAGTTGTGGAGATGATTGGCAGGAAAAAGGTGGAGGTGGCAGTTGAGAAAACCACAAGAAACTGCACTGAACTGCCACCATTACAGTTATTTTTGCGAATTTAAGTGGCTGAGATTTAATCTCATCCAAATCTAATGGTGGAGATTGATTTGAGAGTTAGTTAGTCTTAATGGGAACAATATATATATATATATATATATATATATATATATATATATAGGATTAGGTTCAAACGTGAACAAAATCCCAAGAGTGAACTGCGTGAACTGATCTGGGCCCTTGATCTTTATGATCTTGAGATTAAAGTGAGTGGCATGATGGTAATTATTTGGTTATTTTTTTCCATTTAATTAAATACAAAAAGGTTATATGTGTAATTTCCATTTTGCATTGATTGCATAAATCCCGTTGCATATTATGGAAACAATCTAGTTTCCTGACTTTAAAGTTGTTTCCATGTGTATAATCAGACAAATGAGTACGTTATACGTTTCACGAACCTACCCATATCAGTACATATGTATGCACCTTATATAATGATTATTTTTTTTCAAATTCAATCACATGCTCATGTTCACATATAAAAACCTGAGATAACATAAAGTATGACACACGTAGGAGTACACATGTGTATTTCGTGCAACTGTATGTGTAAACACATGTGTACACCGTACAAGTAGGATTTGATTGTTACACACCGTATATAATGATCTTTATTATGTAGCTAATTACACATATGTACGATACTGAGTACACATGTGTATACCGTTGAAATATGAAGGTTACGTGGATCTTAAAAATCAAAATTTGAATTCTAGTGATGAAATCTGAAATAAAAATTAAAATTGAAATTTGGTGATTTGTTGTTTGTTTTGATAATTATCTTATTAATAAATAAAACATAATAATGTGGATAATGAATTTAAATTAGGAAAGATGTAACTTAAATCAAAAAATTAAAATAATGATTTAAATCTAATTTTTTATATAATTACAATCTTACCCTTAACAACTAAAAAGGAAATCAAGGGTCCAGATCTGTTCACGCAGTTCACTCTTGGGAGGTTGTTCACGCTGGAACCCTACCCTATATATATATATATATATATATATATATATATATATATTCGGGATCTATTTTAATTGGTTCTATCATTTGTATAGATTTTGATGCTACTGTTTTAACTATCCCATCTATGTTTACCTTGTATTTCATTCCTGAACTGTTACTAGCCTTTCCTAGTACTCCTATACTTATAACTAAGTTGTTTCCATCGTAATTTTCGTACCCTTTTGTTTGTAAACTTCCTTGACCACCACGCTTATGTGCAATCTTTGATATATTGTTATACCTTGTTATTGGGATTGTATAGATTTGTTTACTGAGGGTAATAAAGTTTCTATTCATTGTAACAGAACCATTTATAGCAAATATAAAATTTAATCCTAGCACAAAGTCTTTTGACTGTATATATGTTGGGTTTATATTCACTTGTAGTATGTCGTACTTTATGCTATAATATAGAAACGGGATCAGGAGGAAACAGTTGGAAGTGTGAAAACAGTGCGAATGGATCCTGGTCGAACACGTGACAGGGGGCGCCAAATGATATGTAGGGGCGCGATTGTCATTATCCACGTTCCCCTCAATAAATGACATTATAATTCCGTTTCAAACAAAATTCCAATATGAAGAACTGATGTTACTGTCTTCCTAAAACATGTAAATGAAAACACCATAATTAAATAATTAATAAATAGTAAGAACTGATGTTCACAAATTAACGCCAATATTCACAACTAATCAGATATACGTAACCAGGTGTAAAACGCCATTGATCATAAAGAATAAGCATATATTAGATCCCAAACGACAATTAACATTAATAATGAAGGGTGGGAGTTAGCTACAAAGTCAATTTTTCCTACAAAGTATAAAAAGTCATGAAACACCACAATTTCAGCCATAAAACACACTCAAAACCCACAAACAACAAAGTGGAGATTACTAAAACACCATATTTGTGGGTTTTATGTTGTGTTTTGGATGATAAGGCTTTGATTATCGAAATAACAAACAAGGGGCAACAATTTTAAAATTGTAAAGGTAGCTGCAATTACCAGAAAAATGTGACATTGACCAATGTTTTGGAGGTATGTTAGACATCCAAAAGTAACACTCACTGTTAGCGATGGATTGGTACAGTACCATATACCGTACCAAATATATTGGTATGGTATGGTTACAGGTATTGGTACGGTACCCGCTTTAGTACCACTTTGTTTTTATTTTTGACCACTCGTACGGGTACTATGTAGGTAAAGTCGGCATGATTACCAGTATAGTGTAAGTACTAAATAAGTACGAGTACCAATACGATATGGGTACCAAATAGGTAAAATCAATACGAGTACCGTAAATACCATAATATGAAATATAACATAATATAAAATAACTTTTAAAGTTCTATAAAAAATTCGGTACCAATACCTTTTTTTACCCGTCCCGTACCCGTACCAATACCGAAAGTAGCGAATACCAAAATCATAAATTGGGTACCAATACATGTACTGAGTACCTAAAATCGGTACGGGTACATGTATTTGGAAAAAATGCCCATCCCTACTCACCGTTGAAACTTTTTAATGCATCTATCTCCTTTTCAAACTTAACAATTGTTGTTGTTGTTGTTGCACATTTCCACAAATCTTTGAAAGCCTTTCCTTTGAATTGTAGTCACATATTCTCATAGATGTGTCTGAGGCAGTATCTATGCTCAGCACATGGGAATACCTTCAATATTACTGGAATAATGCCCTATATAACACATAAAGGATGTAGTGTTAAGAACAAGATGTATATAAGAACAATGTAACAAATAAAGAAAGGATAAAGACTAGCCTTTTTTCCTGTCACTTAAGAAGGTAAAGTTTGAATTGGCTTCCAAATCAAGATCATTACCTAAGCATTCTATAAACCAAGTCCAAGAGTCCAATGTTTTAGCCTCTACTATAACATCTGAGACAGGGTAAATACCATTGTTGGGATCATCCCCAACTACACTAAGAACCAGACCTAGATAGGGACCTTTTTTGAAAGCCCCATCAAGTCCTAACATATCCCTTCCAATAGCTTTAAAACTTTTTTTCAAAGCCCCCAAACACATATATATTCTTTTGAATTTCCATTCTGTAGACTCCGGATCTGTTGATGGTTCTACTTCTATTTTCACATTTGTTCCTGTTGGTGCATATCTTGTGACAACAGCTTAATAGTTTGATTAATTAGTCTTTGGATATTTTGTAATAGGCTTAGCTTATTGGTTAGTAAGTTATTTGTTGTAATGGGCTTGGAAAATGGCCTAGCCTAGTAGGAAGCCCAGTTCACAGACATGTGGTATATAAACATGTTTTGTGATTAGGGTTTTAGTTGTTAGAAGAGTTATTGGAGGCTAGAGAGAGAAAGAAAATTCCAAATTTAGGGTTTGTAGACAAGATCACAGAGAGTGGCTGTGAGGTCTTGAATTGATTGTAAAACTGATTGTTTGGATAATCAATAGAAGACCTGATTAATTGGAATTTCTGTTTTCTACTCGTTTCTGTAACAAATTTGATCTAGAGGATTCCGCACTCTAGGTTAGACATACAATTCTGTGACGATCCATACGACTCAAGGGGACCTACAATTGGTATCAGAGCTTTAGGATCTTGAAGAAGCTCGGTTCAGAATTGTTGGCTGCAGAAACTTGAAGAATTTCGAAAAATTTTAAACCTGATTTAGGGTTTCGAAATTTTCTTTGGTTTGATATAATTTTCGAATTTTTGTTTAATCTGAATTGGTTGTTTTTTATCATTCTGCGTATTTAATTATGCTGTATTAGTGTTTGTGGTTGCAGTTTTGGTTGATTCTTGAAGAATTTTGGCTGAAAAACTTGAAGATTTGAAGATTTGTTCTTCGTGTTCTTCGTTAAGTTCATCAATATTTTCGAAAACTTGGTCTGATTTGGTTGTTCGATTTTGCAGGAAACTGTTAGAAGAATCTGGAAAATTTGCAGAAAATTTGATCAGATTGAGTTTCCAAAAATTTTCTAGCATAATTAACAATTTCGCAGCAAATTTAACATCTACACTGACTGACCAGCGAAATTGGGACATAATATCTCGGTGACCGGCGAAATTAAATCCAAAGGCGACCTTGGTAACCGTATAATTGTCCTCAACGACATTATTACGGTGATCGGTGAAGTTACTAGACGTCGTTCAGCGAAATTAACCGGCGAACTTAATAACCAGCGAAATTAACTGGAGAAATTGATCAGCTAGCATAATTAACCAGCATAATTAACCGGCGAAATTAAGTGATCAGCGAATCTGTTCCAGCGAATTTAATAAGTCAGCATAATTATAATTACTCTACCAGCAAAATTATAATTACTCTATCAGCATATTTAACTTGGCTTGCCAGCATAATTAGCGTAACCCAGCGAAATTAACTTGGTTTGCCACCAAAATTAGCTAGAGGAATTAAAAGGTGGAGTATTTATTTTTGTGGAGTAATTAGATACAAATAGAGGAATTAACGTTTTCCTGAATAGAATTTGACCCGAAGCTCATCTGCCGAAACCGTTTGCACCGTTGAACTCGGTTGATTTTTAGGACAAAAAAAAGACTCTGGAAATTCCCGAATTTGGTTTTCGACATTATATATCATTGGATTCGTTTTTTCGTGACGATTCTAATGGTATGATAATGGGAGAAGCAAGTATCAAGTGTTCAACAAAATGTTCAACAAAATCCAAAATTTTTCGACATTATAGGGGTTTTAGTATCTCAAATGTTCAACAAAATCAAAATTTTTCCAAAATTCATGGTATGATAATGGGAGAAGAAAGTATAAAGCGAATAATTTTCAAAGGTCAGAAAATCCGAGATTTTATTGGAACTCTCGTGATCAAAGACATAGTGAAAATTATCTGAGGTGATGGATATTGGTTAGAAACATCATATACGGATTTACATCCAAGACACCAGTAAGGTGTGATGGATATTGGTTAGAAACATCATATACGGATTTACATGGTCGACCCAAAACCGGTCAGGTTTGGGTTGTTAAGTCTAACTGAGTTGTTGAGTGTGTGCAGGATGACCAAGAAGGACTGTTGATGTGTTCGACAGTGGTTGTTCCTGTAAAGTATCTGAGGTGAATAGTAACTTAAAATTGGTAACGAACTATTTACTTTAGTGATTGATTGATGATTTATTGGTGAAAAACTTATTGTCAGATTGAAGTGGGAGTCTGTTTGTGTTTGTAAATTTGTGTTTTCAAAACTTACTCCATAAAAACAAAAATTTAGGGGGAGAAATTTCCCTAAGCCAAAAAGAGTTTAGATAGTGCGTGTGTTTAGGGGGAGTAATTTATAAATTAAAAAAAATATTCAAAAACTTTAAAAAATCAAAAACATAAAAAAATCAAAAATCAAAAATGAGTTATCACTGTGTGAAAAAGAAGAAATGATAGTACATCAGCAAGTTAGACTGTCACACTCAAACTGAATTAAATTGCTTAAGTGTGATAGCAGCTTCATCATATGATGTACCAGTAGGCAAAAGCATGAAATAATCAACTTATCAATGTGATATAAACCTAAATGAACTGAATATGAGTGGGGAACACATCAGTGGTGTATGGTTTAATGACCTTAAATCTTGCGGTGTCAGATTGCCAAAATCTGATGTTTTGGGTCTTTATACTGTTATTTCATCTGGGGATACCAGGGTTGTCCTTCTGCTGCATCCAGATACATGCTGACCTAGGCACAACCAGGATATCTTAAAAGAGCAAAAAAAATGCCAAATCCCATAAATGAAGAAGCTCTCCTAGAGAGTCATTCAAAAAGTGCAAAATGCATAATTCGTACAAAAAAATGGTATTTGTCTTAGCCCTCGTTAGATATTTTGGTCTCTTTGCTGTACGGAAGTACTGACCTGATCACCAATTATCTAAACGTTGAAGAACAAAATGGATGAATTCAGTATACTCACCTACTACGATGAATCTTTGTGCATACCTTGATCGCGGGGGTACATCCTGAAGTGGGACACACTAGTATATCAGTAATAAAATTACCTTAACGTATCATACGGTAATGGTACTTGAAATGTTCATGCATTTTGTTTAAGTGGACAAACATACTGGTAATCGTCTTGGACTGCTTTTCACGAAAATAAATAAAGAATTAACTACAAGTGTGAAACAGTTTGATTATGTTGATATGATCTTCTTACCGTGATTCTCACAAAAATAGAGTGTTTATTGCTTTTGTAAATAGTTTACTGCTTTCTTAAAATATCAAAAATACAAAAAAAAAATATTATCATCTTAAAAGACTTCCATTTTGAACTGACAGGTAGTTGTTTTTGCAAACTAAGATAAAATATTGGTTTATCTTTAAATGTGAAAAAGACTAATGGTTTTTCGAGATACTTGCTTGTGTTTCTAAACAGATTGATGCAGTTATCAAAATGAAGTGCAGAATACAAGTAAAGTGCAGATTTAGGGAGTAATGTGAAGATGTGTGAAGATGCATGGTAGGATCCTTCTACTACATTGCAGAGATATATATGGAAGAGTTGAAGCTTACTTGCTTAACCAAGGACTGCTAGCTAACTGATCTACAACGAATGAAAGTTTTGGAGATTGGAAGCATCAGCTAAGGGGGAGTCTGTTGATGTTAGAAACTGTGTAGCTGACGCTATCCAAAGACCAAAAGAACACAAGATGTTTGAAGACAAAGTTACACTATGAAGCTATTGTTGTAACGCCCGACTCTTTTGTACTTTCCATTTATAGAAAGCTTTGTCCGTACTTCTATTTTTGGAAACCTTGTATTCTTGTAATCGCTCCTTTCGTTGTAATCATTATCAAACCGAGACTTGGGTCATTAATGAAACTTGTATTTTGTTACATTTATGTTGTACGCACTCTAATTATGCTCGTATGTTCGATTGGTGAATCAAATTGTGCTTGAACGTTATTCTTGGAAACTATGTGCGAAACTTGTAATTAAACTAAACTTATGCATTGATCGTGTTTTGAACGAGAACGATACTTAATTTCGACATTTATGCACTCAATTATACTTGGTTTATGATAATCATACTTGTCTTGCCCTTAAACAATGCTTATATGACAAGAACATCCCCTAAAACTCTTAAAAACCCTAAACTATGAACTACAGGGGCCAAATTGTCATTTTTCAAACTTAATCCAGAAAATTGGACCCCGTCGCGTAGCGCGACGGGTATGGGGCTTGATGCTCGCGCTACGCGAGCGCCTTGTTTCGGCAGACTTGTGTTTTCTTTCAAATTTTGCACGAAATCCCATTAACCAACCTCACCCAATCACCTTTAATCCACCTCTAATCACCCCCAATCACCTCTAATCTCTTCCATTATAAATACTCACCTTCCCCAACTCATTTTAGACTTTCACAACTCTCTAATCTTCACAAAATTGCTCTCTAATCAGCTGAGAATCTGAGTTTTGGACAGATTCGTGAAGCTTTACTAAAGTGAGTGTAACTTGCTCATTTCTCAACCAAATCACTTGGTTCTTCTTCCTATTGCCTTGTTATTTCCTTGGGTTTGAATCCTTGGTTTTTCCTTGGAAGAATCAGGCTTGGATTTGCCCTAAAATGGACTAAAACTTTCTGTTTTGTTTCAAACTTATGCAAACTTCATCTAACTTGTGTGAAACACATCTCAAACCAATGTCCTAATGCTTACAACCCCTCTCATGGTTGGTTAAGCTTAAAAACATGGTTGAGACATCTAAATCAGAGGTTAAAACCTCATAAACTTTCTGTTTTAATTAGGGTTTTACCCACAAGTAATGTTCAAGTGTGAAACTTGTTGAATGTGTGATGGTTGGATTAGCTTGGGCTATCCTTCATAAGAATCCACTCATTACTTGATGTTTTACTATAGATTAGTTGTTGTTAATACTTTGATACTTGTATGTTCATGACCCTCCTTGTTGTTTATAACAACAAGTGTAGTGGTGAACAATAGAGGTGCCTAAATGGAAGCTTGTTCTTCCTACCTCATGTATGTATTCTATGACAAAAAGAGGTACCTAAATGGAGACATTAATCTCCTACCTCATGCTTGAATCTTAAGACTTGTAAAACTATATAATATCTAAGTTATTCTATACGTATACATCTAAGTAACTAAGACTTGATGATGACTTAATAGTTATTTGTTAAGTGGACGTTACATCATCTATGACCATGCCCTTGTTACGACTCTAATGGATCTTAGAATCCATGAAATCATACCAACTCTTTTAAGTTTCAATAGTGTCAAGAACAAGAGCTATGTGTACAAGATGATTATTTTCACCTATGTTACTTTCTTTATATTTTAAAAACTCCGAATCTATAATCTTCCGTATACGCCAAACTCACACACCTACGTTTCCTTGTGTAGAAGGACAAGGTGCTCCAAACTAACTCATCTACAAACTTGCTCTCGGAACTTCAAGTCACCACTTGTAAACCGTGAGTATACTCGAACCCATTTTTACTTTTAACACTTTGGGTGCAACATGTATTCTATATTAAACGCACACGACACTTGAAACTTATTTGAAACTTACTCTATCCATTTAAACATGAAACATGAAACTTGTGAATCTTGAGACTTTTTGTGCAATGTGAACGTTTAATTCTTGTGTGTAGTTCCGCCTTAACAATAGTAGCGCTATAGGAGTAATGCACCTCCCCGTTAGTCTTTGGGGTATTGTTAGGAGGAGACATATCAACCTCCCGTTAAACTTTGGGTTAGGTACTTTAACGCATTGGGAAACTTGGGCTATCACTTGGACTACGTAAACTAGCACGTTGAAACTATTTTGTTATGTTCATGTTGGATATGAGATTTTATTCTACTAGGCTATGTAAACAAACTTGTATACTCGCTCTTTGCTTTTGCATTGAAACTCTATTTTAATACATGTTGCAGGTTGATAATTGAAGTATGGATGATTCATGAAACAAGTTTAGGGTGGACTAGATACACGCCTAGAATATTCTATCTTTTGTTGTTATGTTACTTGTTGAAACAATGTTGTTATTTCCTTTTTGAATCATGTATGACTTTTAGTTTTGAAATGAAATTTGAATTTAAATTAATTATTGTCACATAGTGTTATGACGTTTTGAGCAATCTACACACTTCGTCTCATCCCGATGTTTCCGCCATCGGTTGGGGTGTGACAGATTGGTGTCAGAGCCATAACTATAGGGAATTAGGAAAATTGCCATGCTTTTGCCCTAATCTATAGTTCTAGGAATTTTGTCTCTTATTTGTTGTTTAAAACTTTGTACTCTACCATGCATGCTCCCTAGCTATACTTTTGATTAAATTTATGTGCCTTTCCTAAGGCTAACACGAATACACTTATGCTATTTTATACTCTTGTGACATCAACGAGACAACTTTACCAAAATAGGCGTGAAACCCACAATTTGGTAAACGACTCTCACTCTACCTTTAATCTATTTTTGCACGAAATTTCACCATTAAGCTAGGAGTGGCATCCACAACTTAATGGTAATTTCCATTTCAACTCTAGTGGACCCTTGTCAAAGTGTCAAAATTTTATTTTGGCCGACAAGTACCAACCACATTTAGGGTACGAAATCGTCAAGTTAGGGGTGAAACCCGCATCTTGTCGATTAAGTCCCATTCCTTGATTTTTATTCTCGCCAAAGTCCCGAATGTTCCAATCATTTAGAGATGTGTAGTAACCGGAAGGGTAAGATACCGTTAATCGCTTCTCGACGAGAGTATCTTACTTATAGGCCAAAGCACAATATCTCTAAATCGAAAGGACTTTCGACCCACTTTGGAATTGTCGACGTTTCTCTACCCGAAACATTCCTATGTTTTATTGAGCCTCTCTTTTATGTATCTCAATTTATATGTGATTTTTATACTTGAACGTTCATTCATTTCCAAATGTCGTTTTAATCATTTCGCACGTTATCGCAATCACAAACGATAATAATCCCTCGTGAACAAACTAAATTTACAATGCTTTCGTTTATTCATGTTATGCTATGTGGAATTCATGACTATGCTATATGAAACGTTTAAACTTTTATGCTATGCAAATCAACTTGAATCTTTATGCTATGTGACCCTTTATGCTATGTGATCAATTTCATCTTCTTAAACAAACATTATGACTAAGTCTCACCTATTCCCTCTTTACGAATTCGAATTATTTTGGAATTTCACTTTTACGCATATATCGTACAAATACATTATCATACATTTATACATTATGCACATACATGATTTCACATAATTTTATTTATGCCCCTTGTAACAATAAATGGAGCCACATCATCAAGATGAGGGTGATTTCCTTACCTTGACGACTAACTTCGTTTCTTTACTCGTCTTACAATGGCCTCGCCAACGTATTAGGAATGAATCCCTTACTTAGGTGATCGTTACCAATATTTTCCTTAATAAACTATATTACGTAAACATGATCACGTTTATATCTAAATCGTTTATCATTAGGCAAATCTCTATTTATTCAGCATGCATTGTTTATATGAACGAATTCCTTATCCTACAATATATATATATTTTTTTTATATAGCTCACACACACGAAATTCTTAACCTTTACCATAAACGCTTATTTCTCGATTTTCAAAATTTACAACCTAGTTGGTTTAATAAACCATTGCCCACGAAATTTTGTATTCAACGTAACTATTGAAAAAGGCTCATCTTATATCCTTAGACTAGAGATCTTCTATTTTCAATTAGGAATCAAACCAACTTTTTCCCGCACACCTATAAAATACTACCGATGTTATTCAATCATTTACTAAGATTCCTTTCAAAATCGGTAAAATGTCTTATAAAAAAAAAAAACGTTTTTTTTCAACGATCACTAAGATCGTATACCAAAATCCTTTTCATAAGAACCAACCATCTTCAACGAATGTAAATCCTTTTTAAAACAAGAGTAACATTTCCTTTCTTTCACAAGGTATAACACACATAACCAATAGATATTTTATGCTCTCTTTACATTTATGAACTAGATTCTATATGTCATGTCGACTCAATCTATTTTAATTTTAATTAAACGTCACGTTTTGCTCAAAACAACTATATATGTATATCATTTTATGTGCTTAGGTTTATATCCCGTGACAATTACACTTATACCCTCATTTTGTTTTTGTACTCAAAACTTCTCGGCCTTTCACATGCTTAAATTCGTATGTTACGATTAATACCACATACAAAATTTTTACTTATTACACTCATATCCATATTCGTATTTATGCATCTTACGCTTACACATTTATGTTTATTTTCATAATCATATACGTATTCATACACTTTACATTATACTCATGTTCACAAATTATACATTTACGCCATACTTATGTCCAAGTTTATATTCATGTAATACAATTATACTTACACTCACAATTACGTTGCGCTAATATTCATATTCGTGTTTATACTCATATATCCTACTTGTACCTGTACCTATACAACTATGCTTAAACTTATATTCACATCCATATATTTTCCTCATACCAATACAATTATGTTTATACGTAAATTCATAGTTATACTCGCATTTATACAATTTATGATAGACTCATACTTATACTCTCATTTATACGATCTACGTTTATGCTCATGCTCATTCGTTTATGCTCAAAATTGTACTCACATATATACTCATACTTCTACTCATACTCCTGGCATGCGTTTTGTGCTTATGCTCTCGTGCGTGTTCGTATTTAAACTTATCCTAGACTCATGCTTTTTACACAAAATTTATACTTTCGCACTACACGCGGGCGAAACCCGAGGGATTCGCTTACGTTGTTGTACTATTGGGAACACAAGCATGCTTATATGGTATGCCTCTATGCACGCAATCTTATTTTTAGAATTTATTTATACCTTAATTCATACGCAACTAGTACAAGTTATGCGGATCATGTGACGATCAACGTAATCGCGGGTGCACACGGGATTATAGTGATAGTCGTATGAGAACCATAGAGTGTACTATTGTGTATGGTAAGACACGGAACGTAACATGACACCGGATACGAAACGGACGTCACATGGTCAAAACATGGTGGATACGCCGCTGGTACTTCCTATATATAAGTGTTTTCACCATGTTACCAAACTCTCGTAACACGTGCCATGAGAAATTCAGTGTTTTGAAGACCTTTTGGACCTTATACAAACTTTAAGCAGCTCGCAAACGCATTATATCCGATTACCCATGACGAGACCTCATCTTTTCCCTACGTCTTCCTAAATTTCGGGACGAAATTTCCTAAAGGAGGGGAGACTGTAACGCCCGACTCTTTTGTACTTTCCATTTATAGAAAGCTTTGTTCGTACTTCTATTTTTGGAAACCTTGTATTCTTGTAATCGCTCCTTTCGTTGTAATCATTATCAAACCGAGACTTGGGTCATTAATGAAACTTGTATTTTGTTACATTTATGTTGTACGCACTCTAATTATGCTCGTATGTTCGATTGGTGAATCAAATTGTGCTTGAACGTTATTCTTGGAAACTATGTGCGAAACTTGTAATTAAACTAAACTTATGCATTGAACGTGTTTTGAACGAGAACGATACTTAATTTCGACATTTATGCACTCAATTATACTTGGTTTATGATAATCATACTTGTCTTGCCCTTAAACAATGCTTATATGACAAGAACATCCCCTAAAACTCTTAAAAACCCTAAACTATGAACTACAGGGGCCAAATTGTCATTTTTCAAACTTAATCCAGAAAATTGGACCCCGTCGCGTAGCGCGATGGGTATGGGGCTTGATGCTCGCGCTACGCGAGCGCCTTGTTTCGGCAGACTTGTGTTTTCTTTCAAATTTTGCACGAAATCCCATTAACCAACCTCACCCAATCACCTTTAATCCACCTCTAATCACCCCCAATCACCTCTAATCTCTTCCATTATAGATACTCACCTTCTCCAACTCATTTTAGACTTTCACAACTCTCTAATCTTCACAAAATTGCTCTCTAATCAGCTGAGAATCTGAGTTTTGGACAGATTCGTGAAGCTTTACTAAAGTGAGTGTAACTTGCTCATTTCTCAACCAAATCACTTGGTTCTTCTTCCTATTGCCTTGTTATTTCCTTGGGTTTGAATCCTTGGTTTTTCCTTGGAAGAATCAGGCTTGGATTTGCCCTAAAATGGACTAAAACTTTCTGTTTTGTTTCAAACTTATGCAAACTTCATCTAACTTGTGTGAAACACATCTCAAACCAATGTCCTAATGCTTACAACCCCTCTCATGGTTGGTTAAGCTTAAAAACATGGTTGAGACATCTAAATCAGAGGTTAAAACCTCATAAACTTTCTGTTTTAATTAGGGTTTTACCCACAAGTAATGTTCAAGTGTGAAACTTGTTGAATGTGTGATGGTTGGATTAGCTTGGGCTATCCTTCATAAGAATCCACTCATTACTTGATGTTTTACTATAGATTAGTTGTTGTTAATACTTTGATACTTGTATGTTCATGACCCTCCTTGTTGTTTATAACAACAAGTGTAGTGGTGAACAATAGAGGTGCCTAAATGGAAGCTTGTTCTTCCTACCTCATGTATGTATTCTATGACAAAAAGAGGTACCTAAATGGAGACATTAATCTCCTACCTCATGCTTGAATCTTAAGACTTGTAAAACTATATAATATCTAAGTTATTCTATACGTATACATCTAAGTAACTAAGACTTGATGATGACTTAATAGTTATTTGTTAAGTGGACGTTACATCATCTATGACCATGCCCTTGTTACGACTCTAATGGATCTTAGAATCCATGAAATCATACCAACTCTTTTAAGTTTCAATAGTGTCAAGAACAAGAGCTATGTGTACAAGATGATTATTTTCACCTATGTTACTTTCTTTATATTTTAAAAACTCCGAATCTATAATCTTCCGTATACGCCAAACTCACACACCTACGTTTCCTTGTGTAGAAGGACAAGGTGCTCCAAACTAACTCATCTACAAACTTGCTCTCGGAACTTCAAGTCACCACTTGTAAACCGTGAGTATACTCGAACCCATTTTTACTTTTAACACTTTGGGTGCAACATGTATTCTATATTAAACGCACACGACACTTGAAACTTATTTGAAACTTACTCTATCCATTTAAACATGAAACATGAAACTTGTGAATCTTGAGACTTTTTGTGCAATGTGAACGTTTAATTCTTGTGTGTAGTTATGCCTTAACAATAGTAGCGCTATAGGAGTAATGCACCTCCCCGTTAGTCTTTGGGGTATTGTTAGGAGGAGACATATCAACCTCCCGTTAAACTTTGGGTTAGGTACTTTAACGCATTGGGAAACTTGGGCTATCACTTGGACTACGTAAACTAGCACGTTGAAACTATTTTGTTATGTTCATGTTGGATATGAGATTTTATTCTACTAGGCTATGTAAACAAACTTGTATACTCGCTCTTTGCTTTTGCATTGAAACTCTATTTTAATACATGTTGCAGGTTGATAATTGAAGTATGGATGATTCATGAAACAAGTTTAGGGTGGACTAGATACACGCCTAGAATAATCTATCTTTTGTTGTTATGTTACTTGTTGAAACAATGTTGTTATTTCCTTTTTGAATCATGTATGACTTTTAGTTTTGAAATGAAATTTGAATTTAAATTAATTATTGTCACATAGTGTTATGACGTTTTGAGCAATCTACACACTTCGTCTCATCCCGATGTTTCCGCCATCGGTTGGGGTGTGACAATTGTCAAGGAGGAGTCTGTTGGTGCATATCCTGTGACAACAGCTTAATAGTTTGATTAATTAGTCTTTGGATATTTTGTAAGGGGCTTAGCTTATTGGTAGTGAGTTATTTGTTGTAATGGGCTTGGAAAATGGCCTAGCCCAGTAGGAAGCCCAGTTCATAGACATGTAGTATATAAACATGTTTTGTGATTAGGGTTTTAGTTGTTAGAAGAGTTATTGGAGGCTAGAGAGAGAAAACGTAGAGAGAGAAAGAAAATTCCAAATTTAGGGTTTATAGACAAGATCACAGAGAGTGGCTGTGAGGTTGTGAGGTCTTGAATTGATTGTAAAACTGATTGTTTGGATAATCAATAGAAGACCTGATTAATTGGAATTTCTGTTTTCTACTCGTTTCTGTAACAAATCTGATCTAGAGGATTCCGCACTCTAGGTTAGACATACAATTCTGTGACGATCCATACGACTCAAGGGGACCTACAGTTCCTAGATTTGTTTACACTTTGGATGGATTTTGAACTATGTATGAAAAGAGAAATGGAGATTTGATGGACACTGTTAAGCAGTTTACTAAAAAAGATCTCAGAATTGACATTTCTAAGACAAATATGAAATAGTTGATTTAAAATTTGATGGTTGTTATTTTGGGATTTTAATAATTTGTTCCGAACTCATATTTATTACTTCATCAAGTTATGCTAATTTTGGTTTATGGATTTGTTATTATCATTTATTGCTAAAATTCAGCAACAAATTTCAGTAATCTAGAACTTTACGGGGCCATCTAGTCGCATTTAGAGCTGACCGGAAGATTTCGGGACAGTCCGTACTTTTCCAGCAACATAAGGGACACAAAATACATAAAAAATTTTGCAAAGAAGACCCTACAATCTGCTAGAAATGGCTGGACAAAACAGCCATAAAAATCCGCCAAAGAAGATTCTAGAATTCCGTAACTATCGTGATATTTATGTAAAAAATATCAAGATATGATAACTAGGATTTTTTGTAAGGAGTGTTCTTCTAGATAGTCCTGCAACTACTATAAATAGGTATCATGTGGGCTCATTTGGGACATCCCAAAATACTTGTAAACATCCCTATCAACTTGTAAACTCATAACTCCCTTGTACACTTTCTTTGTTAATACAAAGCTTTTCACTTGTATACTTGTGTTCAAGTATCACAAGCAACACATTTGCGATCCAACGTTCCCTCTAGCAACTTTCACAACCAAAACCTAACGACCCTAAAGTTGGCAAGGCTTACAGCTTAGACCGGGATCTAAGGCCGCACCCTAAACTTGGTTTTGTTGCTATTTTAAGTTATAAACTCACAATTAAACTTGTTTTTAAGTATGCAAGGTGTCTTTGAGTATGATGTAGGGGTGAGCATATTTTGGTCCGGTCCGAAAAGACCCGAAGACCAACCCGAATAAATACCCATACCGACCTGAACCGTATATGCTAAGTATTGAAATCGGTTCTTATGTTTAACCATAATTCGGGTTCGTGTCGGGTCGGTCCAAAAACTACAAAAAAAAACCAAGTTAAAAACTTTGGATGAAGTTAGTGTATCATGTGGTCACTGGGCTGCTGGGCTATGGCCCATTTGCAAACTTCTTATCTTAATAACAACTAACCTAATTTCTATGAAAGTATATCACGACAGAATTTCAATCACCCCAACTTCATTCGAATCACCATCACCAGCTACTTGAATCATTCTTAATACATCAAAATTATGGCTGCGTTGTCGAGGTACATGACTACATACTCTTATAGACAACAGACATTAATCGATATATACAAAGAAACAAATCGATAGCATCATAAAGTTCCATTTATTCAGAACTTATCATGTTTTGAACAACATTTTTTCGGTGTCGTTTTATTTCTGTTTACACTTAGATTGAACTGAAATGGAGGTGTAATTTGGTACACAAGGTTATGTAATTTGAAGATTGAAAAGCTCTTGGTAGTTGGAACTGTTATTTGGTTACCACCACATCGACTGCACTGAAATGGATATGTAATCTGAATTCTAAAACATATAAACTGAAGCAATCGGGATGGGTCGGTTCATTACCCATGCGCCATGTTAGCCGACCTAAACAAGAACTGGAACCGAGTATTACTTTTGGGTATTTTTTTGGGGTAGTATTTTTAGGTGTGTTCAGGTATCTGGTCGGGTTTCGTTCGGGTCGAGTCGGTTCCTATAAAATGCTCACCCTTAGTATGATGTATGTATAAATGATATCGTGAATGTATAGTATGTCTAGGTTTCACACAGAAAGGTTTATTTTATGTTTAGTTATATAACAAGTGAGTATGGATTTAGCATGATATTTACAGAATCTGAATTCCCATTATGATCGAATCTCGGATTAAAATGATTGATATGGAATACGACTACAAGTTTCTGAAACTGGAAAGTACAAAAGTACGGAACGTTACAATATTGTTCTTCGCTCGGAGACAAACCTAGGTGTGGCTTTGGCAATCACTGCAGCTCTACAGTTCAACCACCGCACTTTGATACATGTTGGGCCAAATACCCGACATTCATGTTAGGCCAATAATACCGCACGTATGATCAGATGCTCCTGCTTCAATAACAGACGTCTCAGCCTCTTCTCCAACTCATGCAAGCGCGCTCTCGCTGCGGCAAGGTGTTCTTCCCTACCACTTGGAATCCTGGTTCTGCGACTTAGAGTATACATCCTTACTAGACTTCGTTGCTCATCCAAATCATTTCTAGCTACCTCGATTTAGGTCTCCAACTCTGCAAACCTGTTTACATGGTTCATTGCAATGCTTACTGATTGGTGATCTCGTTTCCAAGGTACGTGCATTTATAGGGCTGATGGTGGAATACTTTTATTTCATGTGCATGTTATTCTTCCAATTACATTGTTCTTGTTGCGTCCACCTGTTATTCGTCATTGCTTATACATATCACACCATTTCGGATATCCGAATATCCGAAAATATCCCAAGTATCCGAAAATATCCGAAAAATATCCAAAATATCTGAAAAATATCCGAAACATCCGAAAACTTATATTCGGATATCCGAAACTATCCAAAATATTTGTTTCCGAATATGAAAAATAATAATAAAAAGAAAACTTAAATAAAAAGTTGGATTTTCGGATATCCGTATCCGAAATTTCGGATACGGATTCAAATAGAGAAATCTGGTATCCGAAAATTTCTGATATCCGAAATTAGCTACACCATATCTATACAGGATATAGCGAAATTAAAAGAATTTGATATAATTTATCTCAATAATTTGAATTAAATTTTGTTTTCTCTCTCGTTAATATATGAAGGCACAATATGAAAGGTTTAGTCTGAGCTGAAGAACCGGATAAGGATATTATTGAGCATTAACACAGAGCTAGTGTGGTTGATAAGAACTACTCTTTTTGACTCAACTGAGAGACAACATCATCTTGCTACCATGAGGTCTAGGCACGAAGAAGTTATGGCATCACTTATGGGAGAGATTGCTCTTGCAGAAGATCAAGACTTTATATTCGCTAGAGAAAATAATATTCAGAACAAAGAGAGGAGGTTTGAGGAACTGAGAGGGATAATATCTGCTATCGACAATGAGAATGTATCCAATGAAGAGCTTGCTGAGATTGAAGATTTATTATCCGGTGTTTGGCATTCGCAAATGGCCGAACTTGTTGAAACTGAACTAAACAACTGGAAAGCATTGGTATCTGATGTGGAAAGCAATGCCATGGGTGTATATGAAACTGAGCTGGTCTTAGTTGTTTTTGAGTTCAACGGAGATGTTATGCAGCAGGTGATAAAGCCACAAATTACTGAAGAATTACATATGAGGATGGCTATGATCCATTTTAGGATGGAAGTGGATTTTGAGATATCTAAGCATTTATCAACAGTTGAACAACAACTGCAGGTCAAACTTAATGAGCACAAACAACACTTGAGCAAAAGGGAGTAGAAGAGTTATGTTCTTTTGGTAACTTCAAAACTTGTTCTTGAAGAGTTGAAACAAGATATATTCTTTTGGTAACATCAAAACTTGCCTTTTTTTCTCTATTATTGTGGTGGTTGCTTACTCTGTTTTTTTTTTGTAACTAAGATGGCTTTAGGATCTGCTAATCGTTGAGTACTATTTTGTTGAAATGAATTGCTTCTGTTGAAAAAGCTCTTATCTGCTTAAAAACAAGATATATTCTTTTGGTAACCTCAGAACTTGCTTTTATTTATGTTATTGTGATGGTTGTTTACTGTGATTTTTTTTAACTAAGATGGCTTTAGGATCTGCTAACCATTGAGTAGTTTCTTGTTGAAATGAATTGCTTCACTGCTGGGAAGTCATGGAAAATGCATGTGCGCACGCCTACACACTGATTCATCTCCATCGATATAATTTTTATCTGACTCAAGTCCTTCAAATGATTTTATCTATAATGTTCTATAAACGTCAAATTTTATTATGAAACCATCTATGTATTAACATATTGGTAGAAAGAGTACCATGATTAAAAGAGATAAGAGAATCAAATGGATTTTCTAGTATATTTTCAAGAACTGGAACCGAGTATTACTTTTGGGTATTTTTTTGGGGTAGTATTTTTAGGTGTGTTCGGGTATCGGGTCGGGTTTCGTTCGGGTCGAGTCGGTTCCTAGAAATGCTCACCCTTAGTATGATGTACGTATAAATGATATTGCGAATGTATAGTATGTCTCGGTTTCACACAGAAACGTGTATTTTATGTTTAATTGTATAACAAGTGAGTATGGATTTAACATGATATTTACAGAATCTAAATTCCCATTATGATCGAATCTCGAATTAAAATGATTGAAATGGAATACGACTACAAGTTTATGAAACTGGAAAGTATAAAAGTACGGAACGTTACAATATTGTTCTTCGCTCGGAGACAAACCTAGGTGTGGCTTTGGCAATCACCGCAGCTCTACAGTTCGACCACCGCACTTTGATACATGTTGGGCCAAATACCCGACATTCATGTTGGGCCAATAATACCGCATGTATGATCAAATTCTCCTGCTTCAATAACAGACATCTCAGCCTCTCCTCCAACTCATGCAAGCGCGCTCTCGCTGCGGCAAGGTGTTCTTCCCTACCACTTGGAATCCTGGTTCTGCGACTTAGAGTATACATCTTTACTAGACTTCGTTGCTCATCCAAATCATTTCTAGCTGCCTCGATTTAGGTCTCCAACTCTGCAAGCCTATTTACATGGTTTATTGCAATGCTTACTGATTGGTGATCTCGTTTCCAAGGTACGTGCATTTATAGGGCTGATGGTGGAATACTTTTATTTCATGTGCATGTTATTCTTCCAATTACATTGTTCTTGTTGCGTCCACCTGTTATTCGTCATTGCTTATACATATCACACCATTTCGGATATCCGAATATCCGAAAATATCCCAAGTATCCGAAAATACCCGAAATATCCGAAAATATCCGAAAAATATCCAAAATATCTGAAAAATATCCGAAACATCCGAAAACTTATATTCGGATATCCGAAACTATCCAAAATATCTGTTTCCGAATATGAAAAATAATAATAAAAAAACTTAAATAAAAAGTTGGATTTTCGGATATCCGATTCACTATCCGAATCCGTATCCGAAATTTCGGATACGGATTCGGATAGTGAAATCTGGTATCCGAAAATTTCTGATATCCGAAATTCGGATATCTGGTTTTGAATACCCCTAGCTACACCATATCTATACAGGATATAGCGAAATTAAAAGAATTTGATATAATTTATCTCAATAATTTGAATTAAATTTTGTTTTCTCTCTCGTTAATATATGAAGGCACAATATGAAAGGTTTAGTCTGAGCTGAAGAACCAGATAAGGATATTATTGAGCATCAACACAGAGCTAGTGTGGTTGATAAGAACTACTCTTTTTGACTCAACTGAGAGACAACATCATCTTGCTACCATGAGGTCTAGGCACGAAGAAGTTATGGCATCACTTATGGGAGAGATTGCTCTTGCAGAAGATCAAGACTTTATATTCGCTAGAGAAAATAATATTCAGAACAAAGTGAGGAGGTTTGAGGAACTGAGAGGGATAATATCTGCTATCGACAATGAGAATGTATCCAATGAAGAGCTTGCTGAGTTTGAAGATTTATTATCCGGTGTTTGGCATTATGGCCGAACTTGTTGAAACTGAACTAAACAACTGGAAAGCATTGGTATCTGATGTGGAAAGCAGTGCCATGGGTGTATATGAAGCTGAGCTGGTCTTAGTTGTTCTTGAGTTCAACGGAGATGTTTTGCAGCAGGTGATAAAGCCACAAATTACTGAAGAATTACATATGAGGATGGCTATGATCCATTTTAGGATGGAAGTGGATTTTGAGATATGTAAGCATTTATCAACAGTTGAACAATAGCTGCAGGTCAAACTTAATAAGCACAAGCAACACTTGAGCAAAAGGGAGTAGAAGAGTTATGTTCTTTTGGTAACTTCAAAACTTGTTCTTGAAGAGTTGAAACAAGATATATTCTTTTGGTAACATCAAAACTTGCTTTTTTTCTCTATTATTGTGGTGGTTGCTTACTCTGATTTTTTTTTTTTTTGTAACTAAGATGGCTTTAGGATCTGCTAACCGTTGAGTACTATTTTGTTGAAATGAATTGCTTCTGTTGAAAAAGCTTTTATCTGCTTAAAAACAAGATATATTCTTTTGGTAACCTCAGAACTTGCTTTTATTTATGTTATTGTGATGGTTGTTTACTGTGATTTTTTTTTAACTAAGATGGCTTTAAGATCTGCTAACCATTGAGTAGTTTCTTGTTGAAATGAATTGCTTCACTGCTGGGAAGTCATGGAAAATGCATGTGCGCACGCCTACACACTGATTCATCTCCACCGATATAATTTTTATCAGACTCAAGTCCTTCAAATCATTTTATCTATAATGTTCTATAAACGTCAATTTTTTATTATGAAACCATCTATGTATTAACATAGTGGTAGAAAAAGTACCATGATTAAAAGAGATAAGAGAATCAAATGGATTTTCTAGTATATTTTCAAATGGTATAGTTTTTACATATAATTTATAGATTAAATTACAAGTTTTGTCCTTTATGTTTACATCAAATTTCAGGCGCTGTCCTTTTGGCCAAAAGTTAACAGACGCTGTCCTTTACCTTTCAAAATCTTGCACGTTTTGTCCTTTAGGCCAAACCCAGTTAGAATATTTGGTTAAATCTGGTCATGTGCTTGCACATGAGGGCACTTTTGTCATTTTATCTCCTCAGGGACTATTGTGTAAAATATCTTATATTTAGGGGCTAGTTTCTAAAAAATAAAAAGATTATAAAGAAGCCCTCTCTCTCTATCAGACGTGATCTCTCTCTCTCTTTTCTCTCTCTATCGACTCCAACTTTCTCAGATCTGGAGGGTGGCTTTAGCGGTGGTGAAGGAATTGGTGGTGGTAGATTAGATTGAAGGTGGGTGCGTGGTTGATGGTGGTTGTTGGTGACGGTGGAAGTGGATGGTTCCAGATGGTGGAAGATGGGTGGTTCCAGATGGTGGAAGATGGTTCCTGATTCTGTGATTCAAGGTTAAAATTCTGACAACGGTGGAGACCGATGTCTAGTGGTGGTGGCGGTGGGTTTTGAGTGTGGGTATTCATGGATATCGATTTTGTTTAATCGGTTGTTTATCGATTTTGTTGAACAATTCGTTTTTAGGGATTTGGGGATTTTTGGAGGATGTTGGTTGTTGATTAGGAGATGGTGGAGGGTGGTGGTAGGCAGCGGTAGATGATGAAAGGCAGTTGTGGTGGTGATGGCGGCGGCGGTAGGTGATGTGGAGTGGCGGTGGCAGGTGGTAGATGGTACGAGTAGGTGGGTGGTGGCAGTTACAGATGGTATGGGGTTCGTGGGTGGTGGTGGTGGGTTAGGTGCGGTGGATGAAGGGGTGGTTTTGTTGGTGGGTTAGGTGCGACGGTGGGTGAAGGCGTGGTTTGTGGTGGTGGGGTAGGTTCGGCGGTGGAGGTGATGTTATAGGCGATTGCAGGTGGTGGTGGTCGGAGACTCGATGCCGGAATTATTTTTTAGGGTTTTTGATATTTGGGTTTGTTGAGAATGGTCAAGGGGATTAATTTGATGCAAGTAGCAGTGAATGTTTGGTGGTGGTGGTTGCGGCGGTGGAGGGTGGTGGTGATGGTGATGAAGGGTGGTGGTGATGGTGGTTAGTAATTTACTCTATATAATAATAATAATAATAATAATAATAATAATAATAATAATAATAATAATATTTTAATTTTTTTTGTTTTATTTTTAAATAATATTAAATAAATGAGGTAGAAAGACTAAAATGCCCTCTAACTAAAAAATCTAACGGAGTTTAGCCTAAAGGACAAAACGTGCAAGATTTTGAAACGTAAAGGACACCGCCTGTCAAGTTTTGGCCTAAACGACAGCGTCTGAAATTTGATGTAAACATAAAGGACAAAACTTGTAATTTACTCTAATTTATATTCAGAAATAATTTGTGAGATTATGCACTAGATGGATCAAAAGTCAAGACCCCAAGCACTAGACGGGATTTTGGGCACATCCAATGAAATATGGGCTTACTTATTTGGGCTACTTTACTAGTGCGAACCAATGAACGAGCTCACATTGGCTTGAAAATTTGTATGAGCCCACTAGTGCGACCAAAATCGGCTTGATTGAAACCTCTGATAACAAATTACATTTCTTATAATATATATATTTTGAACGGATAACTCACACACACTCTAGTTCTACTAAATCTAATTTTTGTATAATATGAGACTAGAACCTTCATCCACTTGAAGATGAACACCATTATATATACACCTTTAATATCATTATAATCTAATAAACAATATAACTTGAGAAATAAGAATCAACCAACAAATATATAATTATAGGGGTTAAATTATTCTACAAAGGCTCCTAATTGTAAGAAGTATAAGAAGGATTTATAGAGTAACAAGTGTCTAAGAACCTAAAACCTAAACCCACTAAATCACCACCCAAAACCTAAACACCCACCTCCACCCCACCCCACCCCGCCATCACCCAAAAACCTAACCCCCCCCCCCCCCCCCCCCCCCCCCCGCAAAAAAAAAAAAAACAAAACAAAACAAAAAACCCCCCAAAAACCTCAAAACGGCATCCGTGGTGGTGGGTGTTTAGGTTTTTTTTTTTTTTTTTTTTTTTTTTTTGTGAAGTGGGTTTATTTCTAGGAGCCTTTATACATTTCTTATTTTTATAAGCCTTTGTATTTGATGCTAATCATGAAACGTGGATACGGTTTATAGAGAAAAATAATATATCTTGCAAAGTCAAATCTTTCATAACAAAGTAAATTAGCATTTAGTACTAGTCGCATCATTTTACATACGAATATGATTATAGATGTTCTTGATCACTTACTAGTGCTTGTTCTTCGTTGTAAACAAAGGATCGACATGAACATATCACAACTTAAAAACACATACATTATCATTCAACGTTAATGTTTGTTCAAGAACTAATATTCATGATAAAACAATCACTTTGTTCTTGATTCACATGAAACTTAGACGTAGATCCAACGACGGATGTCGTTGTTGATAATTATTCTCCATTTCCGTCCCACACGTATAGACTGTTGTATATGGCGACGTATTCTCTTTGCATTCATGATCATTCGTGTACACTTTTGTCTTCTCCGACTGGTCAGAGAAGGCAAGAGTGTTCACAGGAAAAAGCTGTAACGTTTCTATCACCCTTCCAGATTCCGACACCTCAACCAAATCTATACATTAACACAACAAAAACAAAAAAAAAATATAAATAAGTCATGCTGTCACATCAAACATTAATTAAAAACATAACGTAACATAACATAACATGACATAACATAAAATCACTTACGTTGTTTTGTAACATGAGTAACATCATTCTGATCATTTTCAACATAAACACGACGACGTTTTTGTCTCTCTCTAGCTTTATGGTTCTGAAACCAGTAAAAAACATTCTTGCTCTCAATCTTACCATAAAAGCTCAACTGGGAAGATATCTTTTGAATCTGATCAGTACTAGGTGTTCTTAAACCGGATCTAAACAAGTCAGTCAACACTTTGACTTGTTCATTAGTAGGGTTCCACCGACCACACTTACTACCGGCGGCACCAGTAGAAGTACTGCGGCTAGGTTTGAGACCAAAACCTGACATTCCCTCATCCATATTTAGATTTCTGAAACGTTGGGTCTTTTTGTGTGTGATCAGCTGCTGTTTCTGAACTGAAAAGATACAGCGTACGTGTTGGTGCATTATATAGTACAGTTTAAGGTTTATTATATTTGGGAAATACAAGTAAGTGGAGGAAAATAAGGTTTTTGTTTAGTAGTGTGTGTGTGTGGTTTATAATAATAATATTGCTTTGAATTTAGGAAAGGGATGGGAGAGTTTTGAGGATTTGATCCCTTTATTTAATTCAAATGTTTTTTCTGCTTGGTTTTTTGTGTAATCTTTGATACAGATAGACATGCACAAAGCTGCATTTTTTTTTTTTTTTTTCTAAATCCCTTTTTATAAGGTGTTAAGTTAAAACGATTTGTTACACTTATGTTGTTTTAAGTTTTATAATATTATTATTATAATTTATAAACATTTTTTGGTGATAATATTCTGTGATTAAAATATGAGAAGAGATATGATTGGACTATTAATCATGTAGTTAACGCGACCCATTGTCTATTGGTTTTGAAATTTGGACTACCGATAAGGGCGTAGGATGGATTATTTAGGAGGGAGAAGAGAGGAAAAAAAATCCACGAGGCGTTATTGGCAAAACAACAAGTGATGAAGTGACTATCGTATTTAGACTTCCCATTATAGATGCTTTAATCGTATACGTCCTTCTCAAACAAATGTTTATGCATAAGGCCGTATTTTAAAAAAAATCATATTGAAATTGGAATAAACACAAAAGACATATAAAACCAAATCAAGTCGTATACACTAAAATTCCAAAACATTTTTGTTTTGTCCCAAGAACCTATTACCGAAAACTCATGAAACCCCAACAATATCCAACTAACCAGTGAGATCAGGTAAATCATATCTTGAACTAGACACATGAATTTCAAAAGGTTATGACATAAACTAGTTGAAACTTGGAAGTAGGATTATCATTTTTTTATGATTACGTCACCTCTTGAAGGTTTACATTTAAATACTTGTAAGCGTATGAAAATGAAAAACAATATGTATTATTACATTAACAATATAGTTTTTGTTTGTCTTATATATATATATATATATATATATATATATATATATATATATATATATATATATATATAAAAGTTGGATAGAACGTTGACATTAAATATATTCCACCCTTTGTTACATGTGTTAACGATACTAAAAGCTAAGATTGGGTTACCTTTCGTCAATTTGTTCACATTTGGAAGATATTCGACAGAGATGTATACAATATAAAGATATATGAATTATAGTTTTTTAACAATATGTTATGTTTAATGAATTATAATATGTTGTGTTTAATGAATTATATACATTTGATGGGAAAGTAGACACATTGGAAATGGTTAATGCCAGTGACTGAAAGTCAAAGATTAAATTGTCTGCTTTGAGTTGGACGGTTGTGATCAGTGTTCCCTCATCCCTCCTCAGTTTAGTTTTTCCTATTTTATTGAAAATTGTGGTATTGTATTTTATTTCGTTTTTACTTGATTGTGACCATTAGAACATGTATAATTGTTTTATTTTTAACTGTTATGTCAATATATGTGGCTGTTATATCTTACTTTTTTTTTTTTGTATGTAATGGTTTAACTAACTATTTATCTTTCATTAAAATATTAGTTAAATCGAATAAATTAAAAACAATAAAAAAACATTTGAGTTGGCATGTGATCATTTGGTAGTGAAGGTTGAAGGTTTGTGAGTTGCAGAGATATCCGACGTTAGTGCCCTAACGCCCTAAAGCTTTCATGCCTTTAACGTCGGAGATGGAGCGGTGTATCACGCCAATAACGCCTCACAATTGTCCAAGTATACGTGGGCATTAGCCCATTATGGATAGACTCGGGTATATATTGTTATAATCATTTTTATTTTCTGAAATTGACGTGAAAAAGCAGAGAAACTCACTCGGAACAGTCATACATCTTGTACATATATACAACCCATGATTGAATGTTTCTTTCACATGCATGTCAACTATAATGCCATTAGTCAAATTTAACCCCTTAGAAAACCACATAGCTAGCGTAAGTCGCGCTTTAAGTGCTCCCGCCATATAAGAGAGTATTGTTGTTACCCCGTGAATTTTTCTTAACAAGTTCTTAATCAACAAAAAAATGTTATTACCTTTTTCGTTTATAAATAATATAATATTTGACTAAACTTATAATATTCCTCAAACATGTAAAGTATTTTGTAATTTATATAAAAGTTGTAATAGTTGTTAAAAACCCAAATCTAGTGGAAGATGTATAAAGGGTTGATGAAGCCAAAGAAGAAAGAAACTAAAATTGGCTTTTATGGTGGCATATGGCATTTGTCTTTTGTTTGGTAAAGTGAGTTGCTTTATTTTAGGGAACTTCAACGGAGATCACTTTGCATATTGGTTGTTGGAAGGTTGAGGAAACACATTTGACCAAACATTTTTTGTAACATATGATTTGTCTCTTTTCACTAGCATTTTGAGGTTTCGAAAATGGGAAAAGTTCAAATCAAAAGAAGGTCTTGCACACATCCTAGAGTTGTAGATATTTGACCATCTTCAAAAAGTTGGTGTTGAACATCAAATTTTCAAGTGTATATTAAACATGTAGATACTTAAAGAGTGATTTTTTTAGTTAATGGAGTAACCAAAAAGAAAAAAAGAAAAAAAAAACTTGGTTATATAATATATTTCTTTATAACAATAATAAAATGACCTCTTAAAAACATGAACCAAGTATTAGACGCTTATCAAGAAAAGAAGGATAAGCACTTAACATCTATCTCTTTTTGCACAATGCAAGATAAATAACATTTAATTATTATAGAAATAATATATAAAATGCATCAAACCCCATGTGTATAAACAATACGCATGCTTGTAATTATTTTTACCGTATCAAGAAAATAAAAGAAAGAAAAAGGGAAAAGGGAACGTAATGCATTTGATTTTTTTACTTTTAGATAAACATGTTTTATAAAATAAAAATAAATGTGTAAAAAGAAACAAGCACGATATCTTTTCTTTATGTGTATGTTTTATAATTTGTATAAATCCTTATATGTTCATTATGTGGTATATTTTCTATTTCTGATTCTGATTAAGTTTTGGTTTGATGTTTTTGTTTTGACTAGGCAAGAATGGACCTTAATAAAAAGTGTTAGTGAACTTTGATTTAATTATGATATCCAAAAGACTTTTTATTATTGAGAACATGATTACAAGCAACGCTATGGTGGCTTTTGGAATTTTCCATTGTCTAAAGAATATAACAGGTTGGTAGGCCTTAGTTTCATTTTCGGCTCCCTATGATTGATAATCTTTTCTAGCTTTTATTCACACAAAGTTGAGCATTCCTTATGGTTGTGTCTCAATTTTAATCGTCTCATCTTTGGTTATTGTTATTACTTGGGGTTGTCGAGATTGATCACGAAAGCTAGAGTGCTTGATCCATAGGGTATATGTAGGGTGCTCTTGTTGTGAGCGACATTTTTTAAGGATGACGTGACGTTTAGTAATACTAGCAGTTTGAGTAAGACCATTTCATGAAGTTTTAAACAAGTTAACCAGATTCACAAATCATATTTTCCTTATACAGAGTCATCTATAGAATATATGTTTTATCCGCTAACGAGTATCATAGGTATGATGCAAGACATTGTGCTCATTCTTGCTCCACAATAATCTGAGGTGACCAAGAATAATTTTAACTTTTTAAGTAATAAAAATGTGATGGTAACATTTGTTCAATACATATCTAATTATATTTGTATGGTTTTACATATGCTACCACCTTCATTGATCTTAATTGAAATTTTGAAGTAGATTGATAAAAATTTAAGACTATAATGTTAATCTCGTGGATCCATGCATGTTTCTTACGTAAATTAATATATACTAAAATAAGGACCCGAATCAATATATGAGTTCTGGGAGCATCCGCATGCTCTCGATCCGAAGGTCGTATGAAATATGATGCAATTGACCCGGGATAATTTATTTTTTACAACGATTACAATATAATAGTACGTTGATAACAAAGTTATCCACAGCGTTAGAATCTACAAAACTCCACCTTCAACTAACACATCAAAATAAACATTGGATATTAGTAAAAACCTACATATAATAAAATTTAAAATTCATTAAATATAAAATATACATAAAATAAAAAAATAGAAAAACATACAACAAATAATAAAATAAAACTCATAATATTAAACATATTTAAAGATGGTTGATTGAATCAAAAGAGCAATCTGAACTAGTTGAGTGTCCGTCTTCCCATCGGTCATAGTTCCTCATACGTCCTACAAGGTCAATATCTTACACGTCCTCTGAATTAGGCGTGTAGTCCTCTCTAGGGTCAGTGATGCACTCGTCCTCTGAATTGGGGGACGTACACGTCTTTCACAAGTAGTTGGCTAAAGGCATGCATGAATGGCCAATTCCACTCTTTGTTGGTCCATCTCACTGATTTATCAATGTGAGGCATAGGGTTTGCAAGGCGTTCATAATAAAAAATGAATAACCTCAACCTATATTTGAGATGATGTTGAGAGTAAAATGATTTAAGATGATAGTGGGTGTGTTAAGTTGAGAATGAAATGGTTTGAAATGAGAATTTGTAGGCTGAGTTGAAAGTGAAATGGTTTGAATAAGCGCGGGGTTTAAATTTTAACCAAATATTTTTTATTTATTTAACCTTAATGGTCATGGGGGAAGGATCCACCATAACTGATCCGGACCAAGTCCTTGGGGATAGCCCTAGCTTCTCGGACTTACAAGTTACAACCCCCTTGCCTAAAGTGAGTCTTGTTGAAAGACGATTTAACAACGATCCCCACACATGAATATTCATTTTTTTTGGAACATATTTATTCCACCTCGTAACATGATTCCATTTAGAAAAGTAACATGATCAATGTATTTTTTAACTGATTTTACCCGAAATTGGTTTTCTAGATTAAAATCCCACACCCACTTATCTTTCGAATCAGAAAGGGTTATATCCTCTAGAGCCAAAGTTAAATAAGCTAAATGGATTCCAAATCGTCCCTTGGCACCCTTCTCTAATCCTAACAGATTCACTCGAACACTTATGGTAGCATCTATATTATTCTCCAAATAAAACAGTCTATGAAATCGAGAACATAAATATCGTCTCCCAGCCAAACCTCCTTCCAAAAAGACGTATTACTACCATCACCAACTTTCTTCTAATTGAAGACAAAGGAATAATGTCATGACTATGTAAATCATGAATAACTCTGACAATCTTAGGCTAAATCTTTGTGCCTGTAATGCTAGAAGTCATACCAGTTTCATCTAACTTATCTCCGTGGATATTTTTTAACACCCGAACCCAAAATACGACGTATGTGTCCGATATTTTTATTTCTACAAACTTTGTAACAATTTACAATTTATGAAAGCTTCAAAGTATGTTATCTAACAAAACTATGTTTCTTATGAATAAAAATAGATGAAATTGGTAATATACAACAACAAAGGACCATCAATGAATTTTGCATATAACATCAAATTTGACAAAATGAAGTAACGTACATGTTAAATAATAAACAAATTTGCAGTTGACAAAGTTTTGGAAATTATCAATTGTATACACGGACATTGATTCCCTCATCGGCTTTTGTGTGCATGGGCATTACAAATTTATAAAATATCTGCATGATCAAATAATAATATTACAAACTTGATAATATATCATTAACTTACTAATAAGTATGTCACATAGTCAAATTTACTCTTACACAAGTTGACTTAATATATTCATGATATACAATAATCTAGATAGGTGTTTGATATCCAGGAATGAAAAATGAAATAGAATGGAATGGATCATTACGTGGAAATGAAGAAAATGATGTTTGGTTGGTCAATATAATGGAATCACCAATTTTACAAGACATTTCATTTCCTCAAAATCATTCATCCACCCTCCATGTTTTTTTCATTCCATCCCATTTTGTACCATTCATTAACACCACAACCACCACCCACCACCGACGCCATCGGCGCCTCCACCTGCAACTCGTCACCGCCTCCGCCGCCACCCTGACAGCCACCACCGCCGTCGCCACCACCCGCCACCATTGCCACCCACCACCGCCACCAACCACCACCACCGCCAACGCCACTCACCGTTGCCACCCACCACCACCGTCGATGCCACAACCACCGTTACCACCGCTGCCGCCACCCTCCGTCGTTTAAAAAATAGTTTATATAATCCGTTAGGCCAAAGAGCCTTTTTTGGCTTAGTCGAGGAAGTTAAATCCTTATCTACAGCTCTGATTCTCGTCATGAAATGTCCCCACACCCCTTTCACGTCTAGGGGTGGTGTTCCACGCATGATGCCTCCACACCCTTTCTATGCCCTTCATAACACGTCTTTTTATCACAAATTATCATGCACAAATGAAGACAATATTTTAGATATGTTTTCTTTCGCACCAATTAACTTATAATGTTAACAAACCTCAAGAGGTTTACAATTAACTTATAATGTTACCATAAGTGAATACTATTGCCGATTTATATCGTCTTATTTTAGGTGTCTCATATTTTTTATGTATTAAAAATTTGTACTATAATGTATGTGTCATATTTTATTGTAAAGTATAAATTTACAATGCATATAAGACAAATACATAAACCACGTAAGAGTATGAGTATTAACCATCTCCATAAGTTTTGTTTACCAAAGTAAAAATTAACTTAAAATATCGTTAGATGTAATTAAGTTGTCTTGTATAGATAAATGTTGATTGTTAAATTGACAAATAATTTCTCATTTTAAGTTGATAGAATAGAATGGACATGATCATTAAAGACATAAATATTACATTATTTTTAATGAGTCTATAACATAATTAAACACAAAAATAACATAGTTGTAGAGAGAAAGAAAGTAAATATCATTAAATTACTTCATACGTCACTAACTCAAGCTTATATGTGTGATTTAATGTTGAAACTTTTTGATGATTTATAAATTATCTTTCATATGTTTTATAGGAGTTTTGAAGAAGAAAAAAAACAAGTGTGGGGTATTAAATAAATAAATATTAAGTTGTTTAACTTATGTGGTCGGAGTGTAATTGTTGGAACAAGTGAAAGGGTCAATTTGCTCACTCCAATTCCCAACCATGTCCTTGACCACCCATGCCCTTAACTTTTATGAAAAATATGGAGACAAGCTAAAATCATGTGTAAATTGTAATTGTAATTGTAATTCATTAAATTTAGTACACATACATTTTAATTTTTATTATGTATTCAACATTATTTTTTTTAATGGCCAACGAATCCTTCAAATGGGCTACTGGTGAAATTCACCACATCGGGATACACTCGCCTCCGAATAGGGGCGGATCCAGCATGGTACAAGGGGAAACCCCGCTACGGCTTGGCGTTCCGGCGGTAGTGTAAAATTAGTATAAATTTTGGAAAAATTTGACGTTTTTTCGATTTCGTTACCGCTTTTTTTTATAAAACGTTACGGCTTGGCGGATTTTCTAGATCCGCCACTGCCTCCGAACCGGGGAAAACCCTCACCTAGGGCCGAAGCCCGTGAACACTCGCCCGAAGGCACGACAGTGCGGTGAGGTAAAACCCGCTCAGTTCAAGGATCGAACTAGCGATCTCCACATATTCGTCTAGTCTCCCATTATCACCAGGTGCCGCAGAAAATAATGGAGAGAGTAGGAATCGAACTTGGGTCACTTACCTTACCACTCAATCACCACCTCATTGGCATGTATTCAACATTATGATAGGCTGATTTTTAAATTGATCCACGTCATAACCAAAAACTATTTAATAAAAACTATTGTTACAATTGTGAACTATAATGTCAACTTTTTTTTTTCTCCATTACAGATTTATATCACTTTTGATTATGTCACTTTTATTTCTTTTCTCCGCTACAGATGTATATAACAATGGGTTAAATTATTTTATAAATACTTTTAATTGTAATAAGTGTAAGAAAACTTTATAATAACCTAAAACCTAAACCCACTATATCACCACCCAAAACCTAAACACACACCCCACCCCACCACCACCCAAAAACTGACCCCCCCCCCCTCCCCGGCAAAAAATATATATATTGATAAGTATAGGTTTTTTTGGGTGATGGTGAGTGTTTAGTTTTTTTTTTTTTTTTGTGTGTAGTGAGTTTCTTTTTAGGAGCCTTTCTACACTTCTTATTTTAAGAAGAGTTTGTATTTGATCATAATTCATATAACAATATTGATAAATATAGAATAAGCAGTGTTGTAAAATAAGGTCTCGGAGACCGAGTACTCTCTGAATAATCGTTACAAATTAAGTTGTCGAGACGATTTTATTTAACTTCGCCTAATTACTCGGAATCGATCAAACACGGTCAACCTTATCTAGAATCGGATCTGGTACGATTTTGACTTAAAAATAAAAATAAAACATAACAAGGCTATATCTACCGTATTAAAGAATGATATCATTTCTCAAGAATGAATATCAATTTTTGAAATACTTTACCATCTGAATAGCTCAGGAATGAATATCAATTTTTGAAAATTTTTACTATCTGAAGAGATATTCGCGTATTTTGTTCTAAATATTAGCAAACTTTTGATATTGGCATATATATATATATATATATATATATAATTTCGAAAACTAATTTCTTTGTAACTTAACATGTACGACAGTACGAGTACTCCCTGAGTACTCTCTGCCTAGGTCGAGTACTCACAACTCCTAGTTGACTCATCTAGCAGCGTCTAGCAGCTTCTGCAATCATCACATTAAATGTTAAATTTATCTCTTTCTACATTTTACTTTAATCGTTTAAGAGTTTGACTATTAAATCTTTAAACACACTAAATATTTCTAGTATTTGATTTTTGATGCTAAATATGAAAGCCTAACAAAGTTTGCTTTACTTTTTTTCCTTTGACTTACACCTCTTAATTTTGCATTGCTTAGATCTTTTCTGATATTGAAAAAGGAAAAGATCACCTCTTGATTTTGCATTGTTTAGATCTTTTCTGATATTGAAAAAGGAAAAGACATTGAAAAAAAAGAAAAGATACTAGAATGAAGATAGAAGAACACACAAGGATCTCACCCTGTATAACTGCTAATGGCATAATAACATCTCACATTGTTAAGCTTTGGACCAGTGACGTCGAGTGTTTAAGCTAAAAAAATGTGTTATTCAATGTTTTATTATTATTTTAAATTAAATGGGTATTTGGGCTCACTAAACTTAATGGCAAATAGACTAAGGGGCTGTTTGGCAACGTCTGAATGGCTAAGTGCTGAACCAGTAAGAGGTCTGAATCATTAAGTGCTGAACCAGTAAGAGGTCTGAACCATTAAGAGCCTGTATAATGCTTAACCGTTCAGAGGCAAATGTCTAACCTATTCAGATTAGAGGTCTTAACCATTCAGACTTTGTATAAATCTTAACCATTCAGAGACAAATGTCTGAACCATTCAGACATCTGCTCGTGAAACAAATAGTCTGAACCATTAAGTGCTGAGCCAGTAAGAGGTCTGAACCATTAAGAACCTCATTAAGAGGTAAACAAACAACCTCTAACTTCTAAGGGTGGAGGGTATAGTCAATCACTCTAGGGTGTTTAAGTGAAATCCTACCCAGTAATATTATGCCATGTCAATTCCCCATTCTACTCCCCATTTTACACTCAATCAGGGGGTATAGTCAATCACCCTAGGGTGTTTGAGTAGGTTAAAAAATAAAAAAATTGTGATTGGTTAAAAGGGGTTGGAACCCACCATTTTCTCACTCACTCTCTCTCACCCATTTTGAGTAAACACTCACCGAATTCTCACCCTCTCCAACTCAAACACTCACCCACAATCACAAGGTATAGTCACCGAATTGGTGACTCAAGTCACCGCACAACTCCCCGAGGGTTATACCCTCCACCCTAAACCATAAAATTTATTTTGTAAATGAGCTTATCTTGGGTTGGTATGGGTATACTATTAATTAACATATATATATATATATATATATATAGGGTTAGGATCATGAGTGAACAACATCCTTATTTGTGAACAAAGTGAACTAATCTCAGCCATCTATTTGTTTTTTGATTAAAAGGATAGGATTGTAATTTTACCTTTAATTTTCATAAATTAAATTTAATGCATTTTGTTTTAATTCTTAGTTTCAGTTACATGTTTCTTATTTAAATCATTTTGTTTTAATTCTTGATTTCAGTTACATGTTTCATATTTTGTAGAGATTATACATTTTCTCATAACATATTTACATTCTCTCATTTTCCAACTTCCTTGGATGATGATTCTGTTATTAATAATTAGTAGTGCATGCGGAGTTTGGAAAAAAAAACAAAGATTTTTTTTTTTTTTTTTTGTCCCCATGGCCTCTCAAGTAAATATGGGAAGTAAGGTAAAATAATCTTTAACACCAGATCTACTCTTCTAATAAGAATATAAAAAAAAAATCGCATCAATAGCATTCGTAATTTTTTTATCACATAGTTTATAATACAAGGGGTATAAATTTAAATTTAAATTAATTAAAATGAAGAAATCATCAATAAGATTTTCAATTCAGTTCAGTTTACTAATAAGATTGTAAAGATTTTGCCATCTGTTTCTTTTTAGTAAAAAAGATAAATGTCATACTGTATACAAGCACCATCTGGTACTACACTAAAACTCGTTTCTTTTTAATAAGATTGTTTTTTTTTAAATTTGTTTATCATCAATAGATATTAATTCTCACTTTTTAATTCTTTTTGTATAAATAGTTTGAATATTTGACATCAAGTATGAAGATAGTTATATGTAATAATGTGTCTTTTCCTTAAAATTTTTTATCATCTTTTGTTCAATACATTCCATTCATAGTGTTGTTATACATATATGTACTCTTTAATTTACATGTGTATGTATGTGTATAAAAAAGATATACATATGTGTATAAAACAGTTTGGCTGAATAGAAACTGTGTATAAAATATACATAAACAAAACTAATAAATGGTTTATACACATGTGTACTTGTATTGGATACTCAAAGTATACATATGTATTTTTCAAATTACATATGTATGCATGTGTATAAAACGGATATACGTACGTGTATAAAATAGGTTGGCTGAATAGTAATTGTGTTTATTTTTAAATTGGTAAATTAGTTAATTGGTGAGAGAAATGAAGAGAGAGAATGTAATTAAATATTTAATTGGAAAGAGAACTAGTTAACAATTTACACTTATACCCTTTTCATTTATTTTCTACACATAAATAATTAGAAAATTGTCATTATTATAAATCTCAAGATCTCCTAAATCAATGGACAAGATTTGTTCATTTTGTTCACAAAAACAATATGGTTCATTCTTGAACCCTACCCTATATATATATATATATATATATATATATATATATATATATATATATATATATATATATATATATATATATATATATATATATATATATATATATATATATTGGATTTTTTTTAAAACATGTGCCCCTCGAAATCACGGGCCCTGTGCGTTGGTCCTCGTCGCACACCCTCATCACCGCCTCTGCTTCCAATAGTACAAGATGAGTATAAACGATTACATGCCCCTAACCGTAATTACTAGATACATATTTATACCTAGGTTACATCTTTCGATAGGTGATGGACTGATTGCGACCTTTCCTGTTGTCCCCTCTCTGGGCTGATACTCTTACGTATGTCACTATCTAATTAGTTAGTTATCAGTAGATGCTTGGTTTGTTGTTTAGGCATTTAGCTTATCCTCTTTGTTGGTCTAAACCGATACTCCTTCCTTTCAGTGGCAAAGCCTGAGATTTCCGACCGGGGGTCGAAAACGTATATACCCAAAAATTTGTATACAAAAACTACATACTATCCTCTCCACTACTGAGCAAAAAGTTTGGAGGGTCGGCCGCCCCCTCCCGCCCGTACTATACTACGCCCCTGCTTCCTTTGCTCGAATGTTTTACCATGTTACCCCTTTAGATATCAACTAAACTCCCATGCTCGTATCACTGTTGATTTGCAACTGTACACTCTTTGATAATAGAAAAATAGTGAACTTGATTTAGAAAGTTTTGGGATGCGAAAATAACTACACATTTTATAATATAGTGCATTATATTATCTTAGTAAAGAAATTTGTGTGTTACTGAAGTGATACATTAAGATGTTGGCTTTTTTTTTTTCCTTTTTGAAAACCCAAAATGTTGGACACTTGATCTAATAAATAATACACGATAAATTTTTAATAGTCATCTTTGATAATAGAGACAAAATTAATAATATTTTAATTAGTTCATTTTGTCCTATAGCATTTGGAACCTTAGTTGGCTGCGGTTCCTTTCTGTCTTTGTCTCCTCTTAAAAAATTACTAAAGAGGTTAAATAAACTAACGGTTTTGATTTGGGTAAAACAATATTAATCCACATATAACCAACCATTAATCCACACATGAAAGTCTATATAACATGGGCTTATCGTATATAGCTAATCTTATCGCGAACATCATAATTAAGTTTACGTATTTATTGGAGATATGAAAGCAATAGCTAAGAATGCGAAACACTTTGTATGTAGTTTGTAGTGTTTTCATTACTAGGATTTTACACATTATATGGTACATAAAACAATAATAATACCAGTAGTAATAATATAGTGGGTAAAGTTATTGTACAAATGCTTTTTAAAATTGGGAAATGTACAAAGAAATAATAAATCGCAAAATATAACACAATGTAGAGCAAAATATAACACAATGCCGAAAAATGTAACACAATGTCGAAGAAAAAAGAGACAACGAGTCACAAAAAAATACAATGACGCAAGTATAGAAAAGATATAATGATAAATAAAAAGACGCAATAATGTAAACAAAAAAGTATAAAATCTACAAGCTAAACCCCTAAAAACAAAAACTAAAATCTCACATCGTAGAGTTTGATGAGACGATTCTAGTGCCGCTTAAATGAGATCAATCGGAGTCTATTTGATGTCCTTCTTACGACTTCTTATTTTTACGAAATTTGTATTTATTTTTAACCCATAATATAGTATACCATATACCATATTTTTATGCAAAATGGGACTTTGAATGGTTTGTGTATAAAGTAAAAGTTAGAGAGTAGAAAATAAAAATTTGTGTTAAAAGAGTGAAAAAGTGGAAGGTAATATATTGTTTGAATCCATAAATGGAGAAAACCGAGAAAAATAAAGTGTGTAGAATGAATGAGTTGTAAGAAAGAGGCAGGCAAGCGTGAAATTGAGGCGGCCCTGATTTCCGTCCTTTTCTAAATGGCAACCTCACTAACCCGACCACCATTCCCTTCATTCATGGGAGGGGATCCCCATTTCCATTTCCATTTTCATCAATTTTTTTCACTTTTTCTATAGATTGATGTGACATGACTTGGCCTGTGCTATATTTGGTCTGGACCGAGTGGCCCTAAGGGGATAGGGAGTGGCTTTCGGCAAAGCCAGTTTACCGATCGGTAAACTTTGGCAAACCATTGCCAATCTTTTGCCACATTCATGTTTGCCGAAAATGGTGAGAAATCGGTGAGCCAACACCGCTGCGGCAAAGGGAAGAAGAGGAGAGAGAGAGAGGGGTGTGGGGTGGGGTCCATTCCAATCTCAACCAATCACATCTTTTTTCCTTTTTTTTATTTAAAAAGTTTACCACTCCACCAAACGTTTAAACCATTGCCAACATTTTTCACCAAAGTTTAAACACTTTTGCCTAATTGACATGGCGCGCTCTCATTGGTCGGTTTTTTGGTTTGCCACTTTAAAGTGTTTAACCACTCCTTATACCCTAAGGATCAAAGCTGGAGAGATCTTACTAGGCCCGAACCCGTACCAAGCAAGTAATAGTTGTCTGAGTAGCCTAAACCCACCATCTGCAGTTTTAGAGAGAACCTGTCACCCAAAGGCGTACTGCGGTAAAATCCGGTTGGGATCGGATTTGAACTTGACACCTATGGCCTCAACCCAAATCTTCACTTCTCCTCCAATGCTAATTGAGCTAAAAACTGATTAGAACCTAATCATGATTTTCCATTTGTTGCATACGTAAACTTTACGGTCGCACCAAACCCATCGGATACCAAAAGGCTTGTAGCCTAGCAGTACTAAGGAGTGTAGTAAAATTGTTTCCACCCTATGTCGTTGAGGGTTATGGTGGACATTAGTATAGATTTAGAAATATGTTTAGTGGGTGTGTAAGTTAGCCGATAAAAAACTCAAACCCGTCAATTGAGCAGTTAGGGTTGTGGCATGCATACTGAATAGAGAAATATTTACTTGGGGCACGGTAAAAATGTAAAATCAAGCATTATAATTTTTTAACAACAAAATCTCTATAAACATGGGTAGAAACAAAGGCAAGCAAGAAGCTATAAAAAAAAAAGAGTAAACTTCAATTTTCGTCCCTGTGATTTGCTGATTTTAACACTATTAGTCCAATAGTTTAAAAGTTGCATTTATCATCCAATAGTTTTCATATTTTAACACTTCTAGTCCACCACTCTAACATCCATCTAATAAAGTGGTGGACTAGAAGTGTTAGAATATGCAAACTATTGGATGATAAATGCAATTTTTAAACTATTGAACTAATAGTGTTAAAATCAGCAAACCATAAGAACAAAATTAAGATTTACTATAAAAAACAATTATCATCTATCTAGTTAACAAGTTAATTAAATTTCTATCTTCCTCGCCCAAATAAAGGAGTCTTCCTTTAAAGTCGAGCATTATTAAGCTGATCATCAGTTTACATATTATTGAATACAGAAAGGCAAGCAGTAAGTACATATGAACCATTTACTGGGATCAACTAAGAAAATGTCAGCCCAGCCCATGTTTCAAGACCATAATTGCAGCCCAACAGTTCCAGTCTAGTTGAGAGATGAGTTAACTTTCGTTTTGTTCCCTGTGGTTTGGTTATTTTAACGGTTTCCTCCGATAGTTTAAAAATAGCCATTTTCCACCCTGATCTTTCGAGTTTGTCGCCAGTTTGCTCCTTGGTTCTAACTCAGTTAAAACGTTCAATTAAAAGTAGGGGTATTTTGGTAGTTTACTCCCTGGCTCTAACTAAATTAAAACGTTTAGTTAAAAGTCGCGGTAGTCGTGGTCGGCAGGTGGTAGTTGCAGGTGGTGGTGGATGGTTGTGGCCCGTAGAAAGAGTGATTGGAAAGATGGGGGATCAAAAAAGAATTACTTATATACATGTAAATAAACAAGTTATAGGTTTAGTTAGGTGAAAAGACTTACATGCCCTTGCTTTTATCTATAAAATTAACAAAATACGCTTCTAGTTAATGGATTGTTTGGATGGAGTTAGAGACGGGAAGCAAAATAATGATAAGTTAGAAAATTCAGGAAGAAAAATGGCTATTTTTAAACCATTGGGGCAAAACCGTTAAACTGACGAAATCACAAGGAGCAAAATGGAAGTTAACTCTTTAGAGATGCACAAACCAGGCTTTTTTTAGAACCTGGAACTGGGTCCAGGTTTAGTCAACAAAGTCAAGAACGGGTAGGAACCGGTTACGGGTACGTTCGGGATTTTTACCGGTTTTGCCGGTTTTTTTTGGGGTTTTTGCCGGTTCAGGTCCGGGTTTTGAACAGATAGTGGTGTTTCCGGGTCGGTTCCTTTTTCTACAACCGGGTCTGGAATTGATCTGTACCCGCAGGTTGGGTAGCGTAGGAGCCGGTTCCAGGTCGGGTCTGGAACCGGGTAGGACTCCAGTTCAGCCCAATTCAGTCCCTGAACGTTAGGCCTGTAAACGAACCAAACGTTCATGAACTGTTCATGAACTTGTTCGGCGGGAAGTTCGTTTATGTTCGATTATTTAATAAACGAACGAACACGAACAAAAAAATGTTTTCGTTTAATTAAATGACGAACATAAACACAGCTTGTTTTCGTTCATTTATGTTCATGAACATTATTTTATGTTCGTGAACATTCGTTTATATATGTTTGTTTAAATTTTAATAAATACATAAATAGTTATATTTATATAATTATTAGGTTTTATAACTAGTTATATAAATATAACTAATTAGTATATATCTATGAACCCTTATTTAGATATGTTTTCGAATAAGATGTAATATATTAGACTTGTTAATTCAAATATGTTCAGTTAATTTTTGTTATGTTCGTTTGTGTCCGTGAACTGTTCGTTTAGGCTTTAAACGAACGAACAATAAACGAACACGAACATGTCTGATTTCTTAATGAACGAACACGAACAAAAAAAAAGTGTTCGATTAAATGTTCGTGTTCGTGTTCGGTTAAAGTTAAATGAACAAACACAAACATGACTATGTTCGTGTTCGTTCGGTTCGTTTACAGGCCTACTGAACGTGAACTTAACCCAGCTTGTCGAGGTTGAAGGAATTCATAAAAAGCTAAAAAGTTTCTAAAATTTGAGGTTATGTTGAGGAGGAGAATTAGAAAATCACAAAAAGTAGCCAATAGTCATTGTCTAATAAACAATTCCATGTTTGGATATACTCTCAAACATGGCTAATAGATGTACAGTAGATCAAAAAATGGATGCATTGATAATTTTCTCAGAAAAAAATAACATGAGAAGACAACTTATTGAAACTAAGCCTTAATGTAGTATCATCCATTACCATTAATATCAGTTAAAGCAGAAAATAATCTGCAGCTATTACACGTCCAAAACCATGTTACAAACGTTTCCTAACAAAACCAACCTCGCAAAATTCACAAATTCTTGCATCAACAATTGAAAAAATTAACCTTTCTCAGCAGAAAATAAAACATAAGATTCGGTTTACAGGATCTGGGCAGCTGTGTTCAATTTCTCTGCTAAACTGAGTTGTGTCCTTGTAATGCTTGATAAGTATAATAACAGCAATTGGTCCTACATAATAACAAAAAATAAATAAATAACATCAACACCAAATGAAAATACTAGCGTGTGTGTAAGTAGATCTTTACTTACCTGTAGATTATCGTTTACAAGCTTATCGAAAGCTGACGGAGATATCTTCGGAATGGAGGATACGGTTTCTGATATAAATCTTCCAATGGTGTTATCTGGTGCAACACGCCCTTCCTGGAAAAATGAAATTTTATATTTCATTAGATTAGGGCTGCAAATGAAACGAATGAACACGAACAAGGCCTTGTTTGTGTTCGTTTGTTAAGGAAATAATGGTGTTCACAAACTGTTCATGAACACTTACCGAATGAGATTTTCTGATCATGTATGTTCGTTAAGAAAATGAACGTGTTCGTGTTCATTCGTTAATTTTAGGTAAAGAAGACAAACGAACGCAAACAAATGTCATGAACATAAACGAACTCAAACTGGCGTTCATGAACACAAACAAATGTTATGACAGAAACGAACATATATTAAAAGGTATGTAATATGCAATGCACTAATTTTTATTGAATATTTTATTAGTGAAAATTTTGAAGTATTTAAATAAATAAAATAATAAAAACAAACTGTCGAACGCAACCGAGCATAAACGAACAGGTTACGGAACGTTCAAGAACATACACGAACGAACGCGGCCACTATTTGTGTTCGTTTATTTAACTAAACGATCGGAATTTCTAATTCATGTTTGTTTATTTAACTACACGATCAGAATTTCTAGCTCGTGTTTGTTCATTTACTAAACGAACGAACAGAAACAAACTTCCCACCGAACGGTTCACAAACTGTACGCTGAAAGCTTAGTTCGTTTGCGGCCCTAAATTAGATACAAAAATGCTTGAAATGATATACTAGCATAAAACCAATCTCACCACAACATCATCAACGTATTTGTAGGTATCGTCTATTAGTGCTAGCAATCGTTCCATTGTGGCTTCCATTCCTTCCATATCAGTCGGAAGTTTGTCAACCGCTGTGGTCTTCAGAACGTCAACTACAATCATGAATCATATATATGATATATTAGTATAAACATCAATATATTTAATTAAATCATCAAGGGCGTGTTATAAGACGTACATCCAATACGCTCAGCTTCAACCATACGCAGATCGAGTGGAATTTCTTGAAACTGAGCAGCGAGTTGCTGATCACCCAAAGATAAGTTAATAGAGACAAAAGCTTTGATAGAGGCTTCCCCGTTTGTGAAACCGGTGTCAACCGTCAAATGAACAGGGTTTGCAACTTCTCTAGAATAGAACTCGTGAATAAGAGCACTGCCACCCGTCACACCGAATCCAGTTGAAAACCTAAAGCAGGTTTGTAATGGTATTATCAACAGTTTTGAATTTAAAAAGAAGTTTGGGTGGTATTTACAATAATGATGCTAAACAAACTTATGATCCGTCTCCACCTACACATGGTATATTTACTTGCACAAATCACAATGTGCTGAAATGTAAAAAAGGCAAAAGAAAATCCTCTATCATCTATACCTCACAGTATCAGTTAAACCATATATAAAGCTTACATGTGTCTAAATATTGGGTAAATGATGCTAGAAACCTAGAGGAAATATCTAAATAAAATTATAACACTATTTGCGCCTCGGGTACGAAAAGCAGTGCGCTTTTGCGCTTGGCACTTCGATTTTAGACCTTGTTGCGTATGTGTGCTTCTCGGTTTTTTAAAACCAAGTATTTGATAATTCAAAAATGTAAAATGTGGCTCCTTGATTGCCATAATTCCTTAACATATATGATTATTTTGAAGCCAACCACCTAAATGAACCTTCATCATACATACTCTTGCTGCTTTTTCAAAGCAAATTTAAGCCTATGGTTGCAACCTAACCATGAAAAGCCATGTTAGGAGGATCCAAGTCTAAATTGTGCTTCTAGTTCTAATGTAAACCAGCATGGCCTTGAATAGCATACACACAATGTAGGATGTATTTCAGGCAGGTGAATGGTCACAAAATAATCATAATTTTAACTAGAGTAAATTACAAAAATCGTCCTTTATGTATGTCACTTATTGCAAATTGTGTCCTTTGTCTTCAATAATTACAAAAAACGTACTTGATGTTTGCAAACCCTTGCAAGTTATGTCATTTAGCCCTAACACAGTTAATTTTTTGTGGTTAAATCTGACAAAATGGACCCCACATGAGGGTATTTTGGTCATTTTACTCTCATGTGGGGTCCATTTGGTCAGATTTAACCACAAAAATTAACTGAGTTAGGGCTAAAGGACATAACTTGCAAGGGTTTGCAAACATCGAGTACGTTTTCTGTAATTATTGAAGACAAAGACACAATTTGCAATAAGTGACATGCATAAAGGATGATTTTTGTAATTTACTCTTTTAGCTAATGAAAGGCTACAAAATAAACATGTTGAACTAGCTATATCAAATTTCATTATGTCCTCTACAGTAAGCTACACTCACAACTCACAAGCATGAAGGAAATAACAAGGTCCTCTACAGTTAACATGTTTGATGAGAAATTACCATCCAACAATAACTTCTTTTGGGTTCACCTTCTGGTGAGATGACAACATATTGTGATGATAATCTATATCCAAAGCAACCTTGAAAAACAAACAAGAAAATGTCACATAAAAAGTTAATTAAAACCTTCCACCTCTATATTGTTATAAACATAAACAATAAGTCTACCGAATTCTTTAGTTCAACAAAACCTAATCATTACTATCACTATAATGACTATAATTTAACAATAACCTGGTCAGATGATTCGTTGTGGGGAACAACATACGAATTACGGATATCAACGGTTCCGTCTGGAAGAACGGATCCAAGAAGCGTTCCGATGACTCTTTCAGCCTGGTCGGGTCGTCGCACAAAACAATCACAAATGTTGAAGATAACGAGAGGGTGAACTTTGGCTGACAGGCTAGTTGACAATGGAAAGAACTGCAGCACTGTTTGATCCGCCGACGCCATGATTACTGAGTTTCCGACTGTTAATTGATCGGAAAACTGAGATTTGAAGTGCCGGAGGGTAAACAGAGACGCAGATGAAGCTAGGGTTTTTGATCGGAAACTGAAAGATGGTGGGTAACTAGATCTGGTTATCTTATCCTAACTAAGGCCCAAATAACAGCCCACAATATAGAAAATAAGTATGTTATTAAGTGAGGGTCATCTTAGGCCCATTAACAGCCCATTAGAGTTAAATGCCATTTTAGTCCCTATGGTTTGGGTCATTTTTCCGTTTAGTCCGAAGGTTTCATTTTTCACTTGTGGGTCCAAAAAAGTTTCACCATTGCCACTTTAGTCCACTGGGTTAACTTCATCTATTTTTTCTTTTAACAATAAGGGCAATTCGATCATTTTATTTATAATTTTGTTAACTAGAAGGGCAATTCGGCCGTATAAATGGTCGAATTGCCCTTCTCGTTAACAGAAAAAATGGGTGAAGTTAACCCAGTGGACTAACATGGCAACTGTGAAACCTTTTTGAACCCACAGGTGAAAAATAAAACCTTTGAACTAAACTGGCAAAATAGCCCAAACTACAAGGACTAAAATGGCATTTAACTCTCCCGATTATAATGCTACAAGTTGGAAGAGAATATGAGATTGTAAATTATATAAAACTAACCCTAGCTTATTGTGTTGAACATTTCAATTGATTTATTTACAAGTGAACTCATATATGTTATACTTTGTCTTGTGAGTCACATTATTAAAATTTAAAACTTTACTATGAATAACAAGTCATGAAAGAATCTTTAGTATAGACCCAACTCCACCGATCACTTCTGAACTTATTGTCCAAATAGCACGATATGTTCAATTTGACACATTTAGTGATTTGAAAAACACTTGTTTTTCCTCTTCTTAGCGTGTTAACGGTATGTTTTCTAGAAAAGTACTATATATGTAAATTTGTAGATGGACCGTTTTAAAGTAAGGATATAAGCCTATAAAACCTATAACCCAAAATATATGTTAGTAATTTAAATAGTATTTCTATTTTTTTACACTTTATTAGTGGTATGGTTTTAACCTTTTACATGAACATAAACGAATTTAACTATTTAAGTAATAGCGTGACCTTGTTGTTAACAAATTAAAAGGATAAAATAAAATAATATATTAGAAACTTGGGTTTGTTGGTTTATTTGTTTGAATTATTGTGTAACTGGTTTATATCGAGTGTTAATATGCGAAAAAAAAACTTCCTCACTAAATAGGTCATGTTTGGGTCAATCTAGGAATATTCATGTCGTTCTTTGGTCCATATGTCTGACAAGATCTTCAGTTTGGGTTTGTGCCTGATTAAACTCGTCAACGCGCAAACATGACGTGTTTAACACCCTTACATTTAATGTAAGATCATTCAGTTCTGATCTTATATTTTTCTTGATTTTACTTTAATCTTCTTTTCATTTGCCAACTATAAAAAAAAAGTAATTTACTCTAAAAAATATGAAAATTAATACCTTGACTTGACAACATGTTTGGAGAAACCAATTGATTTGATTGTGCAGAGAATAATAAGTTGCAACAATACAAGATAAGCCCATTATATGAGGGTCCAAACACACTATCCATCCACTTCAAATGGGATAGGTTTATTACAAAGCCAAAAAAAAAAAAAAAAAGAAAAAAAAAAGAAAGAAAACACTACCTAAGAGCAATACATACAAACATTAAGTTACAAACAAAAGAGTCCTCTTCTTCATTTGTTCTTAAATGGGATGGCTCTGATCACGACTTGATGGTAAAGTGCTGCTAATGCTGCCCCAATGAATGGTCCTACCCAGAACACCCACTGTCCACATAAACAAAAAAAAAAAAAATTAAAAAAAAAATCAAAACTTATATTAGAACCAAATTCATATGAATTTGTATGTTAAAGATTTTATTATAAGGGGCTTACGTGATCATCCCATGCGTGGTCCTTGTTGTAAATAATGGCAGCTCCCAAACTCCTTGCTGGATTAATTCCGGTTCCGGTGATCGGAATAGTGGCCAAGTGCACTAGAAACACTGCAAATCCAATTGGCAAAGGAGCCAAGATTGGAACGTGAGAGTCGCGTGCGCTACGTTTGGCGTCAGTGGCTGAGAAGACGGTGTAAACGAGAACAAATGTGCCAACGATTTCAGCACCAAGCCCGTCGCCTTTTGTGTAACCGTGGGCGATCGTGTTGGCTCCACCGCCATTTAGTTTGTATTGGTTGCCGCCTTCGAAACCTCTAACGACACCAGCGCCACAGATCGCACCAAGACATTGCATCACCATGTAGTAAAGGGCTCGTGTCAATGACAACTTTCTTGCAAGAAACAACCCAAATGTCACCGCCGGATTAATATGTCCACCTAAAATTAATCAATTGATTAGGAAATTACACCTATTAATCAAACACTATTAACAAAAATTAATACAGGGAAAATCAACAAAATGATTGTGTTAACCAATAAATTTGACAAAAGAGCCTTAACTTATAAAAATATACAATCAACCAGAGTTTAATACGTGTCTTTTGGCGCAACAGATTTCAATATTGGAGCGCCACATAGAAATCTGTTGTGCCATATAGAAACCTTTTACGATACTTTTGATTAGCTAAAACAATCTCTTAACTAAAAAACAAGAAAATCAAATAATCTATAGCGCCATGGAGTACTCCGCTTGGTAGAGGCACATGCCTTTTAAGGGGAGGTCTCAGGCGCTCAAACTTAAGCAAGGGGTGTATTTTAGAATATTTGGTGTAAAGTAAAGAGAGTAAAATTTGTCGTTCAAAAAATCAATCTATAACTACTAAATAACTAACTTGTTACAACACGTGTGAAGCTAAAGATTCTTTTCTGTGCTTTTCTTATTTCACAATTTCCTATTCTAACTTTTTAAATTCTTAATTTGTAAGACCATCCGTACTGGGCTATATTTGGGCGTTTTCTCCTCTAAATCACGCCCGGCACCCGCCCCTTGGGCGTTATTCAGCGTTTTTTGGTAAAAAAATTCACTTGGCGTGATTTAAATCACGCTCTCGAGGATTGTGTTTGGCCAATAGCATTAACTCTTCCTTTTTTTTTTTAATCCAATATGTGTTTTTTATTGGTTTTTTATTTAATTTTTTGTACCCTTTAACATAATGTCCATATCCTCACGACACCCATTTTAGAAAAACGCTCAATAATGCCCCTTGCTGACTGTACTGACACGTGGCGGAAAACGCCCTAAGGTAAGGGCATTATTCACCAAAACCACTACACATGGTGTAATGTTAACTAAAAGACATAATATTAAAAGACCAAAATGTGTTAATGGTGGATTATAATACCAGAGATCCCGGCAGTGCAATATACGAGTGCGAAGATCATTCCCCCAAACGCCCATGCAATGCCTTGGATACCAACGGTCCCACATTTCGTGGGCGACTTAACCACTCCCATAACCGTCAAAACCGAAACGTATAAAAACAAAAACGTAGCAATAAACTCAGCAATCCCAGCTCTATAAAAAGACCACGAAGACAGCTCCGACGGCTCAAACAACGGAGCCGGCGGAGGTTCTTCGTAGTCCTTATCCGGGACTTGCGCCGCGGTCCCGATTGGTTGTCTTTCCCGGAACTTGTTTGCGCCCAATCTAACATCCTCTTCCTTTCCCTCCATTATTATATATCAAGTTTATGTTTAATAGGTGGTGGTGAGTGTGGTGGTTGTGGTGGGAGTGTGGTGGTTATATATAGGTGGAAGTGGTGGGGTATATATGGTGAGATAAATATGTTTGTATTGTATTGTATCACCGTCCAGTCCATAATAATGGAAGTGAAGTCGTCTATTACCGCAAGGTGACAACGACGTCGGTTTGGTCGGCTAACCTCTCCATAAAAATGGAATGTTTATAGCTGGTGCAATATTGGCCACACACGTGTTGAAAGGTGAATATTAGACATTTAGACAACTTAGACTGTGTGATATGTGACTCACACCGGCCCACCTGTTATTTGGATGAGGTTATTCAATTTTCTTAATATGCAATTTTTTTTATTTTTACTATTTTTTTGTTATTAGTTTGATAACAAGCTGATACGATTTCCCTATAAAATAGAGTTGCCTAGATGTATCTCCCAATCGGGTGATTATTAAGTGTTTGCTAAGATGTTTCTAGCTATTTTGTTTCCCTTCTTCTTGATAGTCTCTCATAAGCATGGGCGCATGGCAGTAGGAGACCAAATGTTGATATTATAACAAAACAATCAATTGAGAGTAGGGCTGTTTAAATTGCTCGACGCTCGAGACTCGTTCGATGCTCGATCGAAAAATGTTCGGAATTTGCTCGTTTGATTCTGCTCGATTGAAAAAAGACACTCGGTTCGGATCGGTTCGGTTTGAAACGAACCGAGCATGAGCAAAGGTCCGCTCAGTTCGGTTCGACTCGATTGGGTAGAATTATTTTTTAGTATATATTTATTTATATATTAATAAAATAATTAGAGACGCATATTGATAATATTAGGTCTAAGATCCAACTAGAGCCTATTAAATTATAGTATTGAAGGCCGATACCAATAGTCCATTGTCCAATAATCCAAAGTAGTTGAGTCAAAATGTCAAAATACCAAAATGTGAAGCTTGGATCGATACTCAAATGTCAACCTGCCATTCAATTCAGAAGTACATAATCCTGATTAAAACCCCGCATCAACCATTATTATTCGAATTCTCCATCGCCAAGACGTCAACTCCCTAAGGTTTTGCTTCAACTGATTTATTCGATTTCAAACTTCTCATAGATCAAAGTCTGCTTCACTTGATCGACGATTCATCTTTCAGCTCAGCTCAGATGATCTCTGTAGAACCGGCCAAGTGTTTTTTCTATTCCTTGTTATTTCGTAAATATATACTTGTGTTCTAATTGGACAAAAACTGCATATTACTCCAAAAACTAACAACCCCATCATCACTTTTCTATTTGTTATGCGACACTCGATACTTGCTCGACGTTCGTTCGAAAAATAATCGGATCGAAAGGCGCTCGTTCGACTTTAGCTTGGTTGAAAAAACGCTCGATTTGGTTCGGTTCGGTTTATAAACGAACTGAGCACGAGCAAAGGTCCGATCGATTCGATTCGACTCGTGAACAACCCTAATAGAGAGGTGTGTCGATGTTTTAACTTTAACCGATCAAAACAAATGAAACGGTTTAAGAACATAAATGAACAACCCCGGTTGCATACAAAGAAAAATATTAAAACATTAAGTTTGAATACCATTAAATTCAACATTTCAAACTAAAAAAAACCCATCTACATTGAAGTCCATATCATAGGTGTCAATAGGGCTATTCACGAACCAAGATGAACTGATCGGACCTTTGCTCGTATTCGGTTCGTTTACAACCCGAACCGAACCGAGCCAAATTCCAATGAGAGTCTTTCGATTCGAGCATTTTTTGATCGAACGTCGAGTGAGAATCGAGCGTTGCAAAACAAAAACGAAAGTGACGAGTAAAGTGTAGTTTTAATCTTGAGGTTTCGTCCAATTAGAACACATGTATAAATTTAACACAGAACAAGTATAAATGTAACAAATAACATGGAACAAATAGCACTCAACTAGTTCTATCAAGATCAATTGAGCGGGAAGGTGAATCGTCGACAAATTGAAGCAGACCCTTGTTCTATCGAAAGTTCAAATTCAAATGAACCGATTGAAGCAAAACCCTGACGAGTAATCTTGATATAGGAAGGAGTATTTAAATAGGTAGAGATAATTGTAGTTTGAAGTAATATGTTTATCTAGTTATTTTATTAATTGGTTAATTAAGTATTAGAGTTGATATAGGTTTAAGATAGCTTGTTCTCTAAGTAATTAGTTTGGTATAAATAGATGAGTTAGGTTATGTAATTCTTTGGAGGTTTTGCTTTGTTCTTTATTATACAAAATAGTCGTGAGAAGTTCTCACAAATCATTGTGTTGTTGCGTTTTAGATCCGGTTGATTCCAACAGCGCGTTGGTGCCTAGGAGAGTGGCAATGGAGAGACCGAATAATGATGGCCGATATGGGGTTTTGATTAGGTTTCTGTACTTCTAAATCGAATGGCGGGTTGAGACTTGAGTATGTAACGCTCCGGAAATTTAATTACGTGCATTTTTATATGTGAATATGTATCGATAAAAAAAAATATATGTTATAAGAAACAACTAGAAGTGTGAATCTAGTTAGAATGTCAATTAAGACTTTAACTAAAAGAAGATAAGTTTTGGCCATTCAAAAATATGTGTCCATAGTTGAGGGGTTAAATGGGTAAATAATGAAAGTTAAGTATTTAACTACAAAAAAAAAACATACAAACACCCACAAGGGTGCGTGTTTGGTGTCGCCAGGAGCAGGAGAAGAAAAGGCCTCCCCTCATGTTTACAAAATCAAGCAAATTGAAGTTCTAATCTTGGCCATAACTCTTGCATGTAATGAATTCTTGATCATCTAAGCCTACTAAAGCATAAGGTAAGGAGAATTTTGTGTTTAGGGGATTTTAGATGAATTGGGTCTTGAGATACCCATGAGTTTATATGAAATTATGTATAACTTGGGTGAAGATCACCATTTAGAGCTTGATAAATGCTCACACATGACTAGATTGATGCTAGAAGTAAAACCCCACTTAGAGTAAAATGGGTATAAATGATAATGTAGAAATTGGTGTGAAATTGTATGAGGAATATGTTTGAGGATTGTTATAGTAAGAAATTGTTGGTTGAAATTGAATTAGAAGCAAAGTTATAGCAAATTCTGATTGAAATTTAATGTTGTTGATGTTGTTGATATATACTAGCCAAGTTATGCATACAATACTTGTACACCATGCTTAGCTAATAGTACGCATGCCAAGTGTTTGTTAAAATGCTTGAATGAGATGATCAAATGATTTTACAAAGTTAAATAAGTATAATTGATGATTTGTTGGTTGTTAATATGAATGTCTAATAACGGGATGAAAAGGATGACAAGAGCTTAAAGTATGTAATTTTGGATTGTAGGGATTAAAGAAGAAAGCTCAAGTCATTCCGGAACGCAAACAAACCACGACAAAGGTAAGTTCTTTGCTTACAAATTATTATTAGTATGTAACAATGTGATACGACATTATTGTTTTGTCGAATTCGTATAATTGTAATGAGCTTAGTGTAAGTCAAATGCATGAAGTGATATGGGTCGAATAAGCTAGAAAGGATAATGTGCAAGGTTTGAGGAGTTTATGTTAGAATGATGGTTTTAAAAGGGGTATGTTGTAGTTCGGCTAATAACTCGAGGTCATATGAATTAACTAATTACAATGTCTAATTGGTTGGTTGTATGTAGGTAAAGCTACTTGATGGATGGCATATTTGGACCGAACACACTTGTGATGCACGCTTCCGCGAAGTTGCTAGTCGTGGTCTAAACTTTTGTTAAATGTTTCTTTTGTTTAAAACGGGTCTTATGTAAGTAACTTAATCCGGTAGTTCTTAGATCTTGAACTTGTAGTTAAAATGGTATGGGTTGTAAACTCTTTTTCTAACTATTTCGTTAGTCATGTTGAAGTAAATGCAGAATTTTAGTTATGAACTATTCGACCCGTTTGGTTTTTGTCACATGAAGCTCGTTAGTGTCTTTTAAAGTTTTAGACCTTACAAGTTGGTATCAGAGCCTAGGTTTGAGGGATTCGAGTAGGTGATGGTGCTCGAACTCAAACCGAAAGCTCTTGTGAAAGTGTGTTCGTTCCAAAGCGCCGCGCAAGTAAGTAATTTAAGGATTTTATGTTTGTAGATAGAAATGGGAATGGGTTACGGTTTAGTTACTAGTATAACATGGTTGGGGATGTTAAGGTGCGCTATGGAAAGTTTCGGGACTGCCCAGGGCCGTTTCGAGTTGAAAAAGGAGCTTGAAATGAAAGATTTTTGTAATTCAGCGTTTGCATACCAGGAAGCCCGTCGGCGACGGGCTATATGCCGTCGGCGACGGCTCCCTCCCACCCGACGGCTTAACCACCTGCCTACGGGCTAAAGGTGGCGACGGGGTTATGCCGAGCCCGTCGGCGACGCACTCAATGCCGTCGGCGACGGGTCCCCCCTAAATGTTTTGCTGAATTTGTTGTTATTCTTGTTAAGGTCCTTAATTCGATTATGACGTTCGTTTAACATAAAGAATACCCCGAATCAACTATGAAACTAAGAAATTCATGATAGCTAGTATGCTTTAATAATGAATGTGTGAAAGGTTGAGGAGTTCCGACATGCGAATGAATAAAGTAAGTGACACCTTAAGAATGTTTGTAAGGAAGGATTGGATGGTTCACGATTTGTGAAATCGAACTATTGAAAACAAATGATGTATATATATATAGAAAGATGAGGAGGATGAAAGTGACAATAATTAATATGAATGTTTAAATTGTAGATGGCAAGTGGAGGAAACACGGATAACACAGAACGTATAACTCGGAACGAGTTAAACAAGATGATCTCGGATGAAGTAACGAGGGTAATTGATGCAAATGTTTTCAAGCTAGCACAAGAGGTGGAGGGCCAAGTACTTAGTACGGTAGAAAATATGATCACGGGCAAGGTGGATGAATTGAAGGAAATGATAGCTGGAATTCAAGGCAAGAAAGAGGCAAGACGGTGCACCTACAAGGATTTTATGGCATGTAAGCCTACGACCTTTGACGGGGAAATCGACCCCATAGAATGCCAAAGATGGATAGCTAACATGGAAGGGGTATTCATTCGGAGTCATTGTGACAAGGAAGACCAAGTCATGTTTGCCACGGGGCAACTCATGCGAAGGGCTAAAGATTGGTGGGACTCGTATAGTAAGGAGATTGGAGAAAATCGAGTTCAAACCTTGACTTGGCAAGAATTCAAACAGCCTTTTATCAAGTACCATTGTCCACAATCGGCTGTGGATCGAATTCAAGAAGATTTTCTCCGGTTGCGACAAAGGGATGAATCAGTTAACGAAATCACGAACACTTTCCTCGATCAACTGAAGTTTTGTGAAGAAATAGTTGGAACAGAAAGGAAGAAGATTATTCGTTATCATGGCATGCTCAAAGCTGAAATTCGGGAGTTCATAACTCCTTCAAAGTGTGAAACTTTGGATGAGATCATTGATTTAGCAAGGGATAGAGAAATCGAGATAAAGAGGCAAGATGAACGTGGGGAGAAAAGGCAAGTCGAGAAGGGGTCAACTCAAGGCTCATCCAAGAAACCCAAAACGCAAGATCAAGGAAAGAAGGAAGCTTCCAAAGGCGGGTTCCCACGATGCAAAACATGTGGAAAACCCCATTCCGGTGAATGCTTATTGGGAAGGAAGGGGTGTTACAATTGCGGGCAAGAAGGGCATCCGTACTATAACTGTCCGAATCCCAAGAGGGTGTGCTACAATTGTAATGAATCGGGCCATGTGAAAGCTGATTGCCCAAAGCTCAAACAAGGGCCGAAGAAAGAAGGAAAGAAAGAAGAAACCGCGAAAGCGAAAGGAAGAATGTTCCAAATCTCCACGGAAGAAGCAAGAGCTCACCCGAATGTGGTCTCAGGTATCTATATGATAAACTCTATACCCACTTATATATTATTTGATACCGGAGCTAGTAGGTCATTCATTTCTAGTGAGCTTGTACGTTCCCCTTTATTTACGATAGAAAGAATGGGTACACCACTCGAGGTAGAAATTGCCGATTGTAAGAGTTATCTACTGCATGAAATATGTAGGGGTTGTAATATCACTATAGATGATGAAGATTTTGATATTGATTTGATTCCCATGGTTTTGGGAGAATTTAAAGTAGTGGTAGGTATGGATTGGTTATCCCGTTATCACGCGGAAATTTTATGCGAAAACAAAATTATTCATGTGACATCCCCTAAAGGGAAACGGGTAACCATTCATGGGGAAAGGGAAGTAGGGGCAAAATTTTGCACTATCCTAGAAGCAATTAAGTACGTGAGGAATGGAAGTAAAGCATTTTTAGCCTACGTAGTCGATACCAAATTAGGAGCTTTGAAAATTGAAGATACTAAGATAGTGAATGAATATCCGGATGTATTTCTGGACGAATTGCCGGGACTCCCACCCGAGCGGGAAGTCGAGTTTCGTATCGAATTAGAACCAAATGCCAAACCAGTAGCCAAAGCCCCTTACCGGTTGGCACCCGCGGAAGTACGGGAATTAATGGTCCAATTACAAGAACTTCTTGACAAGGGTTTCATACGCCCTAGCGTATCCCCGTGGGGAGCGCCTGTTTTGTTTGTTAAAAAGAAAGATGGGTCGATGAGAATGTGCATCGACTACCGTGAACTCAACAAACTCACGGTAAAGAACCGATACCCACTTCCGAGAATAGATGATCTCTTTGATCAACTACAAGGGGCAAGTTGGTTCTCAAAAATCGACTTGCGATCGGGCTACCATCAAGTACGAGTAAGGGAAGAGGATGTACCTAAGACTGCGTTCAGAACTCGCTACGGACATTACGAATTCCTGGTAATGTCATTCGGGTTAACTAACGCTCCGGCCGCTTTTATGGATCTAATGAATAGGGTATGCCGAAATATGTTAGACCGGTTTGTCATAGTGTTTATTGATGACATTTTAGTATACTCTCGTAGCGAGTCTGAACATGCAAGTCATTTACGTCAGGTACTCGAAACGCTTCGAAAGGAAAGATTATATGCTAAGTTTTCTAGGTGTGCGTTTTGGCTTAGGGAAGTGCAGTTTTTGGGACATGTAACTAACGAAAAGGGGATTTTAGTGGATCCCTCTAAGGTAGAAGCCGTGATGAAATGGGTACCCCCGAAGAATGTAGGTGAAGTAAGAAGTTTCTTAGGTCTAGCCGGCTATTATCGGAGATTTATCCAAGACTTCTCCAAAATAGCTCTCCCTTTAACTAAACTAACAAAGAAAGAAGAAAGGTTCGAATGGAATGATGATCAGCAGAAAGCTTTTCGAATGTTAAAGGAGAAATTGTCAAGTTCCCCCATTCTAACGCTGCCAGAAGGAACGGAAGACTTAGTGGTTTATGCAGACGCATCTCATCAAGGGTTGGGTTGTGTCTTGATGCAACGAGGCAAGGTCATTGCCTATGCTTCAAGACAACTAAAGCAACATGAAATTAACTATCTAACCCACGATCTCGAACTGGCGGCGGTAGTGTTTGCCTTAAAAATCTGGAGGCATTATTTGTATGGAACGAAATGCACCATTTATTCGGACCACAAAAGCCTTAGATACTTCTTCGAGCAGAAAGATCTCAATATGAGACAACGAAGGTGGCTAGAGTTGATCAAAGATTACGACTGCGACATTCTTTACCATCCGGGAAAAGCTAATGTTGTGGCGGATGCGTTAAGCCGAAAGGAGTACCCACCACCCATTCGAGTGAAATCGATGAGAATGATAGTTACACCAACCCTTCTTGAAACGATACGAAAGGAGCAAGACGAATCCTTGAATAAAGGCGATCCGAAAGGTGAAAGAACGAAAGGGTTTGAAAGTGAACTTGAAGCAAACACGAGCGGATTAAGAACAAGGTTTGGGCGAGTTTGGATACCGTGATACTGTGAAGCAAAGACCTTATTATTGGAAGAAGCTGTCACACCCCCAAAAAATCCACATGCGGAGTACCACCGCTTGGGAGCGTGACTGACCAGGATCAAGCCATCAATCATATTGAACATAGCATAATATAAATAAAATAGTTCGTAAAACCTCATTCAATACAATTGATGTTCCAAACCAAACATAGTATCAATAGCGGAAGCATAATAATGTGTAACCCAAAGTAAATCATAAGTTTAAATGTCACAATAGTTCATTGTAACAATCACGATCCTTGTCCACAACGACCCGCTTCTCCAGTGCAAGCTCCATAAGTACCTAAGGTCCTGCAAGGCATGCAGCAGAGAGTCAACAACTAGTTGAGCGAGTTCACAGATAACAGTTCAGTAATAGTATGGTATGAGTAATAGTAAGTTCGTTCGTTTATATCATGTTTCATATTTCCCATCGCGGCCTCCCAGGCAGGTGTGCGAAGATATTAGGGGATGTTCATCCCAATTATTCTAGACTAGGTTTATTTGTATCGCGGCCTCCCAGGCAAGTGTGCGAAGGTTAGTAAGTTTAGTTCGCGGCCTTCCAAAGGCAGGTGTGCGAAGATGTCATAGTATCGCGGCCAACCCGTGGCAGGTGTGCGAAGATCAGTTCAATGAGTGTTACTAGTCTAGTAGGTTCGTATTCGTTAAGTTCTACCATCTGAGTGTGCATAACAATCTATCAAATCCCATTCCCCACCCGGGAACCCATGCCTTGGCTGTGTGAACTCACCTTGGGTTTGCTCGGTATGCTAAGTATGTGCTCAAATAAATCAGTCACGTCCTAGAGTATGCACGTATACACAATCAGTTTATATCCAAGTTATGCACGTATAAGTAATCATACAAGTACCAGCATGCATTCTTTATCACATAAGTCATGCACATCACTTAACAGCAGTTAGATATTCCAGTTAACATATAACAGAGTTAAATCATGTTACTGTGCAACGTATTTCAAATCGGCGAAACACATGTTTGGCGAAACACATTTTTGACGAGACACTCCCTGTTTCGCCAACCACCCTTGGCGAAACACAACCCTGTTTCGTTGACTACTCTTGGCGAAACACAACCCTGTTTCGTTGACTACTCTTGGCGAAACACAATCTTGTTTCGTCAAGAATCCCATCTCGTCAAGCATTCTAATTCGTCAAGTCTGTTACGTGGTATCATTAGTTACGTCAAACATACAGTTACACGAGAATCATGCAGTTAGATATAGAAACCCTAATCATAGTTACTAGCCGTCATCATCATCATCAATCATACGGAGGTCATATAACACAGAAATCACCATGAATCATAATCATTACATATACATCTTATATTCTGAACACAAAACTCGTTAACAAATCCCGAATCTATACTAACCAAAACATACATGAAAAGATAACTCCAATAGCTGTGATCTAGAAAAATAATCAGAATTTATCAATCATTAATAAGTACAACCCTTGCAAGATTCATGAAACCCTAATCAATATCAATTCCGCATAAGATTAGGAAATCGACTAGTCATACATAATCGAATCAATATCATCATACTCATAATCGTTCCAGGGAATCAAACATAAATACAATCATGAATCGGGTAGTCAAGGAAATCGTGAAGCCGAACTAATACACAGACGACTAACCGAGATGGATGGGTGAGATGGTTAAGCGGTAGCAAAGTCCGAGAGGGCACACACAACTGCCGTCGCAACCAGAAAAGTTCTAGGGTTTCACTTCTGCCAAAAACATGGCGAATGAAACAGAATACCAAGTCTATAAAGTCACGTAACGCCTTGGGCCATGATTGGGCCTCGATGAAACTGGGCCGGCGAAACAGGATTGGCGAAACAGGCTTTCTGTTTCGTCGGATGGTTCTTGGCGAATCACATATGATTCGTCGAGTCCTTAACGGGCTAGGGGGCTTTATCCAATTCGGGTTTTACAATTAAGCTTATCACACTAACACATAATCAAACAATCACAAAACACTTTCATTTATCACAACGTACACATTACAAGTCAAGCGAGTCAAATAACTAATCAGTCAAAGTCAACAGTCAAAGTCAACATGCATAAAAGTCGAAAGGTCGAGTTGTCACATTATCCCCAACTTGAAAGAAATTTCGTCCCGAAATTTGGTAAGTACTTACTGAGGAAGCTAGATAGGTTGCATCGTTCACTGGTTTTCTTGGGGTGTCACATCCTCCCCCCGTTGATCTGGAATTTCGCCCCGAAATTCCGTTGTAGTAGCTTCAGCCTCAGCAGTGGTTGTATTGGTTCCGAATAACTGGGGATACTTTTCTTTCATTTGGTCTTCGCGTTCCCAGGTGTACTCTGGGCCACGTCGGGAGTTCCAACGAACTCGAACAAGAGGGATTCTCTTGTGTTTGAGGACCTTCACATCCCGATCCGTAATTTCAACAGGTTCCTCGACGAACTGCAACCGCTCGTCGATAGTGAGTTCCTTAAAAGGAATGATGAGGGTCTCATCTGACAGACACTTCTTCAGATTCGACACGTGAAAGACATTGTGAACTGCCCCGAGTTCTGCTGGTAAGTTCAATCTGTAGGCTACCTTGCCGATTTTCTCAATGATCTCGAATGGTCCAACATATCGCGGATTTAACTTACCCCGTTTGCCAAAACATACCACACCCTTCCAGGGTGAAACTTTTAACAATACCCGGTCCCCGACCTGAAATTCCAAAGGCTTTCTACGCTTGTCCGCGTAGGCTTTCTGACGGTCGCGTGCTGCCGCCATGCGTTGTCGTATCTGTGCAATCTTTTCTGTGGCGTCCACTACAATCTCTGGACCCGTAATCTGACTATCCCCCACCTCTGCCCAACAGAGAGGTGACCGGCACTTACGCCCGTACAATGCCTCGAATGGAGCGGCTTGAATGCTGGTGTGATAACTGTTATTGTATGAGAACTCCACCAAAGGGAGGTGCTTTTCCCAGCCGTTGCCGAAGTCGATGACACATGCTCGAAGCATGTCTTCAAGAGTTTGGATCGTTCGCTCAGACTGCCCATCCGTCTGAGGGTGATATGCCGTGCTCATGTCTAACTTTGAGCCGAAAGATTTATGCATCGCTTGCCATAGCTCTGACGTGAATCGTGCATCGCGATCTGAAATGATGGAGATGGGCACCCCGTGCCTCGAAACAACTTCTTTGAGATAAACGTCTGCGAGAGTGGAGAACTTATCCGTTTCCTTTATCGCTAGGAAGTGTGCAGACTTGGTGAGTCGATCCACGATCACCCATATGGTATCATTCCCACGCTGGGATCTAGGTAAACCCGTAACGAAGTCCATGGAAATTTCCTCCCATTTCCACTGTGGTATCCTGGGCTGTTGAAGTAGACCTGCGGGCTTCTGATATTCAACCTTGACTCTCGCACAGGTCAAACACTTGCCGACGTAAGTGGCGATGTGGGGCTTCATGCTAGGCCACCAATATGTTGTCTTGATGTCGTGGTACATTTTATCCGACCCTGGATGTACCGAGTAGCGAGACTTGTGTGCTTCGTCCATCACAAGTTCGCGTAAACCGCCATACAGTGGGACCCAAATACGCCCCGATACATAGTAGGCGTCGTCTTCCTTTTGTTCCATTTGTTGCCTCGAACCACGTAAAGCTTCAGCCTTTACGTTTTCTGGTTTCAACGCTTCCACTTGAGCATCTCGTATCTGTGCAGGAAGACTAGACTGAATAGTGAGCTGCAAAGCTCGTACGCGTCTAGGTAGAGTGTCTTTCCGACTAAGGGCGTCAGCCACAACATTGGCTTTGCCTGGATGGTACTTGATAGCGCATTCATAATCATTCAGTAGTTCAACCCATCTTCGTTGACGCATGTTCAAATCCTTCTGCTTAAGGATATGCTCGAGACTCCTGTGATCGGTGTAAATCGTGCACCTGGTACCGTACAGGTAGTGTCGCCATAAGCGCGAAAACAACAGCTCCCAGCTCTAAATCGTGCGTCGTGTAGTTCCGTTCGTGAACCTTGAGTTGACGAGAGGCGTAGGCAATCACTTTATCCCGCTGCATCAATACGCAACCAAGACCCCGTATTGATGCGTCACAATAAACCACGAAATCTTCCGTGCCCTCTGGCAACGAGAGAATAGGCGCACTGCAAAGCCTATCCTTTAAGTACTGAAAAGCGGTTTCCTGGGACTCTCCCCAGCGATAGGTGACACCCTTCTGTGTCAGCAGTGTAAGCGGTTGAGCGATCTTTGAAAAGTCTTTGATGAATCGCCGATAGTAACCCGCCAAACCCAAGAATTGGCGTATTTCCGTTGGTGTACGCGGTGCAGGCCAGTTCCTGATCGAATCTACTTTGGATGGATCGACATGAATCCCATCCCTGTTCACCACATGGCCTAAGAAGTGGACTTCACGAAGCCAGAAGTCGCATTTGGAAAACTTGGCGTACAATTGCTCTTTTCTAAGAAGTTCCAAGATCGATCGCAGGTGCTGCTCGTGCTCCTCCTGACTCTTGGAGTAAATCAAGATGTCGTCGATGAAAACAATGACGAACTTGTCTAAGTACGGCTTGCACACCCTGTTCATAAGGTCCATAAATACGGCTGGCGCGTTCGTTAACCCGAATGGCATGACAAGAAACTCGTAGTGGCCGTAACGAGTTCTGAATGCGGTTTTGGAGATGTCCTCATCCCGGACTCTCAGCTGATGATACCCTGACCTCAAGTCTATCTTGGAGTAGTAACTCGACCCCTGCAACTGGTCGAATAAGTCGTCTATACGCGGAAGAGGATAACGGTTCTTCACCGTCACCTTGTTTAGTTCACGGTAGTCGATGCACATTCTGAACGTACCGTCTTTCTTCTTCACAAAAAGTACTGGAGCTCCCCAAGGCGAAGAGCTTGGACGAATGAAGCCCTTATCCAAGAGCTCTTGTAGTTGCTTTGAAAGTTCTTCCAGTTCAGTTGGAGCTAGACGATACGGTGCGCGGGCTATTGGTGCTGCTCCAGGAGCCAACTCAATCTGAAACTCGACTTGGCGATGAGGCGGTAAACCGGGTAATTCTTCAGGAAACACCTGAGGGAAGTCACGTACAACTGGAATATCCTCCAGTTTCTTTTCCTTTGCTGATGCGTCAGTGACAAGTGCCAGAATGGCAGTGTGCCCCTTTCGTAAACATTTCTGAGCTTTCAAGAAAGAAATGATGCCAACCACAGCACCACTCTTGTCGCCGTGGACTTCGAGAGGTTCCTGACTAGAGCGAGGAATACGAATAACCTTTTCCTTGCATAAAATCTCTGCGTGATGTTGGGATAACCAATCCATACCGATGACAACGTCGAAACTACCCAAAACTATGGGTATAAGATCAATCGAGAAAGTCTGACCAGCTAGAACGATACTACAACCCTTGATTACATGTGCGGCTTCTACGCTTTTACCATTGGCTAGTTCTACGACGTGTTTAGTGTTTAGGGGTGTTGGTGTACGTTTTAGCAGTTTACTCATTTCAAGGACATATAACTTGTATCAGCACCCGAATCAAATAAGACAGTAACGTAAATATCGTCGAGAAGAAACTTACCCATAACCACGTTGGGATCATTCACTGCGTCACCCCGACCTAGCACAAAAGCACGACCCCGAGCTTCGTTGCCGTTGTTGTTGTTTCCCCCGTTGTTGTTGTTGTTATTGTTCCCGTTGCCCTGATTGTTGTTGTTGTTGCGATTCTGATTCAACTGTGGGCAATCGCGTTTGTAGTGGCCTTCAGCCCCACACTGGAAACATCCCCGGTTTCCACGCTGTGGCTGCTGCTGCTGGTTCTGTGGAGCTGGCGGTGGGAGTTGCTGGTTTTGGTTTGCTGGTCGCGAGCTTCTACAATCTTTAGCCTCATGGCCCGGCTTGTGGCATCTTTGACAACGTTCCCTGCGACATCTTCCACTGTGGTGTTTGTTGCACCTGTTACACCACGGGTGAGTTCCCCTATAACCACTCTGCCCCTGGTTGCCCGATGATTGCTGATTCGGGCTCTGATAATCGTTGGTGCGACGCTGCTGAGTTTGGGACTGAACCGAAGCTGATCCCTTGCTGGAATCCCCATCCCACTTTCTTTTGTTCTCGCTGGTTGTGGCAGAAGTAGTAGCAGCTGGAGTAGTAGTAGCAGTAGTGGTAGCACTGATGCGTTTTGGCAGTCTGTTCTGATCCACTGCCTGATCTGTGATGCGGTGAGCGAGGCGCTGAATAGCCTGAATGTCGTCAAGATTAGCCGATGTTACGTGGCTCTGGATTTCTGGCGCCAAACCCTTGAGATACAACTCAATACGCTTGTATGGAGGGTCCACCATAGTTGGACACAGCACGGCCAGCTCGTTTGACCGTTTAGTATATGCTTCAATCTCTGACCCAGTCATTTTCAGGTTATACAACTCGTCTTCCAGTTTGTGAATATCTTCACGCGTGCAATACTCTCTCTTGATAAGTTCCTTAAAATCGTTCCAGGGTGTGGCGTTAGCAGCTGCCAACCCCAGAATTTGCACCTGCGCGTTCCACCAGGTTAGCGCTATTCCCTCCAAGGTGCCAGTTGCATACTTGACCTTGCGAGCCTCAGGGCACTCGCACATTTCGAATACTGACTCTAGCTTTTCAAACCAATGGAGGAGTCCCACTGCCCCCTCGGTGCCACTGAAAGAATTTGGACGACAGTCCATGAAGTTCTTGAATGTGCAGACAGGCTGCTGCGCGTGTTGACCTATTGTACGAATAGGACAAGTTAAATACGGGAGTTAATGTAGGATCTAAAGACCCTAGTATGAGTCTATACTGCAGGGTATACTACCTGCTTGAGCGGCTGCAACTGCCGCAACAACGAGAGCCTCTAGCTGGGCTTGAGTCATGTTAATTCGTGTGGCCATTGATCTTCACATCAAAGGCAACATAAGTGAGAAAGGTTCGCGAATAGTGCGATGACAGAAGAGTGTAAGCACATAAGTGTTCTCAAGCAGTAACAGATAGCGAGCAATAGTAGGGTAAGCATACTACGAGCAAAGTTCTAAGCAGTTCTAGCAAGCAGGTAATAAACATAAACCTTATTACCTAGGATGTCGAGTCTTGCACGTGGAGCGAAGCGTCGTTGTGGATCGTTGAGAGCACTGTTCTGGTTATAGTCTGGTTTTAATAAAAACGTTTTCCCATATTAAAACCAAGTTCTCTATAACCAATGGCTCTGATACCAATCTGTCACACCCCCAAAAAATCCACATGCGGAGTACCACCGCTTGGGAGCGTGACTGACCAGGATCAAGCCATCAATCATATTGAACATAGCATAATATAAATAAAATAGTTCGTAAAACCTCATTCAATACAATTGATGTTCCAAACCAAACATAGTATCAATAGCGGAAGCATAATAATGTGTAACCCAAAGTAAATCATAAGTTTAAATGTCACAATAGTTCATTGTAACAATCACGATCCTTGTCCACAACGACCCGCTTCTCCAGTGCAAGCTCCATAAGTACCTAAGGTCCTGCAAGGCATGCAGCAGAGAGTCAACAACTAGTTGAGCGAGTTCACAGATAACAGTTCAGTAATAGTATGGTATGAGCAATAGTAAGTTCGTTCGTTTATATCATGTTTCATATTTCCCATCGCGGCCTCCCAGGCAGGTGTGCGAAGATATTAGGGGATGTTCATCCCAATTATTCTAGACTAGGTTTATTTGTATCGCGGCCTCCCAGGCAGGTGTGCGAAGGTTAGTAAGTTTAGTTCGCGGCCTTCCAAAGGCAGGTGTGCGAAGATGTCATAGTATCGCGGCCAACCCGTGGCAGGTGTGCGAAGATCAGTTCAATGAGTGTTACTAGTCTAGTAGGTTCGTATTCGTTAAGTTCTACCATCTGAGTGTGCATAACAATCTATCAAATCCCATTCCCCACCCGGGAACCCATGCCTTGGCTGTGTGAACTCACCTTGGGTTTGCTCGGTATGCTAAGTATGTGCTCAAATAAATCAGTCACGTCCTAGAGTATGCACGTATACACAATCAGTTTATATCCAAGTTATGCACGTATAAGTAATCATACAAGTACCAGCATGCATTCTTTATCACATAAGTCATGCACATCACTTAACAGCAGTTAGATATTCCAGTTAACATTTAACAGAGTTAAATCATGTTACTGTGCAACGTATTTCAAATCGGCAAAACACATGTTTGGCGAAACACATTTTTGACGAGACACTCCCTGTTTCGCCAACCACCCTTGGCGAAACACAACCCTGTTTCGTTGACTACTCTTGGCGAAACACAACCCTGTTTCGTTGACTACTCTTGGCGAAACACAATCTTGTTTCGTCAAGAATCCCATCTCGTCAAGCATTCTAATTCGTCAAGTCTGTTACGTGGTATCATTAGTTACGTCAAACATACAGTTACACGAGAATCATGCAGTTAGATATAGAAACCCTAATCATAGTTACTAGCCGTCATCATCATCATCAATCATACGGAGGTCATATAACACAGAAATCACCATGAATCATAATCATTACATATACATCTTATATTCTGAACACAAAACTCGTTAACAAATCCTGAATCTATACTAACCAAAACATACATGAAAAGATAACTCCAATAGCTGTGATCTAGAAAAATAATCAGAATTTATCAATCATTAATAAGTACAACCCTTGCAAGATTCATGAAACCCTAATCAATATCAATTCCGCATAAGATTAGGAAATCGACTAGTCATACATAATCGAATCAATATCATCATACTCATAATCGTTCCAGGGAATCAAACATAAATACAATCATGAATCGGGTAGTCAAGGAAATCGTGAAGCCGAACTAATACACAGACGACTAACCGAGATGGATGGGTGAGATGGTTAAGCGGTAGCAAAGTCCGAGAGGGCACACACAACTGCCGTCGCAACCAGAAAAGTTCTAGGGTTTCACTTCTGCCAAAAAAATGGCGAATGAAACAGAATACCAAGTCTATAAAGTCACGTAACGCCTTGGGCCATGATTGGGCCTCGATGAAACTGGGCCGGCGAAACAGGATTGGCGAAACAGGCTTTCTGTTTCGTCGGATGGTTCTTGGCGAATCACATATGATTCGTCGAGTCCTTAACGGGCTAGGGGGCTTTATCCAATTCGGGTTTTACAATTAAGCTTATCACACTAACACATAATCAAACAATCACAAAACACTTTCATTTATCACAACGTACACATTACAAGTCAAGCGAGTCAAATAACTAATCAGTCAAAGTCAACAGTCAAAGTCAACATGCATAAAAGTCGAAAGGTCGAGTTGTCACAGAAGCACACAAGTCCCGTTACTCAGTTCATCCGGGAGCCACTAAAATGTACCGAGATTTGAAAGAAAATTTTTGGTGGCCGGGAATGAAACGCGACATTGTCAAGTATATATCTAAATGCTTGACATGTTCTCAAGTTAAGGCGGAACATCAAAAACCTTACGGGAAATTACAACCCTTAGAAATTCCGGTGTGGAAATGGGAGAATGTGACTATGGATCTTGTGACCAAACTTCCGAAAACCAAGAAAGGGCATGATGCAATATGGGTCGTTGTTGACCGTCTTACCAAAAGTGCCCATTTTCTACCTATTCGAGAGACCTATTCCTCGGAAAGGTTAGCGGAAGTTTATGTGAATGAAATCGTTTCCCGCCATGGTGTGCCGGTATCTATCGTCTCAGACCGGGATACGCGATTCACCTCCCGCTACTGGCGGAAGTTTCATGAAGGAATGGGTACTCAATTGCATCTAAGTACCGCATACCACCCGCAAACGGATGGCCAATCCGAACGAACGATTCAAACTCTCATAGACATGTTGAGAGCATGTGTGATAGATTTCGGGGGAAATTGGGATGAACATTTGCCGCTAGTAGAATTTTCATATAATAATAGCTACCAAAGTAGTATACAAATGGCGCCGTATGAAATACTGTATGGAAGAAGGTGTAGAACCCCGGTTTGTTGGGAAGAAGTAGGGCAAAGGGAACTCGCACCGAATGATGTGGTGGCGATAACCAATGAAAAGATCGACGTCGTACGGGCTCGGTTAAAAGCGGCGCAAGACCGACAAAAGTCCTATGCGGATAGAAGAAGTCGCCCTATCGAGTTCCAAGTGGGGGACCGAGTATTCTTGAAGGTGTCTCCGTGGAAAGGTATAATTCGATTTCGTAAGCGAGGAAAGTTGGGTCCACGATATATCGGACCGTTCGAGATTCTAGCTCGAGTTGGAAAGGTGGCCTACCGGTTAAATCTACCTAGTTCCTTGGAAGGGATTCATAATACCTTTCACGTATCACAATTACGAAAATGCTTAGCGGATGAAACGGCTCACGTACCTCTTGAAGATATTGAAATAGACAAAAAGATGAATTACATAGAAAGACCGGTAGCTATAAGGGATTCCAAAGTAAAGACTCTTCGCAACAAAGAAATCAAGCAAGTATTAGTTCAATGGCAACACAGAAAGGGGTCAGATCTCACTTGGGAGATGAAATGAGAAGGTTCTACCCGTCCTTATTCGGTATGTAATCAGGTTTCGGGGACGAAACCTTTCTTAAGGGGGATAGACTTGTAACGCCCCGGAAATTTAATTACGTGCATTTTTATATGTGAATATGTATCGATAAAAAAAATATATGTTATAAGAAACAACTAGAAGTGTGAATCTAGTTAGAATGTCAATTAAGACTTTAACTAAAAGAAGATAAGTTTTGGCCATTCAAAAATATGTGTCCATAGTTGAGGGGTTAAATGGGTAAATAATGAAAGTTAAGTATTTAACTACAAAAAAAAAACATACAAACACCCACAAGGGTGCGTGTTTGGTGTCGCCAGGAGCAGGAGAAGAAAAGGCCTCCCCTCATGTTTACAAAATCAAGCAAATTGAAGTTCTAATCTTGGCCATAACTCTTGCATGTAATGAATTCTTGATCATCTAAGCCTACTAAAGCATAAGGTAAGAAGAATTTTGTGTTTAGGGGATTTTAGATGAATTGGGTCTTGAGATACCCATGAGTTTATATGAAATTATGTATAACTTGGGTGAAGATCACCATTTAGAGCTTGATAAATGCTCACACATGACTAGATTGATGCTAGAAGTAAAACCCCACTTAGAGTAAAATGGGTATAAATGATAATGTAGAAATTGGTGTGAAATTGTATGAGGAATATGTTTGAGGATTGTTATAGTAAGAAATTGTTGGTTGAAATTGAATTAGAAGCAAAGTTATAGCAAATTCTGATTGAAATTTAATGTTGTTGATGTTGTTGATATATACTAGCCAAGTTATGCATACAATACTTGTACACCATGCTTAGCTAATAGTACGCATGCCAAGTGTTTGTTAAAATGCTTGAATGAGATGATCAAATGATTTTACAAAGTTAAATAAGTATAATTGATGATTTGTTGGTTGTTAATATGAATGTGTAATAACGGGATGAAAAGGATGACAAGAGCTTAAAGTATGTAATTTTGGATTGTAGGGATTAAAGAAGAAAGCTCAAGTCATTCCGGAACGCAAACAAACCACGACAAAGGTAAGTTCTTTGCTTACAAATTATTATTAGTATGTAACAATGTGATACGACATTATTGTTTTGTCGAATTCGTATAATTGTAATGAGCTTAGTGTAAGTCAAATGCATGAAGTGATATGGGTCGAATAAGCTAGAAAGGATAATGTGCAAGGTTTGAGGAGTTTATGTTAGAATGATGGTTTTAAAAGGGGTATGTTGTAGTTCGGCTAATAACTCGAGGTCATATGAATTAACTAATTACAATGTCTAATTGGTTGGTTGTATGTAGGTAAAGCTACTTGATGGATGGCATATTTGGACCGAACACACTTGTGATGCACGCTTCCGCGAAGTTGCTAGTCGTGGTCTAAACTTTTGTTAAATGTTTCTTTTGTTTAAAACGGGTCTTATGTAAGTAACTTAATCCGGTAGTTCTTAGATCTTGAACTTGTAGTTAAAATGGTATGGGTTGTAAACTCTTTTTCTAACTATTTCGTTAGTCATGTTGAAGTAAATGCAGAATTTTAGTTATGAACTATTCGACCCGTTTGGTTTTTGTCACATGAAGCTCGTTAGTGTCTTTTAAAGTTTTAGACCTTACAGAGTATCGATCATCGCTTCACATTTCAGTATTTGACATTTTGACTCAACTATTGGTATTGGATTTCAATTATACCAAAACGGGCTCTATTTAGACCTTGGATCATTATTATTAATGTGGGCTCCGGCCAACTGAGCCGAGCCAAACCGAGCGGATCTTTGCTCGTGCTTGTTTTGTTTACAAACCGAGCTGATCTGAACCGAGCGCCATTTTCAATCGAGCTGAACGAGCAAATTCTAAGGTTCTTTTGATCAAGCATTAAACGAATGTCGACAATTTGAATAACCCTAGTTATCAAAGGTGCTAGGCGCCCTTAAGGGCCTCGCCTGGGACCTAGGTGCAAGGTGCCAAAAAAGCGAGACAAGAGAAAAAACCCACTATGAAAAAAAGTTAAAAGTATATATGTTGTAGAAAATAATATTTTTTAAAGAAAATAAAAAAAGCTATTATATAACATTTAATATCATCTAGTTAGTATCAAAGGTTTTAAAATATTAGTGAATTGGTGTAGAAAAGTAGAAATCAATTAACAACAAAAGTTCTAAAATATTAGTGAATTAGTGTAGAAAAGTAGAAATCAATTCGTACCAAAAGTTCTAAAATCTTAGTGAGTTAGTGTAGAAAAGTAGAAATCTTGTCGGAGTTTAGAGACTTTGACCGGAAACTCTCCGAAATTTGGGAATCTCGTCGGAATCTGTGCCTGAACAATCACCAGGAGAATTAAATCGCAATTGCTTCACATTAAATCGCAATTGCCTCGGCTCGCCTGGAAAATAAGCCTAGACGTAATAGGCGACGACTTTTAACAATTGTAGTCTATATACCATTGTATAATTAAAAAGAAGTTAATAAAATCAAAACACTACTTTTAAATCACTACCAATATCATACTATCATATATCAATTTCTGTAATGATAAGTAAATAAACATTAGTTTGAATTAGTGGTTCAAATCAATATACCAAACTTATAAAAGCATTTATCTAAAAATTCACCTGCTTCAGTTAAACTTTATGTATACAATAACACCATCCTGTAATACATAAAGAGTGTTATTATTATAATTTTTTTCGAAAAATAAACTTCATTAAAACATGTATCTGCACCGAATCAAACGGGCAAGAGACCAACAATACAACACACCTCCGATCCAAACAGGCAAAAGGTACACTATTACAACATATACAAAGGATGTTTACATTACTCTTCCCAATGTATTAATTTAAAAGAAGACCTATTTAATTTTTTAGCCAAAGAAAACCTCTTGACTTGACTTCCCTTAAGATATCTTGCGGACCGTGCATAATATGGTGAAAAGCCGTCTCATTTCCCGCTTTCCAAATACACCAACATGTGATAATTATAAGGCCATGGATAATCTTTTTAGCCTTCTTTCTTTCCCATATGTAAAAAACCGTAGGCTTCCATAAGGTCTTTGAAGGCGAATACGTATAACGGGGGCATGTTGCACCAAACACTCAGACCCATCCAGATTCTATTTGATAACATGTCGTGCTCCTCATAGAAAGGACACATATCCGTCGGAATATTAACGTTTCTTTTCCTTAGGTTCTTCGGAGTTGTTAGTATAAACAATAGATGTTTGTATTGAATCAAGATGCTATTCTCATTATTTACAAATCAATATATAGTGGTACAAGAGTGAATACAATAATTACAAGAGCTTGATTCTAGGGGGAGAATTATGCAATGGTTACAAATCTTCTAGGGAGAGAATTATGTAATGGTTACAAATCTTGTTGACTAAGAATAATTTGCAATTAATGGTGACTTAATTTGTGGTGTTGATACGCCCCCACAAGATGGAGGATCCATTGGAGACTCCAATCTTGGACCAAAAAACAGGAAAGGTGCCCGTGGAAGCGGTTTGGTGAGGACATCCACAAGTTGATCCTTTGAGCTGACGTGAAGGACTTTGAGTTGCCCGGAGTTAACTTGTTCCCGTTCAAAGTGATAGTCCAGGGCGATGTGTTTCATGCGTGAGTGGTAAACAGGATTGGCACATACATAGGTAGCTCCGGTGTTGTCACAGTAAAGCAAAGGAGTGCTCAAATTTGGTAGACCCAGTTCACCGAGTAAATTTTTAACCCATGAAAGTTCAGCCGCGACATTAGCAAGAGCTTTGTACTCAGCTTCGGTGGACGATCTAGAGACCGTTTTTTGTTTTGCAGATTTCCAAGAGATGATATTGGACCCAAGGTATAAAATGTATGCTGTAGTGGATCGTCCCCCATCATTGATACCACCCCAGTCTGAGTCCGAGAAGGCTTGTAAGGTAAGGTTGGTATTGCGCTTCAAAACAACCCGTGATGTACCGTTCCTTTCAAATATCGGAGTACCCGTTTGAGAGCTTGCCAGTGTGATTGTTTGGGTGAATGCATGAATTGAGATAATTTATTGATGGCAAAGGAGATGTCTGGACGGGTGAAGGCTAGGTACTGCAGAGTACCTACCAGTTTTCTGTAGGGTGTGGAATCGACTGGAGGAGAGGAATCATTAGAGGAAAGCGGGTCAGAAACGCTTAAAGGAGTAAGAACCTCTTTTGCACCATCCATTTTAAAGGTGGTGAGGACATCTTGAATGTGGCGATGTTGGGAAAGAAATAGACCATTGGGCGTAGGAATGACTTCGATTCCTAGGAAGTGATGGAGAGGGCCTAAGTCTTTGATAGAGAATTGTTTGCTTAGGGCTTGAACAAAGGAATCCATGAAGGGATTATGATTTCCCGTAAGGACAATGTCATCGACGTACACAAGGAGATAGCAAGTGATATTATTGAGGTTGTAGACAAAGAGGGAGGGATCAGAAAGACATTTTTTAAAACCAAAGCCAATGAGAAATTTGGTTAGTTCAATGTACCAAGCACGCGGTGCTTGCTTAAGGAAATAGAGAGATTTTTTGAGTTTGCAAATGTGACGAGGGAATTCTGAATTTGTGAATCCGGGAGGTTGTATCATAAAAACATCTTCATGAAGGGTCCCATGAAGAAACGCATTGTTTACATCTAGTTGACGTAAAGGCCACCCTTTTGAAAGGGCAATGGAGAGAACGGTTCGAATGGTAACGGGTTTAGTAACAGGGCTAAATGTTTCATGATAGTCTTTTCCATATTGTTGGTGAAACCCTTTAGCAACAAGACGTGCTTTGTATTTGTCAATTGTGTCGTCGGGTTTGCGTTTGATTCGGAATACCCATTTGCAACTAATAGGAGTTTGGGTTGTGTGAGGTACAAGTTCCCATGTGTTGTTATGGATGAGAGCATTGTATTCCAGATCCATGGCGTGGCGCCAATCCAGATCTTTCAAGGCTTGAGTATAAGTGGATGGTTCAAGAGATACGGGTAGAGGATGAATGGTAGTGGAGTTAACGAAACTTGAGTTGTAGTATTTTGAATTAGGTTTGGGTTGTCTGCGAGTTCGTGGAGGATGGTTGTGGGGAGAGTCCGTAGGGGAACCGGGTTGGTTTGTTTGGGATTCGGGTGAGATGGGCGTAGGAGATGGGTTGGAGCCGGTTGGTGGAATGGTCTGTTCATCGGGCTGAGGTAGTGGGCCGTTGTGTGGATCAGTGGCGTTAGTGGGTAATGAGCCGTTTGGAGATACAAGGGGAAGGGAGGATGGTGTAGGTGGCTGTGTAGTTGGGCTTGGAGTATTGGAGGTGGGAGTTGGGCCATTGCGATGTAAAGAAGGGTGGGCTGGGCCGTGTATAGGAGGGGTGGCAGCAATTTGGGTTTCGGGTGTGGTGGGCGGTTGGGTAGAGTGTGGATGGTGTGTGGTTGGTTGAATGTTGGGAGGTTGTGGTTGAGAAGGGTGAGTGGTGTTAGGAGAGGGAGGCGTTGGTGAGGAAATTGGAGCCGAGGGTTGTGGTGGTAAGAAAGTGTCGAATGACACATGTTTGGGATTGGAATTGGTGGCTTGAGATGGAAAGATGTGCGGAACAAATTGGACATGGCGAGAGTGGTAGAGTTTGTGATTAAGGGGGTCATAGCATTTGAATGCCGACTTGGAGGATGAGTACCCTAGGAAGATGCATGCCATTGAACGTAAATGTAGTTTGGAAGTGGCGTATGGTCGTAACCATGGGTAGCAAAGGCAACCAAACGGTTTGAGTTTGGAATAACTGGGAGTGGTTTTGAACAACATATCATAGGGTGATTTGTTGTGAAGGGTGGGTGTAGGTAAGCGATTGATGAGATGAGTAGCGGTTTGAAAAGCATGAGACCAAAAATGTTGTGGTAAGTGGGAGTAGTGGAGTAATGCGAGGCCGGTTTCAACAACGTGTCGGTGACGTCGTTCGGCAATACCGTCTTGTTCCGGTGAGTGAGGTGGTGTCGTGTAATGGGAGATACCTTGAGAGGCAAGATATGGTGAGAGACCCACATATTCACCCCCATTATCAGTGAATAATGCAACAATGTTGGTTTTTAAAAATTTTTCAACAAGCGATTTAAATTGTGGAAAAAGAATTTTGACATCAGATTTTCGTTTGATTGGGTATAACCAAATGTATTTGGAAAAATAGTCAACAAAAATGACATAGTATTTAAAGCCATCTATTGACGTTTTTACGGGACCCCATACGTCGGAGTAGAGAAGTTGTAGTGGTTGATTAGCAACAAAATAATTTTTGCCAAAAGGTAGTTTGTGGCTTTTATTTAGTGAACATGAAGCACAATGAAAAGACTCGTGGGTCACCTTATTACTATGAAGTCCTAATTTAGAAATTAAAGACTTAAACACTTGAAGCGATGGATGTCCAAGTATGTGGTGCCACATGAGAAGAGAGTTTGTTTGGGTGTTGTTGATTTGAGGAGACAATGAGATTGGTCCATAGTAGACATCATTGATGTTCACTCCTCGCATGAGACGCGCCCCCGTGCGTAGATCCTTGACAAAAAATGATAGGGAAAAAATTCAACAGAAACACGATTAGTACGACAAACTTTGGCAACAGAAATAAGATTATTTCGAAGATTGGGAGCAATTAAAATGTTATCTAAAAGAAGTGGGCGAGATTTTGTTGGAATAGTTGTTTGAGCAATATGAGTTATAGGGAGAGTTTTACCATCACCTAGCACGATCTTATCGGGTCCTCCATATTCGGAAAGAACGGGAAATTGTTGGTTGTTGTTCGCGGTGTTGTTGGACGCACCCGTGTCCCACATCCAAGATGGGATTGTAGCCGTTGGGTGAGGGGTGGTGTAGGTAACCACCGGGGTGTTGTTATTTTGAGGCGAGACATTGTGTTCTCGTAGGAAGTGAGTAAGTTTGCGACAATCTTTGGTGTCATGTCCGGGAATGTTACAATAGTAACAATAGGTGTTGTTGTTGCGAGTCGGGCGAGGGTTGGTATTGGTAGTTCTAGATGGCCATTGGTTTCGGGTTGTGGGTGGATTTGGGTTGCGTGTTGGGCGATTGGCATAAGTAGTGGGTTGACGGTTGTGGATGATTGGTTTGGCCATGGTGAATCGAAAGAAAAAAAGGGAAGCGGACAGAAGGTGTCTGTCGAGTTTTGGATCGGAGATGGCTCAAGGGAGCTTTTAGGCTCTTGATACCATATAAACAATAGATGTTTGTATTGAATCAAGATGCTATTCTCATTATTTGCAAATCAATATATAGTGGTACAAGAGTGAATACAATAATTACAAGAGCTTGATTCTAGGGAGAGAATTATGCAATGGTTACAAATCTTGTTGACTAATAATAATTTGCAATTAATGGTGACTTAATTTATGGTGTTGATAGTTAGTCTATTTGGATTCGCTCTCCATGCCATGATATTATATATGAGGACCCATTTGCATCAGTTAAAGTTACTACCAATCCAAAAGTATTGTAGTTGAATGAGAAAGATTTTTTTTTCACCACAAATATTTTCACATTTTTTATCCATGGAAAGTGGTTTAAATTTACATCGAGAGAGATAGAAGGTAAACGGATAACAATCTGCGCCACTATTTTTTTTTTGAATTAATTTATATATTTTGTATTAATTTGTATATAGTCATGCGATACCAATAACTTCATAAATAACCCCATCTACCATCTTAGTCTAAAAAAGTGGCTAGTTCTGACTTCACGTGTTACCAATGCATTGAAACTTACATCACTCCCAACATTTCTAACTTCACAATTTCCACAATGCTACCAACATGTCTAATATGTTAATCATACTTAGCACTATTTTCGCATTTTCGCTGAAAGATTTAATGGTTATATTTAAAGATCTTAGAGCCTCGGATAAGAAGAAAGAAGTGGTGCAAGGTATTATCATGATTGTTTGCTAGAGCATTTGGCGTGCCAGAAATAACGCAAAGTTCTCGGATGCTCCGATTCGGATAGAAAATATCATTAGTGAGGTTAAAGCGTTGGGCTTTTTGTGGTTCTCGAGTCGTTCTAAGTTTAAAGATATAGGATGGGGAGAGTGGATTTCATTTGTAAATATGTAATCTAGTTTGTCTGTGTGTTCCGTCGGCCCGGCTTGGGTCGGCGCGGTGTCGTTTTTCTAATAAAAATCTTTCAAAAAAAAAAAACTTAGCACTATTTGTTTTCAGTCCCTTACCAAATCAAAAAGGTCATGGAGTTATAGTAACTCCTATAATAACTAAATTCACTCTTGCTTCCATTGAGGTCGCAAGTTCGAATCAGAGTCACACGGGGGCTTTGTCCAACCTGCACGCCAGAGAGTTTCGACTCTTGTGGTGGCGCAACTGGAGAAACCCTGTGGGTTCTCGAACCGGGGTTATGCCCTCTATGGAGAAACCCTGTGGGTTCTTGAACCGGGGTCGGTCTCGCAAGCCAACCTGCAGCCACTCAGTTCAATCTGAAAATTCGCCGTTCTAAAAAAAATCCACTCTTGCTTCCACTCCTAACAATTGTATACCTAATGAAAAAACATTGCCCTGTCTGTGAGTTTCGACACACTCTTTAAACAAGCAATCTAAAGTGTCGCGAACAATATGAATTTCTATATGAGTCCCATTCTCATAATAGATAGTCTTATAAAAGAACATCAATTAGTTTCATCATATATCTACAATTCATAAGTATGCTGTTGCTTGAAAATCCATATCATCCGAAATCGAATTGGCGGCTAAACATCTCTCAAGTTATGACCTAAATAAGAAAAATAAGACTTGAGTTCTACTTCAATACCAATTACTTAGTAACTTGAGTTCTACTTCAAGTTTATTGCTTCAGCCTTCATGTCACAAAATTCTGCAATAAGAAAATGTTTATGGAGATATATTTTTTGAACAGTGTTCCTAAAAACGGTGTTTGATCAATATGTATATTTTACTATATCTCATCAAAACTAGTCGGTACTCAATACCAAGTTTATTGACGTCCAAACGACGATAAAAAAGCAATTTTTAACGCGTCAAAATACGTAAGCCGTACAGTTAAAGTAAAGACATTTAAATGGAAAATTAGATTTAGTTTAAGTTTAGAGGTTATACAATAACTTTATTGAAGTCGTAGAGTATAAAACGTAAATCGGTTAAAATAAAATAGAAAAAAAATTATACGCTTGAAGGGGTGCAAGTGTAAAATTCATTTAAACCTACTAATCAAACCAGCTAATATCATTTGTTTAAAGACCCAAAAAGCATGAATAGATGGACCAGAAGAAATGTGAGAAAATGTAATCCTCCCAGAGTCCCAGGTATTTGACTTCTTTGACTTCTGTTATTTCTTTCTCATTGTGGTCTGCGATTGTTATTTAAGACTCATGTAAAATGTTATCCTTATGTTATTCATCTTTAAAGTCTTTTTTAAAAAGTGAACGTTTTAGACATTTTGATGTGAAAGTTATAATTACGTTACTATTGAACCAAAGACTTATGTGAAAGTTGGTGGGGAAGGTCAAAAAGTATCACTGGTCTTTGAAATTACATGCCGATAATTGTACTATTATTGAGTATATATAGATTGTAGCACACTGAGTATCTATAGCCATTAGAAGAAACATACAATTAAAGAGAATGAGTAATTCGATCTTGCTTTTATTTTTCCTTTCCTTATTCTTCATCTCTTCTACCACTTATTCTATCAACACCACCCATAAATGCTCTGTTCAACAGACCCAGGCTTTGCTTCATTTTAAACAAAACCTTTCCTCAATCAATGATGCCTTGTTTGAGTATGACTCCACATGTAAATATTGGCTTGGTTCTGGTTATAATCCAATTATGATGAACTGGAACACAGGTATAGATTGCTGTGAATGGAGTGGAGTCACTTGTGACCCCTCCACTGGTGACGTTATTGGTCTTGACCTGAGCTGTGGCATGGTGAAAGGTACTATCCACCCTAACTCCACTCTTTTTCACCTCCCTCGTCTCCAGAGACTCAACCTTGCTTACAATAGCTTTACTCATTCCCAACTTCCACCTGCAATAGACATGCTTTCTAATAGTCTCACGCATCTCAACATCTCTTCTTGTGGGTTTACTGGTCAAGTTCCCACATATATTTCACACCTTCATAAATTGGTCTCCCTTGATCTCTCTTGGAATGGGAATGGGAAACTCAATCTTGAACCTCATGTTTTCATCAATCTGCTTCAAAATTTAACTGTTATGAAAGAACTTTCTCTTAGCGAGGTTAACATCTCTGCAGTTTTACCTAGTAATCTTAATATCTCTTCTTCATCTTTAAAATTGCTAAATCTTGGCTCCACTGGATTGCAAGGAAACCTGCCTCGCAACATTTTCACTCTTCAAACTTTGGAAACACTCGACTTGTCGTATAACCGTTTGACAGGGCATATCCCTTCAGAGGTCCAACTTCTTCCTAATTTGGTTTCACTTGATCTCTCTGGGAATGGGATTGATTTTGAACCTCATATTTTCCGCAGTCTCCTTGTAAATTCTACTTTTTTGAGAGACCTTTGGCTTCGTGAAGTTAATATAGGTATTGTTTTATCCACTTATCTTAATATCTCTTCTTCTCTAAGAATACTCGATCTCAGCAACACCAGCCTGCAAGGGAAGTTACCTGATAACATCTTAAATCTTAAATATTTGGAAATTCTTGATTTGTCAGAGAACAATATTCTCTCTGGCCCATTTCCCAAGGTTAACACAAGCACTAGCATCCCTCTCAGGATGTTAGTTCTCTCAGGTTGTGGTTTGAATGGGTCCCTTCCCAAATCCTTTGGTAACCTTAGATACCTTGAATTCCTATATTTATCAGATAACAAACTTTCTGGAACACTGCCTTCTTCATTGTTTACCCTTCCTTCTTTAGACTCAATCATCCTAGATAATAACATGTTCCAAGGAAATATGCCACTCGAGTTGTTTTCTCTTCAATCTTTAAAATACTTATACCTTAGTAACAATCAATTAAGTGGCCAGATAGGTGTGCTTGATAATGGCTCTGACCTCCAAACATTTCAACGCCTTACCAACCTCACTCACCTAGACCTTTCATATAATAATTTTAGAGGTGACTGGGAGTTGGATGCATTGTTATCAAGCCTCACAAACCTTCAAGTACTCACTTTGTCACAAAGTGGTATATCTGTTACAACCAGTAATGCTAATCATTTTGTCAACCCTGAATTTAAGGTCATAAGTTTGGCCTCTTGTAGTCTAAAGGTGTTTCCAGTGTCCATTAGAACCATGACAAATCTTCGATACTTAAATTTGGCCAACAATGATATACAGGGACACATTCCTGACTGGATAGGGGAGATTGGAAAAATTCAGTTGTTTGTTTTGGATCTTTCAAATAACTCAATTACCGGTACCATTCCAAATGTATACGAGGATTGGAGTGAGTTAGAGGGGTTTGTTTTGAATGGAAATCAGTTACAAGGAAAGGTGCCCACTTCTTTGTACAAATGTCAAAAGTTGAAAATAATTGATTTGGGAAACAACCAGTTAAGTGACACATTCCCTGACTGGTTAGGAGATCTTCCCAAATTACAAGCTCTTGTCCTCAGATCAAACAATTTTCATGGTGGCATTGTAACCTCTTCTAAGGTTAAATTCCCATTTCCAAGTTTGCGAGTTATTGACTTATCTCACAATGGGTTTGTAGGCCAACTCCCTACAGAATATTTTCAAAATTTTAATGCCATGAAGAAAGTGGTAAAAAGTAACACCAAACCAGAGTATTTGTCCACAGGTTCCATTTATTACTCTATAACTATTGTGATGAAAGGAGTGGAACAACATGTTCCACGAATTTTGGTTAAGCTCACAATCGTTGATTTATCGAATAATAAATTTAAAGGGGAGATTCCATACATCTTGGGAAATCTCAACTCTTTAAAAGAGCTTAACTTGTCCCACAACAGTCTGATAGGACAAATCCCACATGCTCTTGGGAATATATCAGAAATTGAATCATTAGACCTGTCTTGGAACCAACTCACAGGAGAGATTCCACAAAGCCTTGCTGACTTGACATTTCTTGGATCCTTAAATCTATCACAAAACCATCTCGAGGGCCACATTCCACAACGAAAACAGTTCAACACATTTGATAATTATTCATTTGGTGGGAACCCAAAACTCTGTGGGCTTCCGTTGACCAAAAAGTGCAGTGAGCATCCTCATGTACTACAACTTGAAGGTGATAGATATGAAGAGGAGAGTGGATTCACATGGAAAGTGGTGGTGATGGGATATGGGTGTGGAGCCTTACTTGGAATGGTGTTGGGATATATCATGTTATCAACTGGAAGACCAAAATGGTTCAATGCAATTGCTGATGTAGCTGACCATATGATCTTAAACAGGCAAAACAAGAGAAGATAATAAATTTAGTTCATGAATGGTACGTGTTTCACATGTTTTTCTATTACCCTAAATTGTGCAAAACGCCTTACTCTGTTTTCTTTTATTTTATAAAATTGATGCAGGGAAAGAACTTTATGCTGCAACTGGACCCTTTTGAATCATGCAGTTGTTGAGAAACTTCTGAATTATGTTGTATGTTGGGTATTTGTTATTGTGTTGTTGTTGAGAAACTTCTGAATCGGTATTCAAATTGCTCTTTCTATATTTTTTGGTGTACAAGTAGAAAGTAAAAGGTAGATACTGATTAAAATCGAAGATGTTATTAATTTCATGGTTAGGGTTCTTAATCTTTAATGATGTGCCTACGTAGATTATTTCTTTTAAATGGCAATCACTCAGATATGTTGTGTGGTTTTGTGTTTCTTGACGAACTGGGTGCTCCTTTTATTTAATCTGAGTTGAACTGAAATAATGGAATAATAATGTTAATTAGTTGAACCGAGTTGAACTGAAAAACTCAGAATCTTTTCTGTTTTGGTGAACACTAGCATCGCTGCACATTGTGGACTCTTTATAATGTTAATTAGTTTCCTTCTCTTTCACAGCATATTAGTATCTTCAATTTTGAAAATAGTTGAAGGTTATTGGTTGGACTGTGGATAGAAATGGTACTTGTTAATCAAGGTGACTCGTAATATTTCAAGGAGTGTTTGATTTCCTAATAGCGGCAAGAATTACTGGAATACAGTCTGTTATGACCGAACCCATTCCAACCCGCTACCCAGCCTGACCCCACCTGCCCGTTTTTTCAAGTTTATTTGAGATGCTTATCTGGTATGAAGGTAAATCAATGTGGACAAATTGCATGTGTTGATTTGTCCCTCCGAAGCTTGTGGCTAGTGAGATTTATTGCTAATTGTTTGAAATGGCTGGAAACTTACATAATGGTTTGCGATTATTGAATCTTTAGGCTTTAGTCTGAATAAATATTTGTGGAGCCTCACCAGTTCAGTTTGCATCGAATATTCAGTACAAATACAATACATGAGAGATTCGCTAACTAATTGAACACTATCAACCAGAGATCTCACCATTATATAATACTCTAATTTATAACATTTGTATGCATTGGGTGTTGTATCCTATGCTTTAGTTATTTACCTTCATAATTAGCAAGCTGTTTGACACTACAAGAAAATTGGGCAATCGTGACCAAAATTTGCTACCGAAAAAAATGGTAGCAAATTTATCCATCAATTTGCCACGGAGATGAAAAATTAGGGTATTTATCATGATATGGTAGCAAAGTGGTTGCATTTTTGCCACCCTTTTATTTTTGGTGGCAATTTGTGAAAAAATACGTAAAAAACATAAAAATAAAAAGCTATTTGTTAATTGTGACCATATTATTGGTGACAACATGAAAATTCAAATAAGTGGGTTATTTTTTAGTGGATCTGCTTCAAAAGTCAATTAATTAGGGTTCAACCAAATAGCTCCTATCCCAAAATTTGCAGAAGCAATTTCAATGAACCCGATCTCCTACCAATGATATTGTTAATCTTTAGTTTTACTTTTAGCCACCACACAGAACCTTCATCAAAGCTCATTGTCACTACACTATCCGCAGAGAGACAAAACCCTCAAATTTTCGTAATTAAGGTTCCTAATCTCCATGGAAATCCACTCGTAAGGTATAAATCCTCCACTCTCTCTTCATTTCCGCACTTGATTCAACTGTATTGTCAACTAAAATCACTTCGATTTCACCGATTTCGAGGTTTTAGTTGATCTGTTGTTTTTAGTGTAGTACCTAGGGTTTATTCAACTGTTTAGTTGATATGTTGTTTTTAGTGTAGTACCAAGGGTTTATTCACTGATTTCGGCTATGCTGTTTTAGCTAATCTTGATCCTCAATATGGCCTATGTAAGTTAGCATGTTTTTGCAATTATTGTAATGAGTTATATATGCATGCTTGTTTGTGATCAATGAAGTATCATGTGTTGATAGATGGAAGTGTTGTCCCTCCTTTGATATATTCTGTGATGGGGACTTCACAAGAACTAGCCATCGGTCCAGTAGCTGTGGTGTCGCTGCTCATATCATCAATGATCTCAAAACTAGTTGATCCTGCTGCTGATCCTGTTTCCTACAGAAAACTTGTTTTCACTGCCACATTCTTCGCCAGCACCTTGCAAGCTCTTTTTGGAATTCTTAGGTACGTACTACTTCATGGTCCATTATATTGAACAAAAAACTCCTAATTATTTAAGCAACCATTATGGTCGAAATGCATACAATTGATAGAAACTAGTTAGGATATATCATGTCTGCAACTCTTAATATTCATCGTAAAGCCTACTAGTGGTGCTCTCAAGTATCAATTAGTCTGAAAATCCAAGTCCGCCAATATTTTTCCGTGTTGATCACCATCTCGTCAAACTAAGGGCATCCTATCTAATGATACACTTAGATTTTTAACCAAATGTTTCTTCACCGCTCACTATAATCACAGTTAATAGAAAGAATTGAAGGAAGATAGTAGATAATAACTATGATATAATAGCTCGTTTTCATTAAGCCTAATATAAAATATAGATAACTAAATATAGATAAGCAATATAGAATATTTAAAAAGAACTAAAATATAATGTAAAATTTAACGGTCCGGTTTTTGGCGTAAACCGTAAACCAAACCGTTAGATATGGTTTGAAAATTTTGAAACCGACCGACTGAAAATTAAAGGAAAAAACCAACCGCGGAACCAAACTGGTGACCGGTTTGGGCGGTTTCATGGTTTGAGACCAAACCATGAACACCCCTAAACCTAGATGGGAACAAAGAAATGTTAGCCATGGGCTTCATGAACATTGCAGGATCTATGTCTTTTTGCTATGTTGCCACTGGTATGGTATATATACCTATTTAATTATGTCGTCTATGCGGTGGCGGACCAGAAATTATTTTCTAGGGGCGTGCACGAGGGGTTTAACCAAACTTTCAAGTGATTCGATCGGGAATTTTGCCTATAAAGTACACTAAAAATGATTTTTTTAAGGGGGGGCGCCTGCACACCCACCACCTCACTTAGGTCCGCCAAATGCGTCTATGTATAACTAATTAAGACCTGCAGATTGTTTAATGATCACTAGCTTGATTTAATTACAGGATCATTTTCACGAACTGTTGTAAATGTTTGTGCAGGGTGTGAATCTGCAGTATCAAATATTGTAATGGCAATAACTGTGTAGAGATTGGTCTTTTGGTTGCTGTAAGTGACACTATTTTATTTATTATTTATATTTATCATAAGGCTAATGAAAATGGAATTTGGTTGCAAAAATTAAAGAATTAAATAATATTAATATTTAAGAACAGAAGCAAGTTGGAACTCCTGGTTTAAGGTAAATCTTAAAAATCCAGATGTTTTATGTTGTTTTCTTTTGTACTTTCAACTTTCATCAACTCTTAGCAATGGATTAATCTCTCATCCGCCGTGGATCCTGCCATATCCACCGTATATGGTGGACCAGACGGGTAATGGGATGGCTATGGCGGCTGCACCCATGCAGCCACCATCTAGCTATTCCTATATGGGTGGTGATTATGATTCCAATTTGGATTGTCAGATGAACCCGTACAACAATACGGGTTCGAGTGACTATCAAGTACTGGAATCTGCACCGCATGGAATCCGTCATAGATTACTATGGTGGTGTCTCCCTACACCAGTCAATTTCCGGATGTGGGCAATAATTTTGCTCCACATTTCATGCCTCTAGCTCCGGTTACCCCGATCAGTTTTCGTATAATCTGGCGGTTAACTATGCGGCTGGTGGTGGTGACGAACAACGGTTAATGAGGTTGCGTTCTTCGGCTACTAAAGAAGGTAGGAAGAAACGAATGGCAAGATAGTGCCGGACTTACTTCTCCCACCACCACTCTAGACAAAGTCAAAATAATCAACATAATCGTGTGGCGGATTCTGATCACCATCCACAGGCAATGCTGGTTGATGATAACTGCTCTGGAAAATCTCATGTAGGAAACGGGTTGTACTGGCCGTCCACCGCCACCCTTCCACCACCACCACCACACATGGAAGTTCCTCATCGAACATCCTCCAGACCGCATCAGTCCAGTGACCGTCTATCAAAACAAACTTCCTCAGACAAGCTTCAGGTTGGCAAAGTTTAAGTGCATTTTAGTTTGTTTTTTGTAATTTGTAAATCAAAATTGACTCTTATTTTGTTTAATTTGACAATTAGGGATTCAATACTGACAAGAATTTGAAGTTTCTGCTCCAAAAAGTATTGAAGAAAGTGATGTTGGAAGTCTTGGGAGGATTGTGATGCCTAAGGTATAATCTTTAATATATTTTTGTATATGTTCTAAAAATTTTATTAAGATATTTGTGTAACTTAATGGAAATTGAATTTGTTTCATCAGAAAGAAGCCGAGAGTCACCTCCTGGATCTTAACTCAAGGGATGGAATCACCATTCCTATGGAAGATATCGGGACTTCGCAAGTGTGGAATATGCGTTATAGGTATATATACACCGTTGTGTTGTAAAAGTTTATGTTTATTCACACTTTGTTTTATCGATTTGATGCCATAATTAAGAACACAAAATACCAACACTTAGGTTGTGCATCAAACTAAATTTCTTTCTTTGTGCTCAATTTGAATTGGGTGTTGTACCCTATGCTTTAGTTATTTACCTTCATAATTAGCAAGCTGTCATGATGTTGTAAGTTGTGTTTTATGTGTGTTTCTTGCATGTTGTGGTTGTAAATCAAAGCTTGGTAGGTTATACCAAATCTTCTTTGAGAAGCTTTCTTCTCCCTGTAAATAGAAAAGAGAGAGAGAGTGAGACATCAGAAAAGGAACGGTACATATATAATTTACAAAGAGAAAAGAGATAGAGAGAGAGTAATCGGTGGAAGGACCGTCGTTCCCGTGGTCTACCCGCAACCGCACAGCGGAGCATCTGATTTTCCAAAGGGGTTTTAGTCCCCTCTCCACCGCTGGTCTCTCTTTCTCTCTCTTATTCCGGTCAGTGACATTAATGCTACTTTATTGTTTGGTTTCTGTCGTTAGCGGATTGTTGTTTCGTTAGTTATTTACCTTCGATGACCTGCGACTAATGATATAGTCGGCAGTTTGATGTGGGTTTTGTTGTTAGCTTTCTGTCGGCGTTTGTGGATCTAAGTTTCATTGGTTTTTTTTACATCCGATGTCTTGCGGTTGATGTTTAGATAATTGTTCTTTGGTATGTTCCATGAGGTTTAAAGCTTTTAGGGGTTTTCAGATGTTGTGTATTGGAATAATTCTATGCAATGAGGTGTTGTACGTTGAGCTTTCTTTGTGTTTCCTACATCTTGTAGTTGTGTGGTACACCTTACAAAGTTATAGAGCTTCTTTCGTTTTCATATTCTTAACAAGATTTATATTTATTGTGTTTGAAACTTTGGGACTTTCGATTTTTCTCGCTCAGTGACGATCAGACAAATCTTATCCGAGAGTATTCTGTAGCATTAACTTGATCCTAATGCACTTGAAATCGTGTGCTACACTCGATGACGATGAATGCTGGCTCATCCGAGAGATGTGATGGTTCATTGTTGGGTTGGTTATATTCCATTGTATTTGAGACCTTACTTTGGTCTTAATGGATATGTTTGATCCCGGTAACAGTTGCTTTTTTTAACAATCACACGAAATGGTTGTATTTGGGACTTTCGAGTTTGGTCTACGTAGATACGTTTGTTCCTCAGTGACACTTGATGTTTTTTATAGTTTGCCTGTCGCTTTGGGTCAGTTGGTTGTGATGAGTTCAAAATTTACCACGACAATTGATGAGGATGGCGTGGCAAGGATGATGAATGGTTGGTAACTGACCAACAACCCGCCTTGCAGCCATGAGCCTTTGAAACCATGATTTTCATGAACTCTGAGCCACATAAAGTTCGGTATCACTTTCAAAAAGAAGTAGTTCAAATCTGAGTTTCAAACCCGAACGAAACCGATCCATTACCCCTCACTAAATGGTTTCGACAAAAAAAAAACAGTGTAGCTTTTTAAACGGTTTAGGAATAGACAATATGTTTGATTTAAAAATTGTTTTGCTCACCAAACCAAGGTACATAACGATTGTTAGACTTACCGGTTACCATCTCATAGCATGTGATACTGCCGAATAACTATAAATCTGATGGATTGCATGCCAATTTCGTTGCCCGCAGCGCAACGCGCGCGGCTCACTTTTCTAGTTTAAACTAATTAAGCCGATACATATGATCATGATCTTCACAATCAAACAGAAAAAAAAACTAATTTAAACCGAAAAAAAAACCCTAATGTGACAAAATGCGAAGTGTGAACAAGTATGTGGTGTGAAGAACAAAGGTTACTCTGCTCTTGTTTGAAAATTTTGAATAATAAATGAATATCAACTTGTGATCTGCACTAATTGCAATAGTGTTAGGTCTCATGTTTAATTTGGAAAATTTACTATTTTCCAATGTGATAATCATATGGTCAAGTAATCCTTTTTTTGTAACTTTTGACTTGTTTGGATAAAGAGAGCTATTGATGGCTTCTTTTTTATGTTCACAGTCAAATGTTACCTTTATGTATACAATAAATGTAATTCAGTTATATTTATCATATTCTGTGTATATGGTAATAATATTCCACTAGGCAGCTTGTGGCTTATGTTCATTTTACCTTTAGGTAGCGTTCGTTTCATGGAATGGAATGGAATTAGGAAGTTTTTCTTTGTAAAATTGATCTTGGTTGGGGGAGGGAGGAATTTGAAATCCCATGAATTTTCTTTAATCAATGAAATTTGTGACTATTTCAACATTCCATTCCATTCCTTCATTAAAGTGAAGGATTTCTAAAGAATGTTGAAATAGTCACAAATTTCATTGATTAAAGAAAATCATGGGATTTCAAATTCCTCCCTCCCCCAAATAAGATCAATTTTATAAAGAAAAACTTCCTAATTCCATTCCATTCCATTCCATGAAACGAATGCTACCTTATTGTTTATGCAGGAAGGGGTATACATTGTTAATAAACACGTGGAAACGATATGATCTACTCAAACAATCCATTTCTCATCATACATCTTGTCCTGGACTTGACTCGATGCACATTGTATGGAGCAAGCCTGACCCGCCTTCAGTGGCGGACCCATGATTTTTTTTCAATGGGGTCCATTATTTTCGGTGTTCAAAATTTTTATAACAAAATGTAAAAATTTTCGGGGCGGTCCTCGTTCAGGTCGGGTCAAAGCGAGGTTTGAACTAGATTTAAAAAAAAAGAGAGAAAAAATTGGCTTATACAAGGATTGAACCCATGACCTCTGGTCGGGTCAAAGCGAGGTTTGAACTAGATTTAAAAAAAAGAGAGAAAAAATTGGCTTATACAAAGATTGAACACATGACCTCTTATTGGAAGAGAAGGGGATTTACCACCACACCAGCTTTCCTTTTCTTTCTATGGTGTCCACCTAATTACATTTATGGGGCCCTTATACAATTTTAAATACCGAATCTACTAATTTTTCTAAAAACATTGGGGTCCGTGGACCCGACCCACTCAATGTGGGTCCGCCCCTGCCCGCCTTCAGATCCTCTTGTGAAATTTCTAAATCAGGTTGTAAAGTCAAATGCTAAGAATGGTCGATATACTGAGTTGACTTTTGATATAAACAAGGAAGATAGTCTCAACACCAGATTTAAAGAAATCAAGAATCTAACTACATTTCTAAATTCCCAAATCAAAAAGGTCATGGAGTTATAGTAACTCCTATGATAACTAAATTCACTCTTGCTTCCATTGAGGTCGCAAGTTCGAATCAGAGTCACACGGGGGCTTTGTCCAACCTGCGCGCCAGAGAGTTTCGACTCTTGTGGTAGCGCAACTGGAGAAACCCTGTGGGTTCTTGAACCGGGGTTATGCCCTCTATGGAGAAACCCTGTGGGTTCTTGAACCGGGGTCGGTCTCGCAAGCCAACCTGCAGCCACTCAGTTCAATCTGAAAATTCGCGGTTCTAAAAAAATCCACTCTTGCTTCCACTCCTAACAATCGTATACCTAATGAAAAAACATTGCCCTGTCTGTGAGTTTCGACACACTCTTTAAACAAGCAATCTAAAGTGTCGCGAACAATATGAATTTCTATATTAGTCCCATTCTCATAATAGATAGTCTTATAAAAGAACATCAATTAGTTTCATCATATATCTACAATTCATAAGTATGCGGTTGCTTGAAAATCCATATCATCCGAAATCGAATTGGCGGCTAAACATCTCTCAAGTTATGACCTAAATAAGAAAAATAAGAACTCAGTGGCGGACCTAGGAATTATTTGTTGCGGTGCGGATGAGTGGCTCAAGCATATTTTCAAGGGGTGCGGTTGGGTTTTTTGCCTAAAATATACACTAAATTTTTTTTTTCAAGGGGTGCGCCCACCCACCTTGGTCATAACCTAGGTCCGCCCCTGTAAGAACTACATACTTAACTAGACATATGTATTAGAAAAATAACATACTCAATATCAGTTACATAGTAATGTCAGTTCTACTTCAAGTTTATTGCTTCAGCCTTCAAGTCACAAAATTCTGCAATAAGAAAATGTTTATGGAGATATATTTTTTGAACAGTGTTCCTAAAAACGGTGTTCGATTAATACGTATATTTTACTATATCTCATCAAAACTAGCCGGTACTCAATACCAAGTTTATTGACGTCCAAACGACGATAAAAAAGCAATTTTTAACGCGTGAAAATAAGTAAGCCGTACTGTTAAGTAAAGACATCTAAATAGAAAATTAGATTTACTTAAAGTTTAGAGGCTATACAATAACTTTACTAAAGTCGTAGAGTATAAAACGTAAATCGGTTAAAATAAAATAGAAAAAAAAAACCTTATATGCTTGAAGGGGTGCAAGTGTAAAATTCATTTAAACCAACTAATCAAACCAGCTAATATCATTTGTTTAAAGACCTAAAAAGCATGAATTGATCGACCAGAAGAAATTTGAGAAAATGTAATCCTCCCAGAGTCCCAGGTATTTGACTTCTGTTGTTTCTTTCTCATTTGTGGTCTATGATTGTTATTAAAGACACATGTAAAATGTTATCCTTATGTTATTCATCTTTGCTTTGCTGAATAGTCTACACAAGTACACAATATCATTAAACTTAAGACCTTACCTACAATTTAAAGTCTTACTGTAATCCCAAAGTCTTTTCTCACACCAAACCTCGTTCCATTATGTCAATCTACAAGTGAACGTTTTACACACTTTGATGTGAAACTTATAATTATGTTACTATTGAACCAAAGACTTGCAAGTTGGTGGGAAAGGTCAAAAAGTATCATTGGTCTTTGAAATTACATGCAGATAATTGTACTATTATTGAGTATATATAGATAGTAGCTCACTGAGTATCTATAGCCATTTGAAGAAACATACAATTAAAGAGAATGAGTAATTCGATTTTGCTCTTCTTTTTCCTTTCCTTATTCTTCATCTCTTCTTTCACTTCTTCTATCAACACCACCCATAAATGCTCTGTTCAACAGACCCTTGATTTGCTTCATTTTAAACAAAACATTTCCTCAATCAATGATACCATGTATCGATATGACTTTCAATGTGAAGCTTGGCTTGGTTCTAGTTATAATCCAATTATGATGAGCTGGAACACACGTACAGATTGCTGTGAATGGAATGGAGTCACTTGTGACGACTCCACTGGTGATGTTATCGGTCTTGACCTGAGCTGCGGCATGTTGCAAGGTACCATCCACCCTAACACCACTCTTTTTCACCTCCCTCGTCTACAGAGACTCAACCTTGCTTACAATAACTTTACGGATTCCGAATTTCCACCTGCCATAGGCAGACTTTCTAATAGTCTCACACATCTCAACATCTCTTCCTGTGAGTTTACTGGTCAAGTGCCCACAACTATTTCACACCTTCATAAATTGGTGTCCCTTGATCTCTCTTCGAATGGGGATGATTTCAATCTTGAACCTCATGTTTTCATCAATTTGCTTCAAAATTTAAGTGTTGTGAAAGAACTTTCTCTTACATATGTTAACATCTCTGCAGTTTTACCTAGTAATCTTAGTATATCTTCAGCTTTAAAATTGCTAAATCTTGGCTCGGCTGGATTGCAAGGAAACCTGCCTCGCAACATTTTCAATCTTCAATCTTTGGAAACACTCGACTTGTCGTCTAACAGTTTGACAGGACATATCCCTTCAGAGGTCTCACTTCTTCCTAATTTGGTTTCACTTGATCTCTATGGGAATAATGGGATAGATCTTGACCCTCATATTTTCAGCAGTCTCCTTATAAATTCTACTTTTTTGAGAGACCTTCATCTTTATGGTGTTAATATAGGTTTTGTTTTACCCACTTATCTCAATATCTCTTCTTCTCTAAGATCACTCGATCTCAGCAACACCAGCCTGCAAGGGAAGTTACCTGATAACATCTTAAATCTTAAATATTTGGAACAAATTGAATTGTCAGGGAACAATATTTTCTCTGGTCCATTTCCCAAGGTTAACACAAGCACTAACATCCCTCTCAGGAGGTTAGGTCTCTCAGGTTGTGGTTTGAATGGGTCCCTTCCCAAATCCCTTGGTAACCTTAGATACCTTGAAGATATAGATTTATCAAATAACAAGCTTTCTGGAACACTGCCTTCTTCATTGTTTACCCTTCCTTCTTTAGAATTTATCAACCTCAATAAGAACATGTTCCAAGGAAATATGCCACTCGAGTTGTTTTCTCTTCAATCTTTAGAATTTTTATCCCTTGCTAAGAATCAATTAACTGGCCTTATCGATGTGCTTGATAATGGCCCTGACCTGCAAACATTTCAACGCCTTACCAACCTCATTATCCTTGACCTTTCATATAATAATTTTAGAGGTGACTGGAATTTGGATGCATTGTTATCAAGCCTTACCAACCTCGCTATCCTTGACCTTTCATATAATAATTTTAGAGGTGACTGGGAGTTGGATGCATTGTTATCAAGCCTCACAAACCTTCAAGTACTCACCCTGTCACACAGTGGTATATCTGTTACAACCAGTAATGCTAATCATCATGTCAATCCTAATTTTGGGACGTTAAGTTTGGCCTCTTGCAGTCTAAAGGTGTTTCCGGTGTCCATTAGAGCCATGACAAATCTTAGATACTTAAATTTGTCCAACAATGATATACATGGACACATTCCTGACTGGATAGGGGAGATAGGAAGAAATGAGTTATTAGTTTTGGATCTTTCAAATAACTCCATTACCGGCACCATTCCAAATGTATACGAGGATTGGAGCGAGTTAGAGGGGTTTGTTTTGAATGGAAATCAGTTACAAGGAAATGTGCCAACTTCTTTGTACAACTGTCAAAATCTGAGAATAATTGATTTGGGAAACAACCAGTTAAGTGACACATTCCCTGGCTGGTTAGGAGATCTTCCCAAATTACAGGTTCTTATCCTAAGATCAAACAATTTTCATGGTGGCATTAATGTAACCTCTTCAAAGTTAAAATTTCCATTTCCAAGTCTGCAAGTTATTGACTTGTCTCATAATGGGTTTGTAGGCCAACTCCCTACAAAATATTTGCAAAATTTCAATGCCATGAAGAATGTGGTAAAAAAGAACACCAAACCAGAGTATGTGTCCACAGGTTCCATTTATTACTCTATCATTGTTACGGTGAAAGGAGTTGATCAATACTTTCCACAACTTTCGGTTCAGTACACTATTGTCGATCTATCGGGCAATAAATTTGAAGGAGAGATTCCAAACATCATTGGAAATCTGAAATCTTTGATAGTACTAAACTTGTCACACAACAGCCTAACGGGTCAAATCCCACATTCTCTTGGGAATATATCTGAAATTGAATCGTTAGACCTGTCTTGGAACCAACTCACTGGAGAGATTCCACAAAGCCTTGTTGATTTGACGTTTCTTGAGTTCTTAAATCTATCACAAAACCATCTCGTGGGCCACGTTCCACAAGGAAAACAGTTCGACACATTTGATAATTATTCATTTGGTGGGAACCCAAAACTCTGTGGGCCTCCGTTGACCAAAAAGTGCGGTGAGCATCCTCATGAACTACAACTTGAAGGTGATGGAGATGGAGAGGAGAGTGGATTCACATGGAAAGTGGTGGTGATGGGATATGGGTGTGGAACCTTACTTGGAATGGTGTTGGGATATATCATGTTATCAACCGGAAGACCAAAATGGTTCAATGCAATTGCGAATGTAGCAAATCATATGATCTTAAACAGGCAAAACAAGAGAAGATAATGAATTTAGTTCATGAATGGTACGTGTTTCGCATGTTTTTCTATTACCCTAAATTGTGCAAAACGCCTTACTCTGTTTTCTTTTATTTTATAAAATTGATGCAGGGAAAGAACTTTATGTTGCAGCTGGACCCTTTTGAATCATGCAGTTGTTGAGAAACTTCTGAATTATGTTGTATGTTGAGTATTTCTTATTGTGTTGTATTTTAGCAGTAGTCGAGATTTGCGAAACTTCTGAATCTTTATTCAGATAGCTCTTTCTATATTTTTAGTGTACAAGTTAAAATAAAAAAAAAGTAGATCCACATGGTTAATTGTCTGTGAAGCTAAGAACAATTATAGGACCACTTTATTAAATCAGATACAACTTTAGAGCAACTTGAACTAAAAAAAATCTTAAATGAGGCCAACAGTAGCATAAAATGTATCAAAGGTCATCTCCTCATATTGCAGAATATGTTTATGCACCTATTGTGTTTGTTGAAGGCGCACAAGTAAATGATTTATTGAGCATTTAAAAACTTGGAACCAACCTATTTGTCATTGCAAGGCTAGTTAGTTCTTTTTTCTAATTTGGCATTATAGTTTAGATTGAACATGTGTGAGTGTGCAACCCACATGCTACCAACTTTCTAGTTCACACATTGCCTTCTCGCAAAAGTGGCATTTCTGGTATGACATCTAATTGTTAAAATGGGACATTTGGAATCACGCGTTTTTTTTTTAAATCTAAAAGATTTGCAATAAAATACGCGAGATTCAAAACACAACCGGTCATCCCAGATTACTCTCTTGTTTTTACGTGGATGCTGCACATTGTGGACTCTGTATAATGTTAGTTAGTTTCCTTCTCTTAAACAGCAGATTAGTATCTTCAATTGTGCAAATAGTTGAAGGTTGTTGGTTGGACTGTGGATAGAAATGGATACTTGTTAATCAAGGTGACTCCTAATAGTTCAAAGAGTTGTTTGATTTCCTAATAGCAGCAAGAATTATTGAAATACAATACAATACAGGAGAGATTCGCTTACTAATTAAACACTATCAACGGAATCTCACCATTTAAACTAATCAAGCTGACACATATGATCATGATATTCACAATCAAACAGAAAAAACTAAATCAAACAGAACAAGATGCCTGTAGCAGTTACCAAATAGAGGAGTATCATACATCCATACTATAATTTAATACCAATTTTGACCAAGAACAAGCCAAACGACGAAAATGTCCGATGTCACATGTAATTTATAGACACCTTTTTAAAGATGGCTTTGTATTTGAAAGAAAAAAAAACTAAAAAGTAATATTTTTCAGTTGGCTAGTTTTTGGTCAGAATTCATATGAATGTCACAAGATATGTACTTGAATAGCCTGTATGATAGTTTTCAAACATTGGTGGCCTTAATGAAAAAAGTTGAATACATGGGTGGCCTCCACATACATATACTTTCAATAGACCTTTTGGACAGAAAAGAATGCTGAACCTATCGGTTTTGACCCAAACAAGGGATTCACGTTTTGACCCTGACCCGTTTCCACTCATATACACAAGCCACCCATTGTGCCAACTCTGCCTGTCAATTTTATTGTCTATAGATAGATATACATTAACATCCTTAACCACATGTTTGGTGTGTGTAATTGTAGGCAAGATATACGAGATTGGATCAACAGGAATCAATAGTCTAGGAGGCCATAGCAACAAAAGGACCGAGTGTGTGAATAGGTTTGTATATGAGTTTGGTAATTCATTATGCTTCTTGTACCTTCCACTTCTTACTTTTTTATTAGCTTCACACTTAGTTTCCTTAGTTACCATTGTTACCTATCTCTTGTATTAACAACCCATTTTAACATGAACCGTTTAGCGTGTTGTATCAATTCATTTCCTGTTTCCAGATTCCCTTTGATTATATTTACATAGGGTTGTTGTAACTGTAGCAATAATGACAATGGCATTTAAAATTTAGGCCATGACCATACCTGAACTAACATGGGATTGGAACTTATCTGTTGGGGACTGACTTGTGTGGATAAGTGGGTTTGGGACCTTAGGTACCATCCAACTCCCATACCCACCCAACTATTTTCTTTATCTTTGGGTTGCTTTTGACTTATCATGTGCAAATTGATGAGGTTGCCAAACACATGTCTCATTTAAAGACTTTTGCATATTTTTATCTTCTTAGGGGGTGTGTCTTATATTTTTGTTAAGGGTCATGTTGTTATCTACCGGAAAAAGAACACAGAATAATTATTAATAGCTTGTTATGCCCATAGGGCAATATGAGAAACAAATCACTTATTTCGTCTAATGACTTCAACTATTGCGACATGCGATTCCATATCATCTATGACATATAGATTCACGTATGCGTTATTATTCACGTATAGAATGAAAATATTTATGATTTAGACGAGTCAAAGTGTATATATGACCAAAGATTCACGTATCTCATGGTTATTTATATCACCACTTTTCGACACGAATTATAACACATTAAAGAGCAATAGTTTCTTTTATGATTTTCTATATTCATATATAAAGATGGTGATAAGATCAAGCCAAGTAGTAGCCTATCTTCATTCTCTTCACACCAAAAGCTAATTAATGTAGGAAGAAAATTGGGGCAAAGTATCAAAAAAATGTTGAATACTTGTCTTATAAAAGGGAAACAAGCTAGTTCTAGTTATTGATATACATCAAGATTTATATTTTCTATCTTTATGCCAATTAATCAAATTATTATCATTTCTACATCAATTATGGAATATCATCTCCAAATAGGGTTGTAAACGAGCCGAGTTGAGCCGAGCTAGACCCAGCTTGAGCTCGGCTCGAACTTGATTCAAGCTGGCTCGAGCTCAACTCGATTAGAATTCGAGCTAGCTCGACTTGGCTCGATCTAGTTCGAACTAACAAAGAACCGCAAAATTTACTACTTAAAAAGCCCTTAAAATGAATTTCTTCATAGATTAAGGGCCATAATTGCTATTTAATTTAACCATATGGCTAAATATGCAAGTATAAATAGTTAATTCACTTTGTACATTATCTTTACCTTCTTTTATAGACGAGATACTCTCTTAGTTTTTGTTTTCTAAGCGATCTGAGACAAAAAAAAATGAAGAACGTAAATCTTATCGAGCCAGCTCACGAGCCGAGCCGAGCCGACCTGGCTTGTTTACAACCGAACTAATTTTGAGTCGAGCTTTCTTCGGGCATTTTTCAAGCGAGATGCGAGACACAAGTTTTTTGAACACCCCTGTTTACAAATAAATCAATAGATTTTATATATTAAGTTTTGAATGGAAGGAATACATGAATAATCTTTTGTATACAAACAAAAATAAAACATTGACCGTTGACCACATCCCCTAGTCTAAGTCACCAAATGTCACATTGACTTCCAATTTTCAAATTTCCGCCAACCTAATCCTGCCTGTAAAACACGACCGAGTCACCAACTCACTACCGAGTCAACCCGTCTACCTCCCTCTCCCTTCATGACTCCAATAATCTCCCAAAAACGTCTTCGCCCCATCCAAACTCGGATAATAAGTCGGTTCCAAAAATATCCGACCCAACGAATCATTCAAATCCACCGTCACAGAAGCCAAATTACCTTTCGCCTCCACACTCCCCATCACCACCACCAACAACTGTTTATACGAATAATAAAACTTCTTAACCGCCGCTTCAACCGCCTGTAATCCTTGCAACAGATGAATCTTCACGCCGTTGTCCTTTTTCCGGTACAACTTTAACGCCGTCTCTTGAACAATAGGTCCGCCCATTGGATCCACTTCAACGTCGAGAATGTACGGTACCTTATGCCTTAAGTTTTTCGAAAGTTTCGTAATCTCGGTTAGAGATCTAGATCTGAAGCATAACGAATCGGTTTCACATGTTGTTTTGATATCCAGCTGGTTCTTCAACCGGAGAAAATCGTCTGGATCCATTAGTAGATGAAGATCTTCGATCTTTGCTAATAGTTTCCATATCTGTTCTAGAATGTAACAGTTAGTTGAAGCGGTTGCAAAACCGTTTGAATTAATATCCGATTCGATTCGGATTAGGAGTTTCTGCGCGACGTGGATCCACGACTCGAGGATCTGGTGCGTGGTGAAGAGCGTTCGGTTTTCGTAGTTGTTGACATTAGATTGATCCGGTGGCGTTTTTGTTAGAGAATGAAGGTTCGATGGCTTGCAAACCGCGTCGTAGTTTAGGCTTGGCTTACCGCTTAAATTCGGCTCGCCTAACCCTAACGTGTACGGACATCTCATCATGTTGCACTCTATCGTGTACTGGATTTTTTGTGCTAGATTTTCGGATTTCCTCCACGTGGCAAGCCGTGGTAACAGGCTTTCCTCGCTTATCTGGCTAACTAAAACCGTCGCGTCTTCGCCTTCGCTAAGCTTCCACACCTCCGCCGAGCTTCCCTCGCGCGTTAAAACACCCCCGCTTTCGCCTATATTAACAATCGGGGCCGTACACGTGTCCTCTTCACAAAACAAAGAAATAAGCTCGATTTGACTCGTTGTCAAAGACTCCAGCCTACGCATCCACTCGCGGCGATTCGCATAAGGTCGTGGATCCGACAACACGATCGAAACAAAACGGAATGTAAACTCCAAAGCGTGCAAAGCCGGTTTGAGTACAGCTTCATTTTTCCATTCAGGAAACTCAACTTTGTTCCATAGGTCTCTGATTTCAGGAAGGCGTAAGTAATGCTCGTATGCGGTGCACGCGGTGTCGGATGCTGGTGATAAGTCTTGAACTTGAAGGGGTGGTGGTGGAACAAGAACAGAAAGTTTGGTTGATGATGAAGGTCTTGGTGATCTGTTTGGCATGTTATCTGTAGATACAATATTGGTTTTGCAATCTAAATTAACCATTTTTTTTATAAATAATATAGCAGGTATTGTTGAAGAAATAAAGAGGAGTTTTTTGGTATGAAGTTGTAGTTGGAATAAAACGTATTTATAAGAAGTTGGGTGATGAACAGATAGTATGAAACGCGTGTACAAGTGAGAAACGGTAATTTAAAAGTCGCCGCAACGTTGAAAATTTTAATTATTGTATTTAAAAAAAAATATTCTTTTGATAAAACATAACCATGTTACGTTATAGTTTAGATCATCAGGTATTATTTTTGTATCTGTTTTATTGATATTATAAAAGTAAACATAAAGTATAGTAAGTTTTATTAGGAAGCTGATAGAGGAAGAAAAGTAAGCTTTAGTGATATTTTAAGAATAAAAAATAGTGAATTTTGAAAGGGAAATGATAGAAGAAGAAAAGTAAGCTTATCCAGAAACGGATAAAGAATCAAAGTTTGGTGGGAATGGGTCGGGTCGGGTCACGTTTCTTCTCCTTTGATTGGTACCAAGAAGCTTCCCCTACTAAGAACATTGTCATGGTTCATGCATGGAATTTATTTTCTATCATCCATCCACGACTTGAATTTTGGCGTTTACAACATGTGTAATGTTTATATCATGTATTGAATATATGTGATTTATTTATTTTTCTATAGTTATGCTACACAACTAACTTTATGCAACTACTATGATAGGTCAAGATCATTAATTTCTCACCGCATGCATTTTTGTTGACTGAGATGTAAACTCTTGAGGTTAAATACAATTTCTAACTCATAAATAAGTAGTGAGGTGTGAAGTATTGTCATGTATTTACGGATGACAACTGAACTCGAATCTGATGATAGATTCTAAACATTTGGGACAGGTAATCAGGTATGATATTAGTTTTATATTTTTTTTCATGGGTATGAGATTTGGAGATATATCCGTTTACCCAACCCGATTACTAAATAATGTAGATGTGTTTACCCAATTATATAATATCTCCTTCTATTTATTTTAATCATGTCGTATCTATCAAAAATATCCTTAATTTGCATAATTATCATTTCTTTTCTTTTTTCATGGCTTATGAGAGGCGCGAAAGCGAAAGCCTATGGGGTCGTTTCTGTAACTGGATAACTAGCACCGAAAGCCGTCTTTACATTGGATGGTTTGGCGTTTTGATGATCCCTACCTTAAGGGCCGCAACTTCTGTATTTATCATCGCCTTCATTGCTGCTCCTCCAGTAGATATTAGTAGATATTGATGGTATTCGTGAACCTGTTTCTGGATCTCTACTTTACAGAAACAATATTATTTCTGGTGCCATATTATTCCTACTTCTGCAGCTATCAGTTTGCACTTTTACCCAATATGGGAAGCAACATCCGTTGATGAATGGTTATACGATGGTGGTCCTTATGAACTAATTGTTCTACACTTCTTACTTGGTGTAGCTTGTTACATGGGTCGTGAGTGGGAGCTTAGTTTCCGTCTAGGTATGCGACCTTGGATTGTTGTTGCATACGCAGCTCCTGTTGCAGTTGTGACTGTTGTTTTTTGATCTACCCAATTGGTCAAGGAAGCTTTTCTGATATCATTCAGTACCCCTAATATCTAGGGATGTTCACGGTTCAATTTAAAGTTGATAAACCGCCCAAGCCAGTCAAAAGTTTGGTTTCATGGTTGGTTTGAAAATTTTCAATCCATATCGAACAGTTTGATTTACGGATTATACCGAAAACGAGCCCTATAAATCCGGATCGTAAGATTGGTATCTACTTAATTTGTACCAGGTATCATTAATGACTTAATTTGTAGCATTTGGGTTTAACTAAATTTAAATCGGTGACAGTTAAGTGAAGTGATATAAAGAACTGATTATATTATACACGTTTGGTATTACCATAACCAAATACATTAATACACTATACCACTAGTAAAATTATTTGTGCGTTGCGGCGAGAATTCAATCGCCGTTGATACGATACCGGCACTCATTATAACAACTGAAAGAGAAAACCCAAAAAGTACAATTAAAAGAAACTTTATTAAAATTTAAAAGTTGTGTGATAAGTTTATTAAAATTTAAAGTGTAAGAATATAAATTAGTAAAAGAAAAAGAAAAGAAACAAATTAAGTATAGTGCAAGAGGTGTATAAGTTAATATTAAAAGTTGAGGAGATAAAATTAAAAGGCGTGTCGTTATTCATCATCCACGCCTTTTATTATATAATAATAATAATATTGATAAATTATTATAAATAGTATTATAAAAATTTTAATTTATTAGAACTTAAAGTGTACTTCATCACGTTTTTTAATGACAACAATGTTTACTCACTCCTAATTTATATAACAAATTAATCCTAAACTACTTCTTGCTAGGGATTGAACCTATGAACCTAAGACGTTCCCTTAAGAAACAAGAGTCTGTATCAAATGAGCTAGTCTCACATTGACGTACTTCATCACTTCATATTTGATATATGAACTTGTCGGGTTAAGATTGAGATCGCACTTTCGGTGATATATAATTCCAACAGAAAAACTTTAACCATCTAAGATCGAAAACACAATATGCAATACAAACACACAAAAAATGTACATAATTCTCCAATGTTTTGGAGCATTAGATCCCTAAACATGTTTCTCTTCTCTTTCATCAAACAAAACTAGTGTTTGTCTAGCTATTCTTTTCTAGAATGATCCAAAGTTTCTAAACACTTTCCTAAGAAACAATTTTCCATGTGTATTGCCTTACAAGTAAATATATTTTTGCAATATTAGTGATCCCTTATTGTAGATACAAAAACAATTGGTTTTGTAGAAGAGCACCTCGTGGTAAACAACATCACGTTATCAAAGATCAAGCCTAGACAACAACTCGTGGTGGGATCACATCAAATCCAGAATTTTCTCCGTATTATCATTATAATAATAAACAATCCCCCCTTTTAATGTCAATTATTATTAAACAATAATATAGGAGACAATCCGGATATTAGCCAAAACCGTCATTTCTCGTTCCCCGTCATTGAACTCCGGATAATCAGGCACTTTAATTACGATAATGACTTTGACGGCTACAAATGTAAACGGGCATGCCCATGTGTTTTGTGGCGAAAAAGAAAAAGAATAAGACCATGGTCAAACGTCAAATTTGACCCCCACGTTTTATGTTTTCTTCGACTCTATGTTAGGTTGTGTAGCATGTGAATACGATATTCTTAAAACAATTGGAGTTTGGAAGTTTAACGTGGGTGTGAATTTTGTTTAAGGTGTAGGTATGTTTTAGGTATTTATAAACCTTTCGAATTGTTTAAACTAATATAAATTAGACGGTTCAGTCAGTTTGGAAGTCTAATGATTCGGTCAATGGTTTAAGTTTTGAAAAACAATTCTAATGGTTCGACTTGAATGGATCAAGTTTGTATATGTTTTCAAGTTTTGATCATGTTTTTACGTATATCTTTAATATTAACTAGCTTAGAACCTCGTGCTTTATACGGTTTGCATAAGTTAATTTTATATAATAAGTAATTTAGTTATATCTTTAAAATACCCCATGTATTGCACGAGTTAAATAAATATAATGTAAACGATTAACATATACAGTCGTCATTTGATGTGCTATTTACTTATTAATTTTTTAATTTATTATTATTGTTATTTATTATTAGGTTAGAAACATGTGTATTACACATGGTAGAACTAATGAAATATTAGATTATTATTAATAAGCGAAAAAAATATAGGAAATAATAGATAAATAAGAGAAATCCGTGAAGTTTGTGATTTAATATTATTTTCTTATTTTTGCATCCTATTAAATATTAAATAATGATAATATTAAACAAATTAACTAAATCTAATTTAAATGAAAATAAAAAATTTATATATTTGCCTCATTCAACAAAGAAAAAAAATCGTCTCCTACGGGAGAAGAAGAAAATACAAATTATATATTATTATTAATTTAAAGCCGCACCCATAATTTCGGGTATCTCTTAATTATCATTCTGATGGTAAAGTATCTCAAAACTTTTATTGGCTTTTTAGAAATTTAATATGTTTTTTTTAATCTTTAGACTGTAAATACTTTACGCATAACAAGTATGAAAGCAATATAACATGGTTTCAAAACTGTTTTATAATTGTATAATTATCTTTTAAATTCTAAATATTCATAAGTTAGTGCAATGCAAATGTTATAACTAACGCTTTCATATTTTTTTAGAAAAGTATGAGAAGATAAGGTTTGGTATATAACTTGCCTACCAAGTGCATCCATCAAAGATATGAGTCGACGTCTAGTTACTTCTTTTTAGGTTAAATTTTGTGGCCCATAAACTAAACCTAAAACTACATCACAACTAACTTAATCAAATAAAATTCATGCTAAAATGCGTTTCATGAACTTTGTTTTTATAATAAAATAAAAAATGTATATATTATCTAGTTTTTTTTTTTTTTTTTTGGTATACAAGATAAAAGTTATCATTTACTGTTCTCTTTTTTGGCTTTTAGAAAGTTTGATTTTATTGAGGTTAATATTGTGCTAATAGAATTTATTCACGAATTCATCCTAAATGAAACTTCAAGTATGGTGACTTGTTTTTCTAAGGGTTCATAATTCTCAAACTAATTCAGGGATAAAATAAAAAGTATGATAACGACTAAGAATTATGTATTGTATGAAAGAATACGTTGTAAGTTGTAACGTAAGTGTAGGAAACAGGCGGGTAAGTTTGGCAAAACGGGAAGGTAATGTTGAATAGGAGATCAAAAGGAATTCTAACAAACTTGGGTTTTAGTTAAAATAAGACATCTTATCAAAGTATGATTTGGTTGAGTAATAAGTTATTGTCAAAAAAGGTTCTAACTTTAGGGCTGGAAACGAACCGAACAAATATGGATAAGACATTGTTCGTGTTCGTTTGTTAAAAAATATATGTGTTCATGAACTCTTTATGAACGCTTATCGAATGAGATTTTATGTTCGTATTTGTTTGTTAAAGAAATGAACTTGTTCGTATTCGTTTGTGTTTGTTCGTTAATTTTAGGCAACGAACGAAAACAAATGTTTACGAACCCAAATGAGCACACTAATGTTCATTAACACAAATGGAAACAAACGAACACAAACAAGCGTTCATGAACATAATATATAATACGTAATACACTTACACTTATTAAATATTTTACTTGTCAAAATTTCGAACGCGATACCGGACGTTCACGAACATAAACGAGCGAACGTGACCTCTGTTTATATTCTTTCATTTAATTAAACGAACGAAATTTCTTGTCCATGTTCGTTTGTTTAATAAACGAATGAACACAAATGAACTTCTCGCCGAAGGGTTCATGAACTGTTCGCCAAACATTTGGTTCGTTTGCAGCTCTATTCACCTTATTAAAAATGGTTCACACACTACGTTTTATGGTGACGATAGGGGCGTTGGTGGCAGAGGGGTTGGTGTTGATGGTGGTGGTTAGGGGTGTAAACGAGCCGGGCTGTCACACCCCGATTTCCACGTGTCTCACCGGTGGGCCCGGTGGGGGATTACCGTGACGATGTTGGCAACAATATAGTCAAACCACACAATTATATAATGCACAGCGGAAGCATAAGATAAATATATAAATTTCAACCTCTGATTGTAATATCAAAATGTATTACAAGGGTTGGATATATCCACAGTGGATCGTAAATAAAGGTAAAGTAATGTTCCATCAGATACTGCAATCAAGCTTGCGAGGCTTATCCCGACGCTAGGGAGCTAATACCAGCCAATTACGTTTAGGTACCTGCACTTAATCTTTTTGGGGAAAATACGTCAGTTTACACTGGTAAATACATTCAACTGACACATTTGAAAATGTTTATTAAAATTGATTTGAATGCACAAGGCACAAACTCTTTTTATAACTTGGGAAAATTCATAATGATCTTGTGAACATTTTACATGTTCTTTTATGCGTTCAGTAGCCCGGGTCGTGCCGGGTTAAAGATTTATAGACACACCACGTTTGCGTAAAACCGTAGTACAAAAACCAACGGCTACGTCTTTTAGTTTTAATGTCGACACTTTATACCGGGGTACGCCTACACCGGGGTGTCGATGGTCGTGGCCATTTCGTAAAATGATGCCGAGGATATCCGGGACAACGGTCATTAAACCCCCCAAAGGCTTATAAGCAACAAGACTGTTTAAATGAGCCGATCATATTTAATCAATTAACCACCTAAGCGATGGAATTATATAATGCTCAATCAAGCGGTATTAATATACCGTAACCCAAGCCCATATAGGGGAAATAAGTTAAAGTATTTACCTTTGCAAGTATAAATCCTTAATTAAGATCAAGTCACCGATAGCTTTTACTGGGGCTCCTAATCTGGAACGAAGGTTTTAATTAACCTCTTAGAATCCTAACGGTCCTTGTATTAGCCGTAGCTTAAACCGGTTGATTCCGATATATAGATATGGTTAATTCGCACGAAAAGGCGAAAACCGAGAATGGAGTATGATTTGAACCCAACAAGTTCAGTGACTTGTTTTATATGGGTTTATAGTTCATACTCTGGATTTTGGGGTTCAAATAATATAATTTGACCCATATCGGCTATTGCACGAAAACTAGTTTCATGAGCCGTACCGTGTGCGCAAATAGGCGAAACGGTTAACCATAAGAGTCGTACGCTTATTTCCTAAGTCAATATGCCTTAAAAGTATTTTGGTATCAGTAGGATACTTTCCGTAATGCCCGTAACGAGTTTAAGTTTATATTATGCCCCGTAGGGGCTTTTCGGTCATTTTAAAGACTTTTAAAAAAAAGCTTTTCGAGTTCTACAGGAAATCTGAGTTTCCCGAACAGTTTATAAAGCTTAAAATACTTTATTTATTATTTAAAACCAGTGGCAACTGGAATCGGGTCAAAAGACCTTGTAGAACTCCCGTTTTGGCCAAAAAGGGCATATTCGGTATTTACCGAACCGTAGCCATAACCGCAGGTTATGAGCAAGGTAAAAATTATTAAAAATCTTTAAAATTCCCAAAATATTATTTTACCACAGTGGGTAAAAGTTTTGGTGACGAAAACTTGGGTTAGATGGGCGTTATGCTAATTGCGCCGTTAATTACAAAACTTTCTTAAAAGTGCGCCTTTTAGCATAACTCTCATTCTAGACCTCGGATTGACGTGAAACTTTAAGGACATGCTTATAATTTAACAAGCAAGGTTTTGGTCCGTTCACGTGTCCGAAATACTCGTTTTAGTTTTAAAAAGGCCGTTACGGTCAACTTTTAGGCGAATGACGGAATCGCGCAAAAGACTCGGATAACTCATGAACCGACCACAGAGGTTATTACCAACATGTGACCTGGTCCTAAGAGAGTCCTAAGGTATATTTATACCTCACTAAAACGGGTCAGAACTGAAGTCAAAGCAAAAGTCAAACTTTTGCGACTTTCGGCTCCGAACCGGTTCAATATAGTAAACGGTCGATTCAAACGAGCGCAAACAAGTTTATATGCTTATTATCATGTTTTATGATTATCAAAACAGGTTCCATAACATATATTTTACGGATTATGCATATATCGCTAAAATAGCTTTCTGTTGACTTTTTAACCGCACGTTTGACTCGACATTTGACATAGTTAGAGTGGTGATCAGAGGGAACCCTTTTAGGGGTTTATTACCTCCATTCATACCAACTTATAACTACTTTTGATTCGTCATAAGACTGAACCATCACTGAGTTATTTTAAAGTCAAACCGTATTTACGACGGTTCGGTTTTTAGCTAAATACTAAGCATGAACTGAACTATGAATGATCAAAGTAACTTACAGAAGTTAAGACTTGAATGTAGAGCAGAGAAGAAACACTTGGGAGCCTTTAGAATGGCCAGAGATGTGTGTTTGAGTTGTTGTGAATGTTATGCACATAAGGGTGCTATTTATAGTCAAAAACATGATCCAAGATCATTACAACTCAAGCTACAACTGGTTATGGATGGTTGGCATGTGTCCTAGAGAGTTATGGGTCGAGTAGGGGGCAACCATACCTCTGAAAGACCCATTATTACATGTTTTGGCGTTTAAAACAGCCAACAGCCATGTTTCTGTCGCTGGGCGCTGCTTACGGACCGTATGGCTTCGGCCTTGCGGTCCGTAAGCCATAGGCGGATAATTTGAAATCATTCACCTCCTTACGGTCCGTAAGGTATAGCCTTTGCGGTCCGTAAGGGGTTAAAAATAAATCATTTTCAAATCTTTTTGTCATGATTACTAAATCTAGGTAATTAATTACTTGACCTTTCGGGTTTGAAGGGGTAACTTTGCGGTTTGGCCCTCGGTTATTTACCGATAGGGGCCTCGAGCTATTTACCCGCATTATTAAGTCCCCGGTTTATTTATTTAATTATTCTGAAAGTCTTAACTTTCATTATTGACGCTTTTAACCCTTCTTCTACGAATTCGATCGTAACTTTCCCGTTTCATATCGAAACTTCGCGAAATTTATATATATTATTTTAGTGAGTGTATAATACCGTTACAAAGTCTTGGGAACGTTAAAGGGTCACTCAAAGGTATAATTAAACATGTTGACACAGTTAACCCCTGTAGTTTGTAATCTCTCACTTTCTTCCGCGTCTTGTTTTCGTACGATCTATAATTTATTCGTTTGAAGGTCCAAGCATTATTTAGGGATACTATACCGTATATTTACCCTTGTTGACATTTATAACCCTCGAATTTACGTACTTTCAAGGTTTGTCAAAATTAGTCCTTTATTTATTATAGATGCCACGTGTAATCAAACGACACGTGTTAACACATCATTGGACACAAAAATTCGAGGTGTTACACGGGCCGAGCCCGAGCTCGACTGGGCTCGAGCTCGGCTCGGTGCGAGACTACCTATTTGAGCTCGAGCTCGAGCTCGACTCGCGAATTTAAACCAAATCTCGAGCTCGGCTCGAGCTATTTTGAGAACAACCTCAAACGAGCTAAAAGCTCGACTCGAGCTCGCTTCAAAATCGCTTAAATGAGCCAAAGCTCGGCTCGAGTTCGACTTCCCAAGGTTATCATCATTATTATTATATTATATAAAAAAATTGTTTGGGCTCGTTTAGGCTCGCGAGCCTAAACGAGCTTTGTATTTCAGGCTCGAGCTCGGGCTCGATAACTAAACGAGCTCTAATTCAGGCTCGAGCTCGGGCTCGTTAAAGCTCTGCTCGTTCGAGCTTTTAACCGAGCCGATAACGAATAGATCTCGAGCTTCTGGGCTTATTTACACCCCTAGTGGCGGTGACGGCAACAAGGAATTATGGCATGGGTGTTGATCGCTCATTCGTACTTTTTTTAACGACAAATTTGGATCACTGACGGACCACTAGAGTATCATCGTGCCACTAGCGATACCACCCGATCACATCTATCCCCACTAGGCAATAATGATCATATTCAGGAGGAAACCCAATAAATTTGGGAAAAAAATCCCTTATGGGAATCAAACCCATAACCTAATGGTCATAAGCCTTATCCCATCATTAAGATGCCACTAGTCTATAATGCCATAGGCGATCGCTCATTGGTACTAATTACAAGTTACCAGTTGGATTATAATAATAATAATAAAAAATAATAATAATAATAATAATAATAATAATAATAATAATAATAATAATAATACAAAAGGATATGTTGTATAATTTAATTGGAATGAAATTGACTTGTATAATTTAACTAGAATTAAATTAACATTTGGATGTACCAAGTAAAATTTTACACACAAAATAACCCAATTTGATGAACATATCATAAGAGTTTATTTATAAGAGTTTATTTATAAGAGTTTATTTTACACACAAAATAACCCAATTTGATGACAAATATATTATAAGAGTTTATTTATATGACATTTACATGGCTATGAATAATAATTACCTATATGTCAATTGTATGAATCATAACTTCACTAGTTTTTATAGTTATTTGTCAACACAACACAACACAAAACAAGACTAGGCCTTTGTAACCATAGATTTGTTGAAAAGGCCATCTTACTTTTTAGCTCAGACCAACCACTATAAACTATTCACTGTATTTCTAACCGAAGACAAACCTAAAGTTAAAATTTAGAAATTATTTCTCCTAAAATAAATATATACCTTTTATTTTATAATAAATAAACGTGTTTATTTTCTTTCAAGTTAAAAGAAATCTTACAAAGGAAAATCATGACAAGAATATGTGTTATTGGTTAATTAAACTCATTGCCATATCATCGTCATGTCACTACCACATAAGAACTTGACAATTAACTAAATTTCGGTTAACAATGTGTTTTGAATTAAATAAACACTCAATACTAACAAAAAAATAATAATAAATAAAGTAAGACATGTGATTGGTTTAGATTGGGGTGGCCCCCACCATTATTACCTTCTTCTTCTCATTAAGACTGCGGGGTATGGTGGGGCGGGGGTTGGGCTTGGGTTGGGGTATTTGTTGACACGTGGCTTGGGGTGGCAGACATGGGGCGACCCACATTTAAACAGGGTATGGTGGGGCGGGGGTTGGGGGCGTGGGTTTGGTGGGTTTCGCTAGATCTGAGCCATTGATAGTTAAATCAACGGCTAGCCCAGCGGCTTCTTTGGTTTATCCAATTAGAGCCCGCCATGTCAGCTTGGCCAGACCGCCCCACGCCCGGCTTGAAACCCATGCCCCAAGGGCCACGCCGAAACTCATGCCCACCCGGGGTGGTGGCGTGGGCGTTTTCCCCATTACCCACGTCCAAACTCCCGCCTCATACCCCGCAGTCTAACATCACTAACCTATTAATAAAACCTCCATTTACGGTCACGGTTAACTGAGTAGTGACAGCCCTTAACTAGTTAACCAACAACAACTAGGCTCATATTTATAAGTCCATTAAGAAATTAAAATTTGTAACCTTAATCACACCTTTGCTACAAAAATTTTAGTTTGCTTTGTGGCAATGAAATCATTGAAAAATCTTATAACGTGAATAAGATTAATATTGTCATTATTATTTGCTTTTTTAAACAACGGAGTGGGCTTCAATCCCACGCGTTCTCCATTACTCATTCCCTTTTTTACCGCCACCGATCCCATTGGACACCGTGTCGCAGCGTGATTGGATTAAATGCATTACGTCTGTCCAGCTCAGCATACACTTTACCACCACAGCTAATCACGCGGCCTCCTCACGTGACTTGTTGTGTACGTCTTTTGACACGTTGGAAGATGGTCTCACGTGACCCCCACTCCCTTTCATTTTAACTCTGCCTACGTGTACACATTTCATTGGGTGGGCGGTTCCGCTATTCCACGTCACCAAAAAGTTGTATTATAAAAAAGTTTATAAATTTTGATTAAAATAATAAAAGGAATTCTAATATTTTAAGTGGGTGGATAAGAAGGAAGACATGAGGAAACGAAGCATGTTGTGGGTCGCATGTTTAAGTCTTTGATATTATTTTAAGTTTGACTTTTTATTATTTTCATTTTTGACACTAAGGTTATCCGTTGGAACTATGTATCTAACCAAAGTCTTGTTATCTTCCTGTATACAGATAAATAAAAATTATTTTTTTACACTGTTATGTTAAAGAGAGTCATTCGCGTAAATTGTTTTGAATGGGTAAGGTAAATCAATCATATGTCCTTGGGGATCCGACATTAATCCTCTCATACCTACTGTTGTCTCTCATCTTATTTTTCAATTTATTTTTCCTATTAAACATTAATTTATATAAATATAATTTAGAAAGGATAATAATTTTTTAATTAATATACTAATAAATAAAAATTATTTTTTTACACGTGTCAATCTCTGTTGTCTCTCCTCTTATTTTTCAGTTTCTTTTTCCTATTAAACAATAATTTATATAAATATAATTTAGATAAGGATAATAAGTTTTAGTCAAACTTTGAATTAATAATAATATATAATTTGTATTTTCTCCTTCTCTATAGGAGACAGAAAAAGGCTTTTTTTTCTTTGTTGAACAAGGCAAATATATTAATTTTTATTTTTATTTAAATTATATTTAGTTAAAAGTAAATTTTAATATTATCAATATTTAATATTTAATAGGATACAGAAATGTGAAAATAATATTAAATCATAAACTTCACGGATCTCTCTTATGTATCTATTATTTTTTATATTTTTCCCTTATTAATAATCATTTAATCTTTCATTGATTTTACCACGTGTAATACACGTGTTTCTAACCTACTAATAAATAAAAAATAATAAATTAAAATTTTAATAAGTAAATAACACATCAAATTCATCATTTAAATACATATGTTGACGACTGTATATGTTAATCATTTACATTATATTTACTTAACTCGTGCAATACATGAGATATTTTAGAGATATAACTATATAAATTAAATTTATGCAACCTTTGTAACACGGGGTTTTAAGCTAGTTTTTTATTAAAAAGAAATGAAATGTAAAACTTTGTTTACTTCAAAAGAAACTATTAATTTGAAGTAATGGTATTATTAAGAGATGAAACAAATATGTCGGTATTAAGAGATTATGAGAAGTTGCCGTTCAAAAAAAAAAAAAAAAGATTATGAGAAGTTCATTTAGTATTTATTGAACTTTAGAAATTAGATTTTAATAATCTTATTTATAGGTGACTGGCCATTAATAATCACATATTTAAATATTGTCACTTGCAGTCTCACCTTTAAAAAAAATCTCATTGAACCTCGGTTAAAAAAATTTAAAGGATTGAATTTCAAACTGATGTTTAAGGGCTTTTGACCAGAACGGGAATACGAGTCGGTTGAAGTAAAACTTATCTCGAAATCATGTTCCAAACGACGAAAACAGTGTTTCAATTCGGGTGTTTAAACTTCCAATTAACAAAAATCAAAGCCGTTTGGAGCACCGTTTTGATGTAAGTTGTGATCAAAAGCTGTAAAACATCAGTTTGAATTACAGAAAATAAAAACTCCATGGATTTAAGTTTTTTTACGGAGATCCAGTGAGATTTTTTTTAAAGGTGAGTTTGCTAGTGATGATATTTGAGGGTGAAACTATTATTAGCCAATAACCTCTAAATGAAATTATTAAAATACAATTTCCCAGGGCCGGCCCAGAGCGGGTGCGGGGTGGGCGACCGCTCAGGGCCCAAACCCTCCGGAGGCCCGATTTTTTTTTATAATTTTGTTTATATTAAGTGTATATATATAAATGTTGTTTCAAAAACAATTAACAAATGTATCCGTGTTTCCGTGGTCATCATCTCTATTTAAAATATGTTGTTTACTAGTGGTGCCGAGTTCGAATCGAGAAGGAGCCCTTTTCCATGCTACTTATTATTTTTTTTTCTCATTTTGATTCTGTCACTTCATATTTCCCTTTTTTTTATTCCTTATTGTATTTTTTGTTTTCTTCTTATTTCATTTCCTTTTCTAATATAAAACTGAAATTTTTGTTTTCTTCTTATTTCAATTTGAAGTTTTCTTTTCTAATATAAAACTGAAATATTTTGTTTTACTATTTACTTTGTTTTTTATTTTAAATTAAATAAATCAAATATATAACTAAACAATTTTGAAATGGTTTTATCCTTTTGTTATACAAAAAGAGTTATATTTACGGCTTATTTTTTCATTTATTCTTATTGTTTCAATATATAATATGTATTAATTCAAATGTATTTATCTTTTTTTTTTTTAAATTGAGTTATTGATTTTATCTTATAAGGGCCCGTTTTTCCTGGTCGCACAGGGCCTAAATTTTTTCGAGGATTTTCGGAGACGGCCCTGCAATTTCCCATAATATTTAATATTTCATCAATGTGAATACCCTTGAAATTGATCAATAATTATGTATACTATATTATAACACATATAAAGAGAGAAAAAATTAATTTATAAAATTTTAAGACTTTAAATAATTACACACATTGTTAACTTTTAAACTAACTTTCCCTCAAGATATTAAGCGGCCATAACCTCTTTTATATGTTGATATTAAAAACAACACCATATAAAAGAGTCTTTTATTTCCTTTAATTGATTAATTTAACATGTTACGTGATTACCAGTGTCAGTATTATTCACAGCATCGCGTGAAACCCAGTAGTAAAGTAGCAGAAAATGTAGTTAGGTGAAACTCAAAATCTCAACCTGTGAGCTAGGTTTGATCATTGATGATACTCAAGCTTCTAGAATTGGTGAGATCATATTGGCATACTATGATGACAAGAAACCCAATAATATAAAAGCCACCAATCAGGCCCGAATTAAATGCGGTCATGTACCTGAAATCATTTAATGGTTGCAATGCCAAATTTGAAGGGACATTTCATGCCTCCAAGAAAGCACATCTAACCCATTAAGTTTGATTTTGTTAATAGTGTTCCAAACAAGTACGAACATAAATTTTGTCTAAAGGTTCATCAACCAAAATCTACATCACATCATTTCAATTCGCGCAATGCTTGATTACATATGGCATGACGAAGACTAGACTAGAAGAGACGTTACATAATCGATTATAGACGCTTTATGTAACATCGATAGTGAAAGTTGTCATTTAGATTTAGAATACATGATGTGGTATGTGATACTTGCGTTTATGGTGAATTGCTTGCAAGAAATATTATCCACATCTTAGATTCAGAACAAGTCAAATGGAACATTGCTAGTAAGTGATATGATACTTAGAACATGAAGTTTTAACAACCACATGGGCCAAGATTTTTCATATATGTTTTATTTTAGATTAATGATCATACTAAGAGAAATACACCAAAATTTGATGGTTGGTATTAAATGAGGTTTAGATAGAAACATTCTAGAATCTAATCTTTAGCTTGTAAAAAGCGCTAAACAAAGAGCGATCGATCACAAAAGTATGTGTTAGAAGCATTTTTAATGTATCTTTCTTTAATCACATTTTAGCATCCATTTTTATTGCATTTCGTGTATCGTTTTGTAAAATAGGTGTTTTGGTAGAATAGAATTGACTTTGGTTTGTTTTTTGGTTGTTATAGGGATGGGAAGATTGCGGAGGATAATCGAGAGGTTTGGAAGGATTCATGATGATACAAGAAGCTCGGAACATGATTTTGGGATGTTGGGTCGAAGTTATCTAATGTTAGACTAGAAACTTATTTAGCCTATCCAGTTGTGCGGTGTGCCGATGATTTGGTTATACAGAAAAAAGAGATTAAACGATGTGGATATGTGGAACACGAGACATTGAATTGGTAACGACCGACTAGTGAATTTCAACTAACCGTTATATATTATCATTATCAATCCTTTTTTAATTAAGGTTGAATTACAACTGACCTTTATATATATTATCATTATCAATCCTTAAAAGGGTGATGATGGTAATAATACATATGGTTTATTATTTACTAATAACCAATTACAACAACAATAAGAATTATTGTTGGTAAAGTTGGATACGTAGCAACAGTAAAGAAAAAAGAAGTTGATTTAAGCATATGATCTCTAAGAATTAACTGTTAACTATTAAGGTAGTGTTTGGTATGCAGGAATGAGAGGTGGAATGAAATGAGTGATTACGAGGGAATGAAGAAAAAAGTGTTTGGTTGGTCAATGGAATGGAATCACCCATTCCAAAAGGCATTCCATTCCCTCAAAATCATTCCTTCCACCCCCCATGTTTTTTTTCCATTCCATCCCCTCTTGCACCATTCATCAACAACACCACAACCCACGACCTTCGCCACAACCCACCACCACCACCACCACCACCACCACCACCACCCACCGCCGACGCCATCGCCGCCACCCGCCACCACCTCACCCCGACAGCCACCGCCGCCGCCGCCACCCACTCGCCACCGTTATCATCCATAGCTGCGACCAACTGCCAACGCCACTCGCCGCCGCCACCCACCACCATCGTTAGGGGTGTTCAAGATCGGATTATCCGGTTTTCGGATATCCGAAAACCGGATATCCGAAAATTTCGGATAGTGAATACTGATATCCGAATCCGTATCCGAAATTTCGGATATCCGATTTTCGGATATCCGGAATTTCGGATACGGATTCGGATATCCAAACGGATATCCGAATTTATGAAAAAAATTCAAAAAATTTATTTCGTGTATAGAATTAAACTAAACTTATATCCGATATTCCAAATTTCCAACATTTAAAACTAAAAACAATGATTAATTCACACGAATACAATAATTTACTAATTTTTACATTACTTCAAACTAAATATAATGCTCATATACTATATATATTTATAAAAAAATAATTAGTTTTCGGATATCGGATAATCGGATTATCCGAAAATTTTGAAATTAATATCCGAATCCGAATCCGAAAATTCGGATTATCCGGTTTTCGGATATCCGAATTTTCGGATATCCGAAATTTCGGATATTTCGGATACGGATTTTCGGATATTTCGGATTCGGTTTCGGATCCGGATTTTTTTGAACACCCCTAACCATCGTCGACGCCACCACCGCCACCACCAACCGCCGCCGCCGCCACCAACCGCCACCTTTGCTGCCACCCACCACCAACGGCCACCACCACTCGTCTTCACCGCTGCATCACTACTCGCCGCCACCACCACCACCCATCGCCGCCGTCGACACCCACCACCGCCACCTATAACCGCCCACAATCACTACCACCGACCACCACCACCACTCACCGCTAATTTTATTACTCCATTTTTCTTTCTTGCCTACCGAACAATACACAATAATAATTCATTCTATTCACATGGTAACCAAACAAGACATAGAATGGTAATGATCCATTGCATTCCCTCGTCCATTCCATTACCTCGTCTATTCCATTCCTTCGTCTATTCCATTACCCCATACCAAACAGAGTTAGACGTACTTAGGCCTAGTTGCTTTTTATTATTTTAGTGGGTTTTACCTAAATCTTTTTTTTTGGTGTAAAATGTACTTAGGCCTAGTTGCATTTGCATTTTATTTTTAGTGGGTTTTACCTAAATCTTTTTTGGGTGTAAAATGGGCAGCCCACAAGAAATATATCTTGGCCCACGAGAGGCTGCCCACAAGAGATATAAAAAGGGGGACAGCAATTGAAAAAAATCTTTTGGTGTAAATCCATTTGATGATAATTAATTTTGGATTGTAACTTTTTAGTTTTATGTTTTGTTTCATTTGTTTTAACTGATTTAGCTACCAGGTCTGGCTAAATCAATTTTTAATTTAAACACACAAGTTTATTTATTTATGTAGATTTAAACACTTAATTTTTGATGGTTTATTTGTGTAGTTTCTTATTCTTTAATCTGGATCTAATTTGAAAACAAATTATACTATTTAATCTGGATCACTTTATTAAGTTTTGGAATGAAGTTATTCAATATTTGAAAGTTGAAACCCTGATCAAAATTTATTCTTGATAAAATGACAAATAATGGTTTATGTTTGTCTATAAATTCATTATCATTATAAAATCACACAATTTAATTAAACATTCCAAAAGACGTGTCTTTTTAGTTATAACTGATATTTCTATCATCGCAACCTGCACACTAATATAATAACATGTCGAGCTTAGAGTAGCAAGTTGGCTCCAATCAACAAAACGTTTGGTTATACAATTAGATAGTGTGGATGTCAAAACGGCTTGATGTTTAGTACGATACAAATCATTAATTAAACGTAACGTTTGGTTAGACAATTAGATAGTGTAGATGTCAAAACGGCTTGATGTTTAGTACGATACAAATCATTAATTAAAACGAGTCGTTGCACCGTAGTTGTTAATAATCGTAAACCAAATCAAATCAAAAGATAACATTTACTACTAGAAGTAATTATTACCATATTATAAATTAGCAACTTTTGGTTGCATTATGTGTTGTACCCCAAGCTTTGGGGATTTTTCAAAAAAAAAAAAAAAAATACTTTGATTTTTCACTTTTTACCCAAACTTTTTAATATTTTGTATTTTGACCCCTTTTATTTTTTTTTTACTTTCAACCCAAAGTTTTCTATCTTTTATAATTTAACACAACACTTTATAATTTAACACAACACTTTATTATTTACAACTTTGGTCCCCCATACTTTTTATCTTTCGCAAGCTTTTCGTTTTACGTTTCGTTCTAAATTTTGTGAGTTAACATCTCGTAGCGTGCATGTGAGGCTCAACGTTTTTTGCTCTATTTTTTCAAATTTGACAGACCCGTCACAACGTGTCCATTTTTTCTCTTTTGAAAAGTTCACCGCAACGGGCGGGTCCTATGTATGAGTTGGGTCACATATGCATATTTTCCTTCATACCCGTTACGTTTTCTATGTATGAGTTGGGTCACATATAATACGTTATGATTGTTCGATATAAATTTGATTTACTTTACGTTTGATCCAATCACAATGCTTATACAAGTTACATTGAGTTCAACTGGATACGTCGAAATGTGTGTTTTCATATGGTTAATACATCATATAACGTTTGGACTAATTCATTCAATGTTTACGATGTACCCGCGCCGCAACGCGGGCGGGTCTTAACCCTAGTTAATATTTTACTTTACACTTTAATTATTGTAAATAGCAATTTTTCATAATTAAAAATGTAAGTCCCAGTTTTAAACAAAAAGTTAGAAACAACAGCGTAAGCTTTCTTTGGTTGTTTATTTTTACATTGTCTTCTTTAATCCTAAGTTTACAACATTTGGACATTTTTCCGAGTAAGACAATTTTTTTGGATAATTTCATTCAAACGTAAATAAAAAGGATTTGATAATGATAATATATACACTAACTTCACGTTGCTGCATGTTACGATCAACTTTAGAGAAGAAAGAAAAACCAGAAACGTAACTAAATAAAGGATTGATAATGATAATATATAAACTAACTTCGCATTGCTGCATGTTACGATCAACTTTAGAGAAGAAAGAAAAACCAGAAACGTAACTAAATAAAGGATTGATAATGATAATATATAAACTAACTTCGCATTGCTGCATGTTACGATCAACTTTAGAGAAGAAAGAAAAACCAGAAACGTAACTAAATAAAAAGGATTGATAATGATAATATATAAACTAACTTCGCGTTGCTGCATGTTACGATCAACTTTAGAGAAGAAAGAAAAACCAGAAACGTAACTAAATAAAAAGGATTGATAATGATAATATATAAACTAACTTCGCGTTGCTGCATGTTACGATCAACTTTAGAGAAGAAAGAAAAACCAGAAACGTAACTAAATAAAAAGGATTGATAATGATAATATATAAACTAACTTCGCATTGCCGCATGTTACGATCAACTTTAGAGAAGAAAGAAAAACCAGAAACGAGATAACTGGTTAGCAATTGATATTAATATAACTCTTCTCGTTTCTGGTTTTTCTTTCTTCTTTAAACTGATCCTAAATTCTTAACACTGCATGACAGGTCGTGGCACACGTTCCCCTATACTAGAAATCTTCTGCCAATGTTGATTAGAAGTTGAGTAGCATTAGTCGTTTAAACAAAAAAAAAAACTAGAAATCTTCTGATTTAAGCAGCAAACCTAGTGGGCTTCCGTATTTTAACTTTGTTTTCGGAATGAAGATCGAGATTTCCGTTGGTAATTTGATTTTGTTTATGGAACAGAGATCTAGATTTCCGTAAGTATCCTTTTAAAAAAAGTCCGTAAGTATTTTATTTTATTTTGATTCTTCGCTGTGGAATGGTTTATATGTATTGCAAAAAGCCCAAAGTAATTTTATGTTACAAATTTGGAAATTGGGGGCCCAAATTTTTCTAGGGCCCTAAATAAGATATGGTCTATAACTATAACTAACACATCAAACAATATAGATTTTTAACTAAATATTAAAGTCCTGAGAATTTTGTCTAGTGGTAATTTGGTCCCCTCTTTCTAGTGGAGACATAAGTTCGATTCTCGTTTAGGCTATTTTGAAAGGACATCTAGGTGAAGGGACGGATCGGAGCTTTAATCTCGGGTTCGAACCTAAGGGGGCGCGAGAGTTTACGGATTTCATCCGATTCCCCCGTATCGTGGGGGTACGGTCTCATGGCAGTCGAGGAATCAACCTTGGACATAGCCCCGAGCAGGGTGGGTTTACACGTGAGATTCTTTGTCGTTCAAAATAAAAGTGCATTTACTATGCCTTCAAGAAGTTAATGCGATTTTCAATACTTATTCGTTGATTCCACTGGGGTGGTGGTCCATTGGCCTACACGTAAAGCCTCTAAAACACTTTGGGGGGGGGGGGGTCTTGGGTTCAAGTCCCACAGACAACAGGGAATAAAAGAAATTTTCCGTTTAAAAAAATACTTATTCGTTGATTCTAAAATATTAACATTTAATGCAAATTTAATTTCTAAAAACCTAACTCTACTCTATAAAACCATTACTCTTTTTAAGTTTTTTATACTTGTGAAAAATTAGTACACAAAAGTGGAAGTGTCCTCTTATCCGTTTGAGTTAGGGGTGTGGTAATCAAGTTTACTTTAAAAAAAAAAGAGTGTAAGCATGTAACCTTAGGCCTAAACATGTAGAACAATCGAAAAGAGCACATGCCAGGAACAAATCAAACAAAGAGAGCGCAGCGGAAAAAGTGAAGAACCATCAAACAGATCATAGTGCAACAATCGATGAACAATTGAGGCTCAGGAGAATCAAAGGAATCCCAAACTTGTAAATGCAAGGAGGAGCAGAGTGGAGGGAACTAGCTAGATGAAGACATGAGGTGCATGCATGTGCATAGGGGCGTCTTCCACAAAAGCGCTTGGAGGCTCACTACTCATGTGCCATGGTCACATTCGTTCAGTATAAAGCCCACAAGCCAACACATGAGGTCGCCTGAGGCGTGCTAATTACAACATAGACACTAAAATGTCAATAATGTTCCTCTGCATGGAGATCCAAAAGAAAGCATTTATATCAAGTAACCTTCGAGTTTCATTGATCCGCTCATCCACATCGATGAGATAATGTGTTTCCTATAGGGGTATGCACGGTTTCGTTCGACTAGGTTTTATGGTAAAACCGAAACCATGACCTACTTAGTCGAGTTCAAAGGGATATGCACAGTAATGTTATGACCCCGCGATCTACGGATGTAGTTTTTAAAAGACTTAGTTTTGCTATTCATAAAGGGTTAGCGGCGCAGCTTGTTGCCCGTTTATCTTCTATCTCGATGTAACTTCCGGTTTGAATAAAAATTACATGCCAAATAAACTTAGCATTCAAGTATAAAACTAATAATTCCTAAATCCATATCTAACAAACATTTAAAAAATGATTTTTTAGGTTATTCGGTTCGATTCAGTTTTCAAAAAATGTAAAACCTTAATCGAACCGTAAATTTCAGTTTGGTTTTTTTGTTTTTTTGTGCGGCTCGTTTTTTTGTTTTTTTTTTTGTGCAGTTCGGTTTTTCGGTTCGGTTGAAGCAGTTTTTTTGGTTTTTTGCTTATCCCTAGTTTCCGATTCATAAGTCCTTTTATGACCTTAGACATCCCAAGGTGCTTGGTTTTAGCGTCTTTCCAAGACGCATCTTTCGCTCTTTATCTATTTATATATCACTACCCTCTTATAAGGTTTGATGATTCGAGCAAGTCAGCAACACCATGTTGGTTCAGTTCTGTTTATACATGAAGGAAAACATGAAAAACATACCTTTGATTGCATCGGTACAGGCCAACAGAGAATCCAGATGTAGATGCAGCAATAGTGTTTGACATAGTTGTCAGTTTGGTCTGGTTCCTCCTTAGGGTGCAATCTAATGATGGTGACTAAGAAAACCGAAAAGGGTATCGGCCGTAGGAGAGGGAGGTCGAACATTATGATGTTATGGCTAATAGGGTGTCTAATTGTGTAACTGTGTAACCCCTTAACCTCCACATAAGTCTCCTTATATATGCACCCAAGAGGAAACCCTAATTAGTTAATAAGGGTAATTGGGCCCATCAACAATTACCAACTAATTATTTAATAGGGTTGTTATATATTTTGATCCATATAATGTAAATGATTATAATGGCTACTAGATTAAATATAAAATAAATATATTTAATCTTACATTCTCCCACTTAGCCGAGTAATCATTTACTATGAGTGTTAGATAAGCCTGATCAGGAGTTAACACTCATTTTAGCCTTAAACAAGTACTATAGCAGAGAAATACAGCCGTTGAATCATTATGCGACTCAGGACCCCCATTAATCATACTATAGCCTTAATTTAAAACCTAATCGTTATGATCAAAATACGCGTAAGCCCTTTGTTTGATTTGTAACTATATTTGTCTATATGCCATTATGCTAGCTTGACATATTCTTAGAGACATACAAAATCAAACTGATGAGGAAAATTAACTAATACTTAGTCATTCATAGTACGATATGCAATTGCGCACGACTATTAATTAATACCCGTCTATGAGCTCTCTTAATAAGACTTATGGGTAATAGCCCTTCAGTTATAGGATCCTTAAGCATATCATGAATGTATTCGATACAAAACTTAGTTTCCTCAATTCGTTCATAAACGAATAATTAATTGCGTATCGAAACTTAATGCAGCACCTCTTGAACTGTTACTGTTCAAGGAGTTATGGTAACTGACTTTATCACACTAATTCTTCAAAACATTAATTCTATGGAGTTAATAAACTTATGAGTCCACTGATAAATTTCCAACAACATTTAGTGACTATATTATGTCGTTATAACTTAGGTTGTTAATATCAGTGCATTATGACTCCTCCATGAAATAGGTTTTGTCTGCTGACATAAAGATATACCCGAAATTACATTTTATAATCTTTGAATATCACAAAGTTAGAGTAATAAACCGGTTTAATTCTCACTTCTTCTTTAAAGTATAGTCTCTCGTTTCTTTTAAAGATATTGTAATACTCCATTAGATGCTACACATTAATCTAGACATATCTAGTGTGTTGCAATGTGAGTAATATCTAAACGAGTATAGACTTAAACTTACATAAGGCTTCTAATTAATGAAGCGTAAGGAAATAATCTCATTTATCCTATTATCCTCTAAAGGAGAGCAGTATTTTGTTACATATGTAAGGACCCATTTAACGTTAAACTTATAGAACGAAACTATTGTCCCATTGGGTCTATCTCGGTACGTTATGATATCTATTACATAAGAGACATCTCTGAGATCTATTATATCAAAGTTTGTGTTAACAATGCTTTGACTTATGTAACATATACTTGTCAAAAGAATGTCATCTATATAGACAAGTTTATCTTAGTTGCTCCCACTCATCTTGAGGTAGGTACATTAATCCACTTGATTCTTGATGAAAATAATTACATTAAGATTTCATCACATTATGATGTTTGCATTAACCCATACATGGATATTAGTGGCTTACAAATAAAGTGTTCTTTAACCTTCAGTTTGAAACTTTAGGTTGTTATCTAATGAACATGCAAATGTGTCAGCCATTTGTTAGGGAAAATCGTTTTTAATGTTCATCTAATGTAGCTTAAAACTATTATAAGCTACTAGAACAGTGATGATCCTCAAAGAAATCTTTTGTTAGATATGTAATAAGATTCTTTAATAATTTATCTCTTCCTGAGTGCAACCTTTGACAACCAATCATGCCTCTTTGTGTCTTAACGCTTATATTAGGATTTGGTTTAGTTATGAACACTCTAAGGTAATTCAATCAAATCCCAAACGTTATAAGAACACATAAAATCAGTTTTACTAGAAAACAGTTTTATTTCATTCTAAGGATTGATTGACACTAATGGCTTAATTTGAAGAGATAGGATCAGTAAACTTTTCCAAAATCCATTTCAACTTCATTAGGGAGGGTATGTAATCATCAAAGTTAGTAGGCTTTTAAATCTAGATGACCTCCTAAGTTGATTATTGGGTTCATTAGAAGTTTCAGTTTTATGGATTAGCTCTTGGTTAGGTTGCTATCATTTTCATTCTAAGTTTGTAAGGGTTCGTGCAGTATGGTATACAAGAGGTGTAATCGGAGTTAAATTCGGAGTGAAATTTAATGACACTCTTCCCCCCGCCTCTTGTATTCCTTGCAAATCATGATAAGGACTTTGACTGCTCCCACCGAGCTTAGAAATCTTTAGAACTCAGCATGCTTAGGGTCAATACTTAACGACCAACAAATTCTAATAGAGAAAACAAATTAATGACATTAGTCGTTGTGATTTCTCTTGTTGAGGATTATGTTAGTTTAGGTAAGAAATCTAAGTGTGCCCACAATTAAGCAACAATGAACCTTTTGTAAGGGTAGCATTAGATTTAAGGAGATAAGGTTTGATAGAACAGTGTCGTGATGGAGCGATGTCTTGTACAAGAGGTGTAAATTTAAAATTTTCACTCCCCCACCTCTTGCAACTATTGCAAGTTATTATTAAGACACTTAATGCTCCCACTGATCTTTAATATCTCTAGAATGCTACAAGAGAAGTTTCAATGAGCTACGTGACGTGGGAACCTATCACATATACGTTAGACTTTATTTGATTTCTTTAATGTCCAGATATCATAAGAAACTTTAGGGACATATTTAATAGAAATCTGATTAACTACATATATGAATAGAGTTTTTCTAAGACCGTGGGCCATATGCGACAAAATTTAGATACAAGTTGATAGTCTTTCAAATGATAAATGAATTATGTCTGAATATTCCATTTGGAATAAGTTCCACGAATGTCAATGAATGACTTATGATGGACCCATGCTTATTCCTTAAGCCAAGTCATATTTTAGGGCTTTAACGTCATGATTTAAAATCACTTAAAATGAGATTAGATGAAAAAAATCATCCTCATTAACTATGTCATGATTTCTCATGAATTTTGGTTCTAATGGATGAAATTTATAAGTCTCATTTACCTGTTGTCAAATTCTCATTAGCATGATGACAAAAGGTGTGAAAAAGTAAGGTATCATCTAGTTTCATCTTAGTAATGTTTCTATCCAGATATTTAGAACAAATAAGAAGAGAGTTTAAGATAAGTGTGACTTTATGTTGACTATGCAAACCTCACAACCTTCATAACATTGCTTAATTATGATACTATATTCTGATTAATCTTCAGAATATATAAGGTATCGAAAAGCGTTGTTGGGAGACTGTTCATTATGGTTCTTATAGTCTTAACATTTAATTTTGTCACTAACTCTCATGTTAGTTATTTGTCGAGTTCTGGTAAGGAAACGTATGGAACTAGAGTCAACTAATCATGTGTTAATTGGAATATTAAAAATTATCAGACTTAAATATCATTAGGAAGTTACTATCTAATTAATTTATCCAACTGTTCTTTAGAATAATGGATAGTCTCGTAGCTTATGCCTAGTCTAATGACATAATTATGCAGTGAGATTTTTTCCCTTGAAGAACCTTAACGTTGGGATTAGCACTTGTAATTTGTCTATGGACCTTAGAACAATCCTCTCTTAAGGTTTTAGTGGTTGTAAGGTGAATAACACCTTATTTTCCAGTTTCAAACATTTATTTCTTTGTACATATGTTGCTTATCAACACACTCATTATACTTTGGTACTTTTGAGTGTTATAGCTGATTTATAATGCATCAAATTGTACAAATGAAAACTTAGTATGTAATGTACTGGAAAATGTACTTATTTCCATGCGTAAGCCCTTAACTTTATGGGTCATGGTATTGTACATTATAATATATTCACATATACCACTTAACCTTATAATTTATAATTTTAAATGAAGACATGCACCTTAGGAACTCTAGTGATTATTCCACAATTATAGATTAGTCTTAGGAAAAACTTAATCTGGAATAACTTTAGTGATAGCAATTATGTTAGAGAGTTCTTGATTATCATAAGAGACATCATGTTCGATTTATCCTAATCATCATGCTCTACTTTTCTTCTGTAGTGCCTTATCAGAAGAGAGCAATAGGGTTATCGTGTCTTAAGAGATAATCAAGTATTTAATTTAAGAGCTAATTTTTATAGAAACTTTAAATAAAGCAAAACATTTTAGGCTTAGGAATTAGAGTGGATGAGATATTGCTTTATAGAAGAAAATTATAGTGAGTAAAAAAAATATGGGTACTAAGTATAAGGCAGACAAAATGATCACAAAAATTAATTGAGGATCATTAATATAAGGATCATTATGTGAAGAGGTTGTGATATGTCTATTACTAACATCAAAATAATAGACTACTTAAAGTTCTACTTAAACGAAGACAAAACAGCTTTGGCCAGAAGTGTAATCATTTAAGCATATGTGCAAAGTGGTTGTAACAAATCAGCTTTGGCCAGAAATTGAGACAATCACTTTAGTTATGCACTTGTTAAGTGTGCCATCTATGAATGAATTAAATCAGCTTTGGCCAGATATTAAAACATTCATGCTTATGATGCATACTTAACATAGCTTTCGTAATACTTGAACGATAAGTAGATGTATCAAGTCAGCTTTGGCCAGAAGTGATACATCAGAAGCTCATTCAAGTTAAGCCATTTTTGGTTTTGTAAAACATTATTTGATCCTCATTAATTAACTAATTAATTACAAAAACCAATCATTTAATAGCAAATCACCCGTTAGCGCGGATCGAACTCCGCGGTGAGTTCGCTGGGGGGTGCAGGGGGACAGCGTGTCCCCGCACGGGGTTCGGGACGGAGCCTCGAGCTAAATCTTAGTTCACATTAAACAGCCTAAAATAATGAGGTTTCGAGTCAGGTTTCGACTGAGTTATGAGATCTCGAGTCAGTTATGAGGTCTCGAGTCGCAACCTTGTTGTCTCGAGTCGGAACCATGGTCTCGACTACTATATCTTATGAGATCTCGAGTCATGATGAGGTCTCGAGTCGCAACCTTATGGTCTCGAGTAATGACGTTATGGTCTCGAGTCGAGACCTTATGTCTCGAGTCGAGACCTTTGAGCCCTTATGATTTCGAGTCGAGACCTTATGGTCTCGAGTCGAGATCTGTTGGTCTCGAGTTGTGAAGGTTTAAGGACCTAATGATTTCGAGTCGAGACCTTATGGTCTCGAGTCGAGACTGATGGTCTCGAGTCGTAATCTGATGATCTCGAAACTTCCTGTTAACAGCTGTGAATGTGAAAGCATAACTGAAAATTCGAATTCTAAGGGATTATGAGATATTATTTCCTGTTTTAAGATGATCTAATTTTATCAGCATATTTCAAAAATTATAACTGTTTATCTAATAACAGTTTTCGAATAAACTTAAAAGATAAAATTGGATCAAACATGGAAAAAAAACACTCATTAATCCTAAAACATTCCAAAACATAATAGAATTTTCGAATTTTCCTAAGAACATGATGAACCCTAAAAAACATAAAACATAAAACATAAATTCTGGAACCCGAAACCTGAATTTTAATAGTTTTTCTTTACAGATTTCGGTTAAAGCATAACCTAGTTGAAATCGAGTGAACATATAATTAATCATTTTTCCCGAAAACAGAGATCTCAAGTCGATCTTCATGACTCGAAACCGGCTGTCACCGTTTTAAAGTAACAAAAAATCTGTTTTCCAAGTTTCAATCCCAGAATTATGGATACGAAAACAGAACTGACTAATCAACATATGCTCTGATACCACATGTTGGTTCAGTTCTGTTTATACATGAAGGAAAACATGAAAAACATACCTTTGATTGCATCGGTACAGGCCAGCAGAGAATCCAGATGTAGATGCAGCAATAGTGTTTGACATAGTTGTCAGTTTGGTCTGGTTCCTCCTTAGGGTGCAATCTAATGATGGTGACTAAGAAAACCGAAAAGGGTATCGGCCGTAGGAGAGGGAGGTCGAACATTATGATGTTATGGCTAATAGGGTGTCTAATTGTGTAACTGTGTAACCCCTTAACCTCCACATAAGTCTCCTTATATATGCACCCAAGAGGAAATCCTAATTAGTTAATAAGGGTAATTGGGCCCATCAACAATTACCAACTAATTATTTAATAGGGTTGTTATATATTTTGATCCATATAAAATGTAAATGATTATAATGGCTACTAGATTAAATATAAAATAAATATATTTAATCTTACACACCATCACTCTTATCAGGGTCGTCCAATGACGCTTTTACACTAAAAGAACTTTACTCTCGCAAAAGTCTTAATTACTTTTTAGGTGTTGAGGGTTCCAATAACATCATGCTACGTTTATAGAAATGCATTTTAAATGCATCTACGACATGCTGGTCTTTCAGACTCCAAGCTTATGACCATATCTAGCTCATATCAATTGCTTATAGTGTTGTCGTTTCTAACCGGTTTAAATAGACATACAGGTTTTTGTCGTCCTTGAGTACATTACTTTTTCTCGAATTGGTGTCACATTTTCCATCAACAAACTAAGTAAATTTATACATCTCCCGACTGAAAAGCATCGATCTAAAGTTAAAAGGATTTTACATTATATTCATGGGATAACTGAAGAAGCATCTAAATTATGGGTGCTAGTTTCTAACTTGACCCAAACCAAACATAAAATTTATGGGTTGGGTTTACTCTAAACGATTTTGAGATGGACACACTTAGTTAACATGCCGTGTGTTTAGGTGGACCCGGTGGGTCATGGGTTGACCCAGTTACTTGTATACTAATTTGTCTTAAATGTATTTTATGTTATAACTTAAACATACCTGGTATTTTGTGCCAATATATAGAACAGGGGCGGATGTATATAGGAACAAGGGGTAGCCTCCGCTACCGCTTGGTCAGAAAATTTTTGACATTTTTAGTGTAAATTTTGGAAAAATTTCACGTTTTTTCGATTTCATTACCGCCTATTTATAAAACGTTACCGCTTGGTCGGAATCCTAGATCCGCCACTGATATAGAATACAACATGAGCACACACAATTTGAGCAAAACCAAGCTCCCCACAACAAAATTATCTAATGAACTCCCCATATGCAATTGTCTTCAAACAAAAACAATTAAAAGTAATTTTCCAAGACAGAGAACATGCGAGAAAATAAGTAAAGACAACTAAATCTATAGTCTCAACTCTCAATCATACAGAAAACATAAATTTATCTTCTAATGGGCCAAACTGGGCCTGCATTTGTTAAAAGGCCGATTTTATCCAAACCGTATGACCTGAATTTCACAAAAAACCCGAACCCGACAAAAAAACCCGGACCCAGGTATTTAAAAACCGGGTTTTTAAAACCCGAACCCTACACCCTACCCGTAGGGTAAGGTCCGGGTATGCATATTCTTATCAGTACCCGAACCCGACAAAAAACCCGGACCCGGGTATTTAAAAACCGGGTTTTTAAAACCCGAACCCTACACCCTACCCGTAGGGTAAGGTCCGGGTATGCATATTCTCATCAGTACCCGGACCCGGGTTTTTTTCGTACCCGATTTATACCCGGGTTTTAGGAATACCCGCACCGGGTTTTACGAATACCTGAAACTGGGTTTTAGGAATGTATGCACTTTGATTATTTTTATTGGAGGAGCCCTATCCCACATCGAAAGAATAAGACCTTCCGGTTGTATTAATAAGATCTTGGGTTACTCCCTCTATCACCAATTGGTTTTAGAGTGGAACCCCATAGACTTCAATATGGTATCAGAGCCACGGCTCTATGTCAGCTCCGGTTAAGGCCACGTGTACACCTCTTAATAGACCGGGTTACACGTGCGGGAGGGTATTGGAGGAGCCCTATCCCACATCGAAAGAATAAGACCTTCCGGTTGTATTAATAAGATCTTGGGTTACTCACTCTATCACCAATTGGTTTTAGAGTGGAACCCCATAGACTTCAATAATTTTAGTTCCTAGTAACATGTAATCTTGTTATATTAAAGTTTTATATAATTAAAGTTCATGTTTATAACCCCAAAAATGAAATTGAAAACAAAAAAAACCTACAAAGTTCGTGTTTATACCCATCCGGGTTTTTTAGTACCCCCGGGTTTTTTTCATACCCGACCAATACCCGAACCCGGAAATATGGTATTCTAATACCCTGGTATAGAAAACCCGAACCTGGGAACACAGGGTATGGATTTCCTGGCCAATACATAGGCCCGAATCCGACCCGGATATTGGCAATACCCGAAAAATCAAAACCCAATCATACCCGTACCCGGGTATTAAAAAACCGGGTTTGTGCACATGATTGGCTCCATGATTTACTTGTTGGTGGGCCATTTGATTCAAGCCGGGCCACACCCAACTCCTCGATTTAAATTTCTCAAACTTTTGAAGAAAAAAAAAACATCATTTTCAAGTTGGTAAATTGCAACTATGTTGGTTCAAACGTATGGACAACAAACTCTTCGACCACATCTTTTTGCACAGCATCAACCTAACCTTTGGAAAAAAAAACATGTCTTCGTCAACACTCAACAGTCTTAGTTTTTGTTAGACGGGCAAAGTCCGCTCGTTGTTGACTTGAAACCAATAATTCATTTATTTACACGCCACTTAAATAGTTGGATTAACTTTAAGCTGTTAAAAGTTGTATAAAAGAGTAAATTACTGTTTTGGCCCCAGACACTAACTTTGTTAACATTTTCAGCCCAAAAAATAATCTTTTAGTATATCAAATCCTGAGTTTGCATTTTATAACGGTTTTGGCCCCAGACACTAACTTTGTTACTTTTTTACAGTTAAGTGTAAGGGTAATTAGGTCATTATTTACCCTAGATGTTGTTTTTGATAATTACAAAGGTTTTTTTAATATTTAAGAGATTATTAATGCAATTACTCATTTTTTTATTATTTCATTATTTTCACGATTATTATTTAACAAAATATGTTTTATATATACAAATAAATGTGTATTTTCATTAAGCGTTTATTTTCGTATAAACGTCTTTTTTAAAATCATTTGTTTTCAACCTTTTTTTAACCGTCTATCGTTTTTACAATTATTCCTTTTTTAACCGTTTGTTTATTAAAATCATTCTTTTTAAAGTTGTTTGTCTTTTAAACAAACGGTTAATGAAATACATATTTATTTGTAAATTTAAAATGTATTTTGTTAAATAGTAATCGTTAAAATAACGAAATAATAAAAAAAAAACTTGTGTAATTGCATTAATAATTTCTTAAATATTAAAAGAACTTTGTAATTATCAAAAACAACCCCTAAGATATATAATTACCTAATTACCCTTAAACTTAACTGCAAAAAAGTAACAAAGTTAGTATGAGGGGCTAAAACTGTTATAAAATGCAACATCAGGGTTTGATATGTTGAAAGATTTCTTTTTTGGCTGAAAGCGTTAAACTAACTAAACCACAGGGGCCAAAACAGTAAATTACTCTATATAAAATATGTTATAGATTCTGGATTCGAACCGCATATCTAATTATTGCTCGGAATAGTTTCATTCTAAAGAATATAAGAAAGTTTGAAAGAGAGAGAGATTAAGTAAACTTGTTGTGAGTGCCACCATGTCGATTGTCACATCCCATTATTCCCATTTAGACCAAAATCTGTTGATGTTTAATATATGAAGTTTAATTAAAATGACAACATAAAGTCTTTGATAAATTAATATTTCAAGTTCTTATAATCATTTTGCATATACTCATGGTATATTTGTTATTAACTTTTTTCGTGCTTGATTTATTTTTGTTATTATGAAAATCATTTAAAAAAGAATTAAAAAGGAAATATTTTATATAAGTGTTTTAAGAACTATAATATATACATATATTTAAATTCATTGAATGTGACAATAAAGGCAAAAGGAAATGCAATTTATATGTAGAGGTGTCCCGTCAAAAAGATTGATAATAATCGTGAACGGATGTATGCTATATTGCAATGTTGGGGCATTGATTCTGACTTCTCAAATTTCCAATTATACCCCTTAAGAATCTCACTTCTTTATTTTCTTACCTTCTTTTTGTCTAGATTCCTGATTCAGCCCTTATAGAATCTCACTTTCTCATCTTCAATTATATGGATGCTAACCGTATAAATTCAAAGTCGTATCATCAACTCACGATTTCTAAAAGCATTAAACCATACCAACATGGTTGGTTGAATCGATCTAACCGACCAATTTGGTTCAGTTTAAACTAGGCAATTTGGGGCGTCCAAATGAAGTAATTTAACCCTAATTGGCTAGTCCCCACGCCTGAGGTTGTGTTTCCTAACCGAGTGTGACATGGAAAGCTTATTGGCCAAATGGGCCTCACGTCATGCAAGGCATGGGCCACAAGCCCTATTTTCGTTTATTTAAATGTGTGTGCGCGCGTTAAAGTGATGCCCTAAGTATTTTCAAGGGCTGCCATGTTAAAGAGGTTCGCATTTTGGCACCGAGTATACTAAAAAGTATAGAATATATGTTAAAAATATAATATATTGTTAACTGGACCAATACACGGCTCTAGTGTGTCAAATCATCGGTTTTTTGGTTTTGATAAGACTATGAACACCCTAATTAAGGAATAATGGATTTTAATAATTCTAACTATTAGCCGTTGGCCGATAACGATCCCAACTTCAAAAATAACCAGTGGTGGTCCCACCTTTTCACATATTGTAAACTAATGGACCTTTACTAACATAACCTTAAGAGTTAACTTTCGTTTTGCTCCATGTGGTTTGGTCATTTTAACGGTTTTGCTCCAATAGTTTAAAAATAGCCATTTTCCTCCCTGATCTTTCGAGTTTGTCGCCAGTTTGCTCCCTGACTCTAACTTAGTTAAAACGTTCAATTAAAAGTAGGGGTATTTCGGCAGTTTACTCCCTGGCTCTAACTCAGTTAAAACGTTAAGTTAAAAGTCGTGGTCAGCAGGTGGTAGTTGCAGGTGGTGGTGGATGGTTGTGGTTGGTGGTGGCAGGTAGAAAGAGTGGTTGGAAAGATGAGGGATCAGAAAAGAATTACTTATATACATGTAAATAAACAAGTTATAGGTTTATTTAGGTGAAAAGACTTACATGCCCTTGCTTTTATCTATATTATTACCAAAATACCCTTCTAGTTAATGGATTTTTTGGATGGAGTTAGAGGCGGGAAGTAAAATGACGACAAGTTAGGAAAATCAGGGAGGAAAATGACTATTTTTAAACTATTGGGGAAAAACCGTTAAAATGAGCAAATCATAGGGAGCAAAATGAAAGTTAACTCTAACCTTAATTTCATTTTGTCCCAATTTTCCTTTTCTGTTAGTAAATGTCTATTGGTTTACATTTTACAATATATGAAAATGTGGGACCACCACCGATTATTTTTAAAGTTGGAACCGTTGCCGGTCAACGACTAATATAAAAATTAAGTTACTTGTTATATTTTCTGCATTAGGTTTAAGCTAGGATTCAAGACCTTAAATGACAACCAATTTTGTCATGTTTTAATATAAAATAGATATTTTTGCAAGGTTGTGCATTTTTAGCAGATTTCCAAACCATTGATGAACAAAAGAGTTTTAAAGAAATGGCTTGCATTTACACGGAGAAAAACTTAACAGAAGTATTAAACTATGACTTTCTACATATGCATATCATTCTCTTATAAAATCTTTACATATACTTAAATAACGTTAAGATTGGTTATTATTATTATTATTATTATTATTATTATTATTATTATTATTATTATTATTATTATTATTATTATATGTAATATCCGTCAAAGGGTCAGGGTGTGACAATATATATAAAGGTTGTATTATTATTTTTATTATTATATAAAAAGAAAAAGAATCTGAGAAAAAGTAATTGCAACATTAGACTGATAAATTTACATGTATTGGTGGATAATGATAGGAGACCTAGAGAAACATGTGTTTGAGCCAAATGGGTTTTACCGGTAATTTCATCGTCGTGTCTACGGACGGGTGGGTTACCGGGTTTTCCCCGGAATTGGTGGTGGACTCGGGTTACTCTCGAAGTACTCCATTTGGTCCAATGAATGCCCCGAGAGTTCTCGAGATTAATTCTGTTGACCGTTCAAAAAAAAGGTTGGGGATTGTGGAATAACTAAGCGTGACACAACAGCTCAATAACTAGTGAAACATCGTGCCCTCTAGTTATTGGGGGTACCAATGACCACATGCCCCTTTGGGCGCTCAGGGGCGGATGTACATTAGCGTAAGGGGTGGCGTCCGCTACGGCTTGACGTTCCGGCGGTAGTGTAAAATTAGTGTAAATTTTGGAAAAAATGATGTTTTTTCGATTTCGTTACCGCTTATTTATAAAATGTTACCGCTTGGCGCGAATCCTAGATCCGCCACTGTGGGCACTAACACATTAACGGGGAAGGGGCTTTTGATGTGGGCCACATCTTATTCCAACCAATCACATGGTTTTCTTTTCTTTCTTAAAAAAAAACAAATTGTTTTAGTTATTGGATGTTTAGTTATTCCACTACGTTTAGTTGTTGAATGTTTGGTTATTGCTCAAATTCCTATATGACAGTGACATGACGATAATGTGGCAATAGTTTAGTTATTGCACAACACATAGGCTAATGGAATCAGTCGTAAGCTCAAGGCTTGAAGTAGACTTGTTAATCATCAATCCAAGAGTGTGTATTTTACACTACTCAAGCTAAGGAAAGCCTTTTCTCTCTCGCCTATAGTCAAACGAACAAAAAGCATTGATGTTGCTTGAGGTTAGACATTCTTCAATAACCTAAGACCTATTATATTCGACTAAGGTTGTCCGCAATGGACACACGCCCCTTTAACTCCACGTCGCTACCACGTCATAAAGTGCATGTTAACGCATCACCTCCATACTTTCTCTCACTTTCACCTACTATCCCCCCCCCCAAATACAATTCACTACCCATTAAAATAACACTATCTTTAAATAAATTTAAAAAACACACACAAATATTCTGATTGGTTCACAAAGGAGGCCCACCATCACCACACACCTCCACGCCGTGAACATGCCCACGCCCACCTCCCCCCGCCCTTCAGCAACGCCGGCCCAATGCCATGTGACATGGGCGAATTGGTTGTGGATGGCCTAATGCCACGTCCCGCTTAAAAATCAGATCTTTTCATCGCGATTCCGGAACCTTCCGGGCTATTCAAGGCACACTAGGGGCTGCTGGAACATTCCGGAGAATGCTACACCAATCTGGACTCAAAGACCATGCTACAAAGTTGCGGAACTCTCTAGAATGGGCTGGAAATTCAGCACCAAAAGTCCCAGCCAAGAAGGCTCTAGAATAGCCTTGAAAGATCATGACAAGACCAAGATATTATCAAGGAAGTATCTAGAAAAGGTTGGTCATAAGGGCTGCTAAAGAACCCTCTAGATCAACCCTTAAATCATCACATAAGCTAGATATTTCTGTGGAAAACTCTAGAAATCAGCCATTAGATATTTTGTAATGAACTATCTAGATTAAGAACCATCTAGACATGAGGCACTAGTATAAATAGGCATAAGTGGCCTCATTTGTAATTACCCAACTTGTTGTAATCACTCTCACTTGTAACCTTGTTCAAAGTAATAAAAACTCTATCTTTGTTGTAGTATTGCACTACAAAACTTGTCCTTGTGATTCTCACAAAAGACTTCCGCTGCATAAACATAACCCAACACAACCAAAAGGCTTAACTTAGATCAAATCTAAGTGCCGCACGAGAGTAAGAAAATAACTCCGTGCCAAGTGGTATCAGAGCAACGTTCGATCTATTGGAGATGGCTGAAGTAGAAAAGATGCAACATACAACGGGTACCGGAGACGAAACCCGTGGACGTGACGACACTCGAAAAGGTGGAAGGAAGACCCGAGAAATGTCCAAAGACTTAGTTGCAAGTCTGGATAAACGAATTGAAGACGTTGAGACATCGATGGCTGAATACAACAACAATGCTGAAGCTCTAAGGGCTGAATTCGACACCTTCAAGGAACACGTCACTGAATCGCTACAACAAATAGAACCTTTGAGTTGTGATATCGACGAGACAAAGGATGCCTTCAAAGCTGCTATGGCAATATTGAGAAATGAAATAAAAGAAATGTTTATGAACGAGTTGGGTCAACTCAAAACCAACGTAGAGAAGGAGCTTGCAAGCTGCCATGATAGCTTCAAACAGTTGCAAATGGACTTCAATATCCTCAAGCAAGCTGTTGCAAACGGAGCCGGCGGTACAAGCACCCTTGTTCCCACGAAAGTCAAAGTCCCACAACCAACTCCATTCACTGGAAAGCGAGAAGCGCGTGCGGTGGACGACTTCCTATGGGAAATTCAACAGTACTTTGAAGGCTTAGACATCGCGGATGATGCCAAGAAGATCAAAACCGCGCAACTTTACTTAAAAGACACGGCTGCATTATGGTGGCGACGAAAGCAAAAAGAAATTGAGCAAGGTACGTGCTTCGTCACTACTTGGGCTGATTTCACTAAAGAAATCAAAAGACAATTTTATCCGGAAAATGCTGAGTACGAAGCGAGAATTCGACTTCGTAACCTCAAACAACGAGGCACTATCAAAGATTACATAAGTGAATTTACAACACTTATGCTTGAAATTCCGGATATCTCGCCCAAAGACTCACTCGCATACTTTATCGATGGCTTACAATATTGGGCGAAAAACGAAGTCGAACGTCGTAACGTTCAAGACTTATCATCAGCCATCATTGCTGCCGAATCCTTACATGATCGTACTGAAACACGATCAAAGTCCACGCAAGTGGAAACCAACAATGCAAAAGGTGGGGGAGCCAAACCCATCAACCAATTCCGGAAAGAAGATACCTGGAAACCACTCCAACTGGCCAACGAACCCTATAAGGGTTGTCTGATATGCGATGGGCCACATAACCCACGTTTTTTCCCAAAGAAGAATAGCCTTAACGCAATGGAAAAGGCTAACGAAGAACCTGCTGAAACCGAGGAGGCTCACTTGGGATCAATACAATTACAAGTCCTCAATGCCTTAACTGCATATGATGGAAAACGATTAAGGATGGCAGAATGTGAGCAAACCAAAGCCTGCCCGCTAACGAGAACAGACGACAATACAAATAAGGAGCCCAAAGGACTTCGATTCGCGCATATCGAAATAAATGGTCAACCCGGAAAAGCACTCGTTGATACAGGGGCAAGCAACAACTTCATCACCCCAGAAGAGGCTACGAGACTTGGTCTATCGATCACATTTCGAAAAGGATGGATCAAAGGAGCCAATGGAGATCCCGAGCCAATACAGGGGCACTCATGGAATGCCAAGACGAGTATCGGTACGTGGTCAGGAAGGCTAGACTTCACAGTAGTACCCCTAGACGACTACGGCATCATCCTTGGGATGGATTTCTTCCGTCAAACCAAAGCCGTCATAGTACCGTTTACAAACACCATGTACCTGGTCAAAAAGAAACATGTTTACACTGCCGATCTAGAGACCAAACCGGTGCGAAAAGGAGAGACCGTATCCGCTTTACAACTTACAAAAAAGAAGCCGAGGGTATCCAAGAATCGCAACGAGGGCGTTGCGAATTTAGGTGGGGGAGAATGTCACGTCCCGCTTAAAAATCAGATCTTTTCATCGCGATTCCGGAACCTTCCGGGCTATTCAAGGCACACTAGGGGCTGCTGGAACATTCCGGAGAATGCTACACCAATCTGGACTCAAAGACCATGCTACAAAGTTGCGGAACTCTCTAGAATGGGCTGGAAATTCAGCACCAAAAGTCCCAGCCAAGAAGGCTCTAGAATAGCCTTGAAAGATCATGACAAGACCAAGATATTATCAAGGAAGTATCTAGAAAAGGTTGGTCATAAGGGCTGCTAAAGAACCCTCTAGATCAACCCTTAAATCATCACATAAGCTAGATATTTCTGTGGAAAACTCTAGAAATCAGCCATTAGATATTTTGTAATGAACTATCTAGATTAAGAACCATCTAGACATGAGGCACTAGTATAAATAGGCATAAGTGGCCTCATTTGTAATTACCCAACTTGTTGTAATCACTCTCACTTGTAACCTTGTTCAAAGTAATAAAAACTCTATCTTTGTTGTAGTATTGCACTACAAAACTTGTCCTTGTGATTCTCACAAAAGACTTCCGCTGCATAAACATAACCCAACACAACCAAAAGGCTTAACTTAGATCAAATCTAAGTGCCGCACGAGAGTAAGAAAATAACTCCGTGCCACTAAGCTGTTATTGATCACCCTTTAAGAATTCATTATCCTCAATGAGGTACACTTTACCATCTATAACCAATGTGAAATTCAAATGAAAAAATAGTTTATAAAACTAACCAAATACCAAAAATGAACTTATTGTGTTTTATAAGTTTATAAGTGAAATTTTACTAGGTCATTTGTTTTTTAGAAGCTAATTTGAAAAGGAAAAAAAAAGAAACTAACTAATCCAGTCACACCCTAAGACAATGTTGTTGGTTATGATGAAAGTGGAAATACAAGTAAAGAGTAGGAGTGCTAGGTATTGAAGTACTTTGTAATAAACAAACAAAATATGTATAAATTATCCAATCCAACCTATGCAGCTACAAAAGGTTCCCCTTTGTTTTATATGCAAAGTACAAACTGGTATGCTCCCCTAATAATGATTCTCATACCCATCATAACCATAACATTTCTATATATAATCATTGACAAAGTAGCTTTGAAGATTCCCCAAAGGTTTTTCGATTTAATTTTAGAGGAAATTGCTAAAATCGTCCATGAGGTTTGGGCATATTTGTTAGGGTGTAGGAAGTGGTTAGACATTTGAAAGTGGTAAACTTCAAAATCAACCAATGAGAGTATGTCATGTCAAAGTGGTAAACTATGCTCAAAAATGTTGGCAATGGTTAGACACTTCATGAATTGGTAAACTTTTTTTTAAAAAAAAAAAAGGAAAAAAATGTGTGATTGGTTGAGAAGGCATGGACCCCACCACACACCCCTCTCTCTCTCCCCTTCCCTCCCTTCACCGAATCGGTGATCCTTCACCGAATTTCACCCCATTTCGTTAAACACTCAAGCGGCAAAATGGTTGGCATTGGTTGCCGATCGGTGTCGAGTGGGTTTGCCGCCCCCACTCCGGACACCCTTATTTTCATCTAAAACAACTTTTTTTGTACCATATATTCTTTTCATTTTGGGATTTTTTGTCATTTTCATCCAAACTTCTAATTTGCTTTATTTTTTCGATCTAACATTTGGATGAAAGTGACAAAAAATCCCAAATCTCATGGACGATTTTGGCAAAAAAAGGCAGACGTTTGGATGAAAATAGCAAAAAAAATCCAAAATAAAGGACTATATGGTACAAAAAAAGTTGTTTTGGATGAAAATGATAAATATACCCAAACCTCATTAATGATTTTGGCAATTTACTCTTAATTCTACTCTTCTAAACTCATATTTGTATCCATGTTGTTATGTTACACTGGTTTTCTGTCTTTTAACCTTTTGAAAGACACGTGTTTATCTAACCCTCAATAATCAACCGGGCGTTGATATAACCCTTTACAAAGACATGTAAAGGATTATCTCGGCCAAATACTCGATCGACCATCCAATATTAAAGAAAACTATAACAAAATGATTTATTTTTTTTTTATATTTGTATATACTTTTGAATTCGTAAATGGCGAAATAAAATTATAACTGACAAAAATATATATAATATTATATATTGTTTCGTATCAAATTATATAATTTTTTAAAAGCAACTTTAATGAATATTTACACATTTGAAAATTACAACGATAGGAAAAGCTTGGGAATAAGATGCTTAAACACCATGTATGAGAATCACAAGCTATATATAAAAGGTGTACTTATTTCCTGGTTTCTTTTTCCATATTAAGGTTTGTGGATTTGTACTTTAATTCATCGTCTTTGGTCACATATAATCTTCTATTTTTATATAAATAAATCATGATAAAATCGTCACTTTATTCAAAATAATTAAATTTCATCACTTTATTCTATAATTAGAATCTGTTACCAGTTTATCATAAACAATCAAACTATAGTGTTTTTCTAATATGTATTTTACTTTTAAATACAGAATTTTTACCCTTTGAATAATAATAATAATCATCAAACAAACAACAATATAAGACAAGATCAATATCAGCTAACATGTATTGATATAATTCTGTATATAATAATTCTTTCTTAAAATGTGTAAGCAGAAAGTGTAATGGGCTGTTTAGCAACATCTGAATGGTTAAGTGTTGAACCAGTAAGAGGTCTAAACCATTAAGTGCTGAACCAGTAAAAGGTCTGAACCATTCAGAGCTTGTATAATGTTTAACCGTTCAGAGGCAAATATCTGACCAATTCAGATTAGAGGTCTTAACCATTCAGACTCTGTATAAATCTTAACCATTCAGAGGCAAATGTCTGAACCATTCAGACATCTGCTCGTGAAACAAACAGTCTGAACCATTAAAATGTCTGAACCATTAATAGCCTTATTAAGAGGGTAAACAAACAGCCCCTAATTACTAAAAAAGTTTGCTCATGAAAAAACTCCAAAAGGTAAGCTTTATATGGTACTTCATGAAATCATGATCAGGGGATAAGATTGTTTAGAAGACTGGAGAAAAAGGCAAAACAAATACCTTATTTTCTTGGAACTTATATAATTAAGATAATAAACTAATTCAATATATATTCTTTAATTATTTTTGTGGGAACTAATGATTCCTTCTAATCATCATCTTATGGACCCTGTTAATTATCATTGTTGAGTGTGGGAAGCAAATTCCACTCACCCCACAATTGGATTTCTTCTTTCTTCAATCCTAATTAGTAATTTTTTAAGACCCTAGCTAGGATGTATTCTTATAAACTCGGAAATTGACATGCCGTAAAATCCGAAATTCATTTTGGGTTATATATCTCTCTATATACTCAACACTATATATATTTTTTTGTAAGTTTTTGATGCATAGATAATAAAATATAATGACCTTTGGCTAATATGTACAATTATCTCTAGCAATTATGCATTTCTAGCCATTTCTGTTTTTACAATAGAAATGTTTGTCTTGGATCTTGCATGTATGACAAAAGAGGGAAGAAAAGAAATTTATATTTTATAGTTTTTTATATGTAGTTATAACACCACATAACCTTCTTTATTCAAATATAACCCTTGATAACCCCTCTTTAATTATTTGTGTAGTGGATAACCCTTCAATTATAGTTATACTTATGTGAGGTTATAGAGTGAACAGTAGTGTATTTGTGAACTGAGTGAACAAGTCATGACTATTGATTTACATTATCAAATCGTAAAATACACTAGTGTATTTTTATCATCGAATTATAGCCATTGATTTACACTTATGTTTACACTCGTGTATTGATAATCAAGGGCTATGATTAGTTTACTGTTGTTCACAATCAAGGTATTGTTCACAAATGAACCTAACCCTATATGTATGTATGTATGTATGTATGTATGTATGTATGTATGTATGTATGTATGTATGTATGTATGTATGTATGTATGTATCTATGTATGTATGTATGTATGTATGTATGTATGTATGTATGTATGTATGTATGTATGTATGTATGTATGTATGTATGTATGTATGTATGTATGTATGTATGTATGTATGTATGTATGTATGTATGTATGTATGTATGTATGTATGTATGTATGTATGTATGTATGTATGTACGTATGTATGTGAGAGAGAAACCAAATAATAACACCGCCATCACCATCACGCCTAACCCATAACCCTCCATAACGTCTAGGGGACGGTGTTCTGGACGCTATAGGGCTTTATTACCCCCTTCACCTCTCCACTACGCATGGCCTTAACTCAGGTAATTATTTCTCTCTCTATTTATCTATATTTATAAACTTCTTTGTTTAATATCTTGCATGAGATGATTTTATTCGATTTACTAGATATTTTATTCTTCCTTCTTTTTATAAAAACATAGGTTTCTTTCTCCGTTGAGTACTCTAATTTCTTTAAATAAAAAATTTGGGTGGAGGGGACATAGATTTTATTAAAATAGCATGATCTAGAGGAGAAAGTTGTCTCGAGCAAGGGTCACAAAACTTTAGACCAACAGCATGCATAAATAAAATAACACACACATACACACAAATATATAATAAAATAGTTTGAAGGTGGGTGATATAGGATTCTATGTTAGAATGGTATTGAAGTAAAGAGGTTATTCCTCCCTAAACCCTACTTAATACTCTCTTATCATTTAATCATTTGGTCGTCCACTAATTACAGAGTTCAAGAAACTTGGTTTATTAACAACTTTAAGAAAAAGAAGGATTCAAACACATCATGACTTGAATGGATGGCTACCTTAGTTGTGACCTATACCAATCTTTAATCAAAACGTAGGCATGATAAAAGAGTGTGTTGAGAATTATGATTGGAAATTATTTCTGCATTTCAAATATAGTACTATTGGATTCTACGTACAAACATTTTATAAGGGTATGCGGTGTGGGGGACGGCTCAGGCCCTTGGGGATCGTCCACCCCCCCCCCCCCCCCGCTTTGTCCCGTCTGTTTCGTCAGCTGGGAGACGATGGTGACATCCCTCTCTTCCTTATCAACTCACACACATACATACATATGTATATATAAAGGGGCTCATTACCATATCCTTGGCCCATCCCTTGTGGCTCATCCTCCACACCCGATGACGTGATCGTCTACGTGATGGATCATTTCAAAAAACTACACTCCTTCACACCCACCACCCTAAGGGTTCTAAAAAACTATGTCTTTTGAAAAATACATGCATTGTTTGAGATAAATTTGGTTTACTTTGCTTGCAATTGATTATTTATTTAAATATTGATCATTTTATGTATGTGTTATAAATTGAGTTTTTGTGAAGCTTCAAATTGTTCTAAAGGGTAGGGGTGTTCATGGTACGATTTGAACGGTTTTTGGGTCAAATCATGAACCAATCCGTTAGTCACGGTTTTTGATAATTGAAAACCGAAACTGAATCGTTGAATTCTTAAACTAAACCAAACTGAACTATTAGTAACGATTTGATTCTGGTTCAGTTTCACGGTTTAAGCTATTGTGACTTATGTGCTAAAAATGAAAAATAAAACAAAAAGAATGAAAAAGACACAAGCTATGAACGTCAAATCAGTTTATTAGAGTTAGGAAAATAGGATTTTGAAAGTTCTAATATGGGCCAACATGTATTATGTTTGGAAATTTTAAAATTGAAAGTTCATATGTGGGCCCATTTTTAGTTTACATTATTAATTGCTAAGTTACATGTTAAATTTAGATTTAAATTTATGAGTAAACTGCCATTTTGGTCCCTGTGGTTTGGGCACTTTTGCCATTTTAGTCTAAATCTCAAACTTTTTAAATCTGGGTCTTTGCGGTTTCACTTTTGTTGCCATTTTAGTCCAAAATTCAAAAACCCCCTTTTTTGACTGGTGAAAGCTGCCTATTTTGTCTTCTTGTTCAGGGGCAAATTGGTCATTTTATAAGTTATTATAACAAATAAAAAAAACCTCAAAACACATCTCTCTCTCTATAAAGTCTCCGCACTCTCTCTCTCTCTCTAAACAAACATCTGACTCTCTCTCTTCTCTCTCTCAATAACACTACCCGATCCAGGAACTCCACCACCACAACTTTTGTTTTTTATTCAGATCTTTATTCATTCGATGAACAACAACAACAACAACAAAACATCAACGAAGAACGTGGTGTTTCTCTCTCTAGGTTTTGACATTTTTGAGAGGTTTCCCTCTCTAGATTGGGGGTTTTGAGGTGTTTCTCTCTCTAGGTTTTTGTGGTTGTGGGAGAATGACGGAAGGTGACAGGTGGTGGTTGCCGATGGTTTAAACACAGTGGATGTTGCTGTGGTTGTTGCTGTTGCAGGTGGTTTGACGGTGGCAGAGATAGGTAGAGGTGGAAAGGAGGTGGTGTGGGTGTACGGTGGTGGTGGGTACGTAGAACGCACAGGTGATCCTCCGTGCCGGAGTTCTGCTTGGAGAGAAGGGAGGAATAGGGGGATTAGGTGATGGTGTGGTTGCCGGAATGAGAATGGGAAACAACCGTCGCCGCCTGAGGCGGCGCTGCCTTTGTCTTTGCCGGAACTGAATGAGAGAGAGTTATGTGGGTGAGTGTGTGAGCATTTACTGGTGAGAACAGGGGTGCCAGAGCCAGGTCGGACCTCCGGCTCCGGCTGTCGGAGCTGATATCAAGAGTGAGAGATCAAGGGGGTCTGTGGGTGTTTAGGGTTTGAGGAGGTGAAGATAAGCAGAGAAAGAGATGGCAATGTGGTTGTGTGCGCTGGTTCAAGAATGAAGGGTTATAGGGTTTTTTTTAGTAAACATGCCATTTTAATAAACTGCCATGTTATATTAAAATTAAAAGGACCAAAATACCCCTAAACAAAAAGACAAAATAGGTAGCTTTCAACTGTAAAAAAAGGGGGTTTTTGAATTTTGGACTAAAATGGCAACAAAAGTGAAACCACATGGACCCATATTTAAAAAGTTTGAGATTTGGACTAAAATGGAAAAGTGTCTAAACCACAAGGACCAAAATGACAGTTTACTCTAAATTTATTTACGTGTATATATTATATATGAAATATTAAAAAATAATAAAATAAAATCTTACGGTCCGGTTCGGTTTATTACGGTTGGTTTTTGCTATAACCGTAAACCAAACCGTTTGCTACGGTTTGAAAATATTGAAACCGACCGACTGAAAGATAACTAAAAGAACTGACCGTGAAACCAAACCAATAACCGGTTTGAGCGGTTTCACGGTTTGAAACCGAACCGTGAACACCCCTACTAAAGGGTCTTTGGCCTAATGGTATCAAGACGTCTAAAACGATGTTCCACTCTATGAAGTTGAGAGTTCGAGTCCCACGGTAATCATTGAAGTAGAGTTAAGAGTATGATTAGATTGTTTTTCTTAAAGAAAGTAGAGTTAACTTCCATTTTCGTCCCTGTGGTTTGGTCACTTTGGCCATTTCAGTCCATTTTTCAAAAATGCGCCATTTTCCTCCCGGACGTTCTGGAAAGGTGCCATTTCAGTCCAAAAATCATAACCCAGTTAAGTCGGTTAGTAAATAAGGACTGATTGTGTAAATTTGTAACATAAAGGACTGATTGTGTAAATTTGTAACACCACCACCACTAGCCCTGCCACCACCACCACTCCGCTGCCACCACCGCCACCACCACCACCACTCCTTCTCTCTCTCTCTCTCTCTCTCTCTCTCTCGACATTATCTCTCTCTCTCTCTCCGACTGTGATGATGATTGATGAAGATGAGTTGCAGGTTGTCGGTTTTACAGCGGTGAACGGAGGTGATGACAGAGGTGAATGGTGGTTTACGGTGAAGTGGTGGTGGGTTATGGTGATGGTGCAGCGGTGAGGAGACGGTGGTGTTAATGGTTATCGGAGGTGACTGCGGTGTTCGGATTGTGCGGTGATGAGGAGCGTGTCGGAGTAATGACGATGGAACGAGAATGTGATGGTGAATCGGCGATGAACGATACGGTCTGTTTCAAGCTTTGTCCGATCCCACTCAGACGACGACAAATTCATCATCATCATCATCATCGCCTCTATTAATAGTTGTTTTCCCTCATAATGTAGCCTCTACCAGGAGTAAGACTAAAAGAATACCAATATGTTTCCATTGTATTGTGGGAAATAATAGCGAAATAATATTTGAAGGAAGCAACAGTAACAGCAGCAACAACATTATCATCAATCATCCTCCAATCCCATCTGTGCAACTCTCTCCAACGAAACCAAAATCTCTCTCACCGGAGCCTAGTTCCTCTGAGCAATTTCACTTTCAACTTATTCATCATACTATGGTGGTGATTGCAGAGCATACACCAATCCATCCATCATTGTTCATCAACAGTCACCGTTCATCATCGTCATCATCTCCGTCAACGATCACAACGATCACCAAGCACATCACCACCGCTGTGTTCGGAGTTCTCGAGACCACCGTGCCGGATAACCACTTGAACTTAACCTGAACCTCATTCCCGTCATCGTTCACCACCATTGTTCACCTCCGTTCATCGTCGTCATCCTCTCCGACAACCCTCGTTCACCGCCGACCTCCGTGGTGAACGAGGTGGAGATGGTGATATGAGATGTTGGTGGCAGATCGGAGTGGTGGTGGTGGCAGTGGTTGTGGTGGCGGTGGCAGTGGCTGTGGTGGCGGTGGTGGCGGTGGTGGCGGTGGTGGCAGCGGAGTGGTGGTGGTGGCAGGGCTAGTGGTGGTGGTATTACAAATTTACACAATCAGTCCTTTATGTTACAAATTTACACAATCAGTCCTTATTTACTAACCGACTTAACTGGGTTATGATTTTTGGACTGAAATGGCACCTTTCCAGAACGTCGGGGAGGAAAATGGCGCATTTTTGAAAAATGGACTGAAATGGCCAAAGTGACCAAACCACAGGGACGAAAATGGCAGTTAACTCAAAAAAGTATAATCAAATGTCTCGTAATTGAATGGAAATTTTTATAGGTTTGAGAGAGAAGAAAGATACACAACCCACGTTTCCTTGATAAAAGCTTAAAGTTCTTTGGTGTTTGGAAAACGACCCATAGAGACATGAGTCTTGATACGTATGAATATATTTTGACAAGTTTAAAATGAGTGGATCATGACTAGTTAAAGTTAAAGCTTGAGGTTCTTCAACGTGTTATTGTTTGTAAAAAGAAATAACATAGAAAGTAAAAGTAGACCTAGGTAGCCTCTAAGTCAACTTTCTACTGAATGTACATTTTGTTATATTTAATAGAGTTAATTGCACAATTAGTGCCTTTTATCCCTTTTATTTTGGCAAAATAAAATATTGGGTACTACTTAATTTTAGTTGCAAGATTAAGTTTTCTCTTTCAATTTTGTAACAATGTTGGTTATTGGAAACATTAGTTAAAAACTAACGTAAAAGTAAGGGTATAATTGTAATTATACAAAAATTTCTACCACATCCCTTCTTAACCTTATCAATCAATCTGACAACTCCGATAACAACCCGCACAATCAAATAACGCCGACAACACCACCTTCAATTGACAGTTTGTGTATACAATTTTTAGACTCGACGCCTCTTGAATAGAAGATCTATTTTACTAGTTGCATAAACGACATATTTTCTTAGATACTCTTCGTTCTCGCAAACTGTCGATTGCATTATGATGTTCTTAAAGTATTGAAATGTTGTTTTGACACATATCTCGTTTTTAAGAAGTTCCTGATCAAGTATTTTGAGTTGATATCACAAGTCAAAGGTATGTTTTGAACCATCACAACAACTATGAGTCAATTACTCGAACCATGAAACACTATAACTTATGTTGGTATTTCCGAAAATTGCTCACTTGAATTAACATATAACAATTTTTCAAACTTCAACGAGCCTAGTACGCCAGCTTCGGTATATCCGTCGGAAGATTTGGATTGCACCCTCAAATTCTAGCACGTGTTTTAAGCCAAAGTTCTTAAGCCATTGCTCCATACCCAAAAGCAACTCACCTTTTTCAGCAAAACCCCAAACATCTACTACACCAACTCAAGACCATTGGGCCTAATTGTTTATTGTTTATTACTTATTAGTGATGAAGAGGCTAATGGAGAAGAGAGGGGGGGGGGGGGGGGGGGATGGTAAAAATCATATAAGTTACATATTTTTGTGTAATAACAAAAATACTCTTACTTTTACGTTAGTTTGAGGTGAGTTTGCCTTAATACCTAAAATTGGTAAAAAAAAAAAGCGAAAGCAAAAAACTCAATCTTGCAACTGAAAAAAATAGAACCCAATATTATTGTTTTGTCAAAACTACATAGACTAGTTGTGTAATTAAGTCTATTTTTAATATAAATTATGTTTCATTATCCATATTCATTACTGAGATGTTAACATAATTTTTTAGCCTCTTCTACATTTAGTTGCTGCTAGTTAATAAAAAAATATTGAACACTACATTTTCACGAATAAGGTAATGTCGTTATACAAATCAACATCCTCTCTTACTCACACATATCGTATGTTTTGTTCTCATGTAAGTCTATATATCATATTATAGTGATTGTACAACATTTCTATAGATTTCTTTTTAATGGCCATTATACTTATATTAATCATTTATACTTGTCAAGTTACATCAAGACAGATCGTAGATGAGCAACAAGCTACGTCGTCACCCATTTCTGAATTGCAATTGTTGTGGATGACCCGTTGGATCCTGGTCAGGAATTTGATACCTTCTGGCGCTAGGGAGCCAAATGTGTCAAAGGCAAAAGGGACAGAAACATGTTGGTTCTTTGCATAAGCTTTAGCGTGCTTATCAACTTTCTTCGATTCTAGCTTTCTTGATGCTTGTCCCGCTACAAACCCGTTTTTCCTTAAACCAACCAGAGGGGAAACCCCCGTGAGGTCCACACAAGCATGTTTCCCCCTAACCCAACCAAAGACGAGCAAATCCGCTGGTCGCAGAGTAGATCTCCTTTCCATAGGGTCAGTAAGGAAATTCATAGGAGCCTTACGAAACTACCACTATAATGTTAAGAAGGCAATACGTTACAGTTTTATTTCATTAGCTTATCTTAATCGTCTTTATTCCTTAATAATGAAAGATTGAAGATATAATATAGCAATATAAGTATAAAGCTAGGTTACTTTTTTGACAGATTTAATTCATTTGCAAATATTCATTCTGATACAACATAGATTTGAGCAAGGGACCATGGCTTTTCATACTTTCGAAATTAGGTATACATTTTAATCTAATGAGTGATGTCATTCCAAACAAAAATGCAAGAGGGGAATATAGGATTTTCCTAATTACATGGAATAGTAGTTTATATAGTAGTGGTGGTGGGAGTCAACAGTCAAAGAGACAAAGAGTGGGGGGTAGTATGAAATTATGGAAAAGTTATGCAAAATTTTGGTTGCAAGTGAGATGGAGGCCCCCTTCTACACTCACCAAACAACATCACTTGAATCATCACACCTAAAATCACATTCATTGTCTTTTCTTGAAAAAACATATTACAATATTTTTATCAACATATTCATTAGTGTTGGTAAGTTTTGTATTGATAACCTATATATAAATAATAAATAATAAATATAATGCAGTTTTGTATTTCTCCAAAAATAATGATGATAATAATAAATTCATATCAATTTTAAACAATAAAACAGCTATAAAGAAAGAACATTAAGATGATAGTTGATACCTTACTAATTTTGACCAAACAAGTATCGTTACAAATGTCAATGTAGGTTATGTAATAGCAGTCATTAATACAAAGTATCTTACATATTAAAATCCCTATCTATAGAGTTAGAACATCTAGTCTGTGCAAATTTAATAACATGCTTAGCATTTGCAGAGAGAATTTATTAACCATATTCATCCCGCTGAAAATATAATATAGTGGGTAGGTTCCAAATATTGAATTTAAAATCGAATTTATTTAGCATTAATATTCAAAAAATATATAACATAATGATACATGATTTCCAAAATATAGGTGTAGTGTAACGTATACATGGCTGACTCTGAGAATTTATATACTTTGTTCGAGCTCGAAAAAATCTGCCCTTAGGCCTTAATGAAATTGGGTGTTGGGCTCACTAAAGGTCTAAACCTAATGTCAATGGGCTAATAACTAATCTAAACCATAAAAATATTTTTGTAAGTGGGCCTATGTTGATGTTTGTATGAGTATACACTATTAATTTATTTTTTACATACACATATCGTTTTTTTAAATAACGTGCCCTTTAAAAATATTGGCCGGTGGTCCTCCCCGCCCACCCTTTGGGCCGGCCAAGAACGTATATTTCATAATAACTTTTCAACAAAACATTATATGCGATTTTAGTCGTTGGGCGTTCATGGCATATAATCATCGTTCATGTATTACATATTTTAACATAATAATCATCGTTCATGTATTACATATTTTATGATGAACTTCTTATTTATTTTATGCTTTTTAAAGACTTTTTATAAGATTGTAACAAAGTGTTAATTCCAAAATTTTAGTTACATTTTGTTAATGATGTATTTTACAAACTGATTTTCGTCTCGCTTTACCATCTTGATTAGTGTTTTTAGTGACATGTTAGTGTTTTACAAATTACAAAGTATTTGTTTTTATATCCAACATATACCCAAAAGGTTAAGAGAGTGATATAAATAACAATGAGGGTTATTAAAATAGAATCAGTAGAAGTTAAATATTAAAGTTGACATTTTACGGGTTGAAAATCTCTAAGCTTTAAAAAAAAAAAGATACGTTACCACTCGAATCCATAGAGAAGTTATTGAACAAGCACCCGAGGATACTCTGTCTTGAATTTAAAACCTGATGGATAAATCGTATGACTTAAGATACAAACTTAACAAAACAAATATAATAAAATAATAGGTTGGTCAGTATAACTTAATTGATAAAAAATTATGTACAACTTGTTTAATGAATATGTTGGGTATGAGTTTACCAAATCTAATTAACACTATGACACATCTACCATTTTAAAGTTAAAATATATATTTTTTTTATAAATTCAACTTGTCAACCCTTATATGACATGGTTAATCTATTTACAATTTTCTTGTAATCCACTCATAACCCTCTTACGACTATTTAACAAATTTACAGCTCGGCTACAACTTATATGATAGGTTGAATAGGCCATATTACACAAACAAGCTATACGCTATACATTATACAAGACATTTAAATTACATAATTTTAAATATAGAGTTAGAATAAACATTCATAAAAAAATAAGATATATATATTTTTAACGGCGAAGAACAACTGGCTAAACCCCGAAGGAACACGGGGTGTTCTTCGATGTTGCAAGTTTGAGACCAACCAAGTGGTGTTTCACCCGAGCTTAACCCCCGTTTGTGGCACATGAGTATGATTCGAACCTGAGACGTCCAATTAAGAATATCCTTAACAGGAGAACTCTTGACCACCTGAGCTAGCTCGTGATGGCTAAATAAAAGTATAAAACAATGGTGCCCCTCTCTTAATATATTGCATCCCACTATCGCTCTAGGCCTCTACTATGACTTTTGCCTTTACTTGTGTTAGAACTCCCATTTTTCCATTAATCATATCTTATGCATTCAAAATTTCAAATATGTAATACAAAGAGTTAATTACACAGATGGACCTTATGGTTTATAGCTATTTTCATCTTTGTGTACTAATTTTTTTTTTTTTTAAACAAGTTTAGGTTTTGTTGTTTCAATTTTGTAACACCTTTGGGTATTAACACCAAAATTAGTTAATTTTATCAATATAATGACTAAAATACCCTTCAATTTTTTTAATTTTATCAATGTAACACCTTTGGTACTAACACCTAATTTTATTTAAGTTTAAATCAACTTTACAAAACCTATTTATTTTTTTTATATTAATCTTTTTATTATATCTCTTAGTTAACATAATTTTTTTTATTTTCAACTTTTTATTAAATTTCTTATTTAACATAAAATCTACTAGTTACACTATTATTATTATTATTATTATTATTATTATTATTATTATTATTAAAAGAATACATTAATTCAATGTGCTTTCCAATCAAGTAACATGGAATACCATAATAATTAGTCTTTTCATGCGGAATCCATCTACAGACAAACGGTTTTAGTAATATTTTTTATCATATTCTGATTTCTGAATGACTATAATTTTTGTGCTCAAACATATATTTCAGATTTTTTTTTATTAAGGTGTAAAAATCTAACAATTTTGATATATATTACATTCTGCTGTTTAACTTAACACAAACACTACATCCGGCACTTAGCCGAATTAACCAAAATACACTTATCAATAACTGAATCAACCAAATCGTTTATAACATAACCGAACCAACTCATACTCACGCATACACAGGGGCGGACCTAGCATAGAAGAAGGGGCAACCTCCGTTGCCTCTTGACGCTCCGGCGGTAGTGTAAAATTAGTGTAAATTTTGAAAAAATTTGATGTTTTTTCGATTTCGTTGCCCCTTTTTATAGAAACGTTGCCCCTTTAGTTTTTTTCTAGATCCGCCACTGCGCATACATATGATGCTTGTGTAACCACTTATCACATTCTTTTTTTAATCATAATATCATATTATACTTAACAAATACCAAACTATGTATGCAGTATATTATTTCACACAAAAGGATTTAAAAAGTTACATGTTATTGGAAACGTTTAATTTACTTTCAATGTTTTCAAAAAACAAAATATATTTTAATAAATAAATGACTGGCATGCAAGTATAAAACAAAAACTAAAATCAAACTTTAGAAAGGAAAAGAAAGAAAGAAAGAAAGCATGTAAGCTTTAGTTAAAAACTTTGTTGTTTTCTCCTGTGGTCTCAAATTCGGGTTTGGGTAATATTGGTTTTATCATTTGTTAGATATTTTAGTGTAATCGGGGATTGACTTGGTGATCAAAGCGAATAATAATATACATCAAGAAAGTTAGGATGTGCGGGAGTGCACGCTTGTTTGAGTTATTATTATTCGAAGTGTACGGGCGGAGCCCGTACTCTACGGGGGTTCCAAGGGGCAGCGCCCCTGGGAGCAGGGTCCAAGGGGCAGAGCCCCTGGCTGGGGTCAAGCTATTTTCGAATTTTTGGGATTTTCGCCTGCCAGAGGCAGTTATTTTCGAATTTTCAATTAAATTGCATTAAAAACTACCATGATTTTTTGTCTGGAAATTTGTGACGAATTTTCATAAATTTCATTTTCTAAGGCATTTTCCATAAAGCAATTTAATTAAAACACTTACACCGGTTCAATTTCTCATAAAATCAGAGTTGTATCCGATTGAATTTTTCGGGTGAACCATCGAAATAATTTGATCTGGGAGTGATTACACGCCTCTCTGATCATCCGGCAAACTGAAATTCCCCAACATCATTGAGGGGTTTAAATTAGTAATCTATTATGCGAGGGAGCTCTCTAGCGCGGACCCGATAAAACAACGAATGTTAGACCTCCCGACATTCGCGAATAATTCACACCTTTAAAAAAAAAAAAAAAAAAAACCTTTGTTGTTGGAGAAATAGATTAGAAGTAAATGTAACGTCTGTTTCATTTACACGAAAAAGGAAAAGATTTTATTATTATTATTATTAATATTAACAACTGTCCAAGATTCTGTCTGTAGCCTGTAAGTAGCCATAATAACAGAAGTTTTTACAGACAAACAAACACCAAATCAGCAGCCAGATTAATCGCGGCTTCACCTTTTCTTCTTTCTCCACTGCAAAAAGCCACTCACATTTTCCCTCTTTAAAGCTTCATCAATGCCTCTTCCTCCTCTTTCCCTCTAATAATTCTCTTCTCTTCTCTAGCTGGTATGTCTCTTTCACCCCTATTTTCATCAAGTTTCTTGATCTTTTTTTTTTTTTTTTTTTTTTGAATTTCTGAAACACCCATAAGGCTATATCTCTTCTACTACATAATGGGTCTGCGATACACACAAAAAGTTTTGATTTTGTTTTAAAATTCCCATTTTTTTTAGGGATTATATTGTGTGTTTACTGTAGTTAAAGTTCTGTCAATCTTGGGAAACTGCAATCATCATCACCACCGATTCAGAGTAATATATATATATATATATATGTATATATATTATGCACACATACAGTGTCACTCTCTTCTCAATTTTAATACCAAAAATCACTCTTTTTTTTCAAGATTTAAGGGTGTGTGTACATGTGTTAAGTGGACATCTATGTGGGGTTTTTTGTGTTATTTTTTTAAATTAATTGCTTGCATTGATTTACATATTTCCTGCCACCAAACCAAAATAAAGGCAAAGGTGGAGCCTTTTTCTGCTCTTTTAATAGTGGGTAATATTTTCAGTTTCAGATATATTTTACAAGATTTTTGTAGAGTAAGAAAACAGAGCAAACATGCTTCCAAACAAGCAAGCTGAAGAAGCTATAGTTCCTGGTGAAATGAAAGGTGCTAATGAGCAAGAACAACAACAACAGGGGGAACAAGATGCAGGGGTAGAACAGTCAATGTCTGGATTCAAGAACTTTCTTTGGCATGGTGGTTCTGCTTATGATGCTTGGTTCAGTTGTGCTTCAAACCAGGTAATTTACCAAAAACCCACTAGACCTTGTTATTGTACTTTCTTTGTATAAAGAGTTAATTACTGTTTTCGTGTCCTGTGGTTTGTCAAAAATCACTATTTCAGTCCATTAGTTTAAAAATTGCGATTTCAGTCCCTGTGGTTTCACTTTCGTAACCATTTCAGTCCACCTCGTAATCATTTCAGTCCCTGTAGTTAACATAATAATGGATTGAAATGGTTACAAAAGTCAAACCACAGGGACTGAAATGGTTAAGAAAGTGAAACCACATGGACTGAAATCGCAATTTTTAAACTAACGGACTGAAATAGTGATTTTTGACAAACCACAGGGACGAAAACAGTAATTAACTCTTGTATAAAATTTGTATAAAAAGATGATTTTTTTTTTTTTTTTTTTTTTTTTTTTTTGGATTTTAGGTGGCTCAAGTGCTCTTAACTTTGCCATACTCTTTCTCTCAATTGGGTATGCTTTCAGGAATCATATTACAAGTGTTTTATGGTCTTCTTGGAAGTTGGACTGCTTATCTCATCAGTGTTCTCTATGTGGAGTATAGAGCAAGGAAGGAGAAAGAGAATGTCAGCTTCAAGAATCATGTGATTCAGGTTAAAATCCATTTTTTATTGGTTTAACAATATTTTTTACATCAGTAAAGAAATATTATCTGATTTTGTATACATGTTGTCTTATATCAAGAAAAAAACTAAGAGTAAAATGCATTTTCGCCCCTGAGTTTCGACTACTTTTTTTTTTACTTTCGTCCACAGGTTTGTTTTTGCTCATATGGATCCAAAAGTTTTGAAATATTGTCATTTTCATCGACTCGTTAACTCCATCCATTTTTTAATGTTAAGTCAACGGTATTTTTGTAGGGCACAAGAGGTGTATCTTTATTTCTTATAGGGTTTTTTTTTTTTTTTTTTTTATTTCAATAAAGAAATATCTAAAAAGATGGAAATGCCCCTCATTTAACGGAGACGGAGACAAATGAATTGAGTTAAAGGAGTAGGATGAAAATGACAAGATTTCGAATCTTTTTGATCCAGATGCAAAAAAAAAAAAAAAAAAAAAAAAACCAACGGTTGCAAAAGTGGCCAAATCTCAGGGACAAAAATGACATTTTACTCAAAAACTAAATAAAAATGATGTAAACCAATGAAAATAAGATGATTTGTTTTTACATACTTATTTGTTTTTTAGTAGTGGTAAAAAACCAAACCCATCAGTTTCCATGACATAATGCACCATGTGCTTATACACTTGTACCATAGTTCTAGACAAATGCATTAAACTAAAACATCATTTGATGCATGTGATACATGCACCTATATGCCCTACATGATGCATTTTCCTAAGACATATATACGCATCCCATACCTGCTATCCTTATGTAATTTGCCCTGATGATTGGAATGAAATAAAAATGCTAAATTCTAACAAAAAAAAAAATAAAAAATACATACTTATATTCACTAGTTTGATGCAGTGGTTTGAAGTGTTGGATGGTCTTTTAGGCCCACATTGGAAAGCTGTGGGGTTAGCCTTCAACTGCACCTTCCTTCTCTTTGGCTCTGTCATACAGCTCATAGCTTGTGCAAGGTCAGCTTACTTTTTAACCATCATACAAACTATATATTGATGTTATATATTGTGTGACACATCATATATGATCATATGCAGCAATATATACTACATAAATGATCATTTGGACAAGAGGACATGGACGTATATATTCGGAGCGTGTTGTGCTACTACCGTCTTCATACCCTCTTTCCACAACTACCGAATTTGGTCGTTTCTTGGGCTCGGCATGACCACCTACACCGCTTGGTACCTAGCCATTGCAGCGTTGGTCCATGGCAAGGTTGACGGTGTGGTTCATTCGGGTCCTACGAAGCTCGTGTTGTACTTCACTGGAGCCACAAACATACTCTACACTTTCGGCGGACACGCAGTCACAGTGTTAGTAAATCGCTCCCTAATTTAATCATAGTTCATATTGTTAGTTGAGGATTATATTAAGAGTAAATTACAAAAGTCGTCCTTTATGTATGTCACTTATTGCAAAATGTGTCCTTTATCTTCAATAATTACGGAAAACGTACTTGATGTTTGCAAACCCTTGCAAGTTATGTCCTTTAGCCCTAACTCAGTTAATTTTTTGTGGTTAAATCTGACCAAACAGACCCCACACGAGGGTATTTTGGTCATTTTACTCTCATGCTGGGTCCATTTGGTCAGATTTAACTACAAAATACCCTCATGTGGGGTCCATTTGGTCAGATTTAACCACAAAAAATTAACTGAGTTAGGGCTAAATGACATAACTTGCAAAGGTTTGCAAACATCGAGTACGTTTTCTGTAATTACTAATGACAAAGGACGCAGTTTGCAATAATGACATACATAAAGGACGATTTTTGTAATTTACTCTAATATTAATATATATTAATATTGATTTGGTTCACATGTTTATTGCAGTGAAATAATGCACGCGATGTGGAAGCCGAGGAAATTTAAATACATATATCTATTTGCTACATTGTATGTATTCACATTAACTCTCCCGTCAGCTGCCGCAATGTATTGGGCCTTCGGTGACCAGCTTTTAAACCATTCCAACGCGTTTTCCCTTCTGCCACGAACGCGGTTTCGTGATGCAGCTGTTATCCTCATGCTAATCCATCAGGTTCGATTATCGGTTATTAAAACATTTAATTGAGTTACTAAAGTTTTTGGGTCTGTTATTAATTTTTTTTTTTTTTTTTTTGCAGTTTATAACATTTGGTTTCGCGTGTACTCCGCTGTATTTTGTGTGGGAGAAAGTGGTGGGGATGCACGATACAAAGAGCATATGTTTACGGGCTTTGGCTAGGCTGCCGGTTGTGATACCAATATGGTTCCTAGCCATCATCTTCCCGTTTTTCGGTCCGATTAACTCGGCTGTTGGGGCTCTGTTGGTTAGCTTCACCGTCTACATTATCCCGGCTCTAGCCCATATGCTCACCTACCGAAAGGCTTCTGCGCGTCAGGTATTCAGTCCACACTGACTCTAAAATCTTTATTAATAGCAGTAAACGAAGATTAGGCTTTTTCGTCCCATATACACGGACAGTCCTTGTGGTTTTTCCAGAATTTTGGATTTGGTCCCTAGCTTTCGAAAAGTACATGGATAGTCCCTGTGGTTTGCATTTTATAACGCATTTAGTCCCCACCGAACAAATTAAAGGATTCATGAGGTCCAAGCTAGGGACTAAATGCGTTCTAAAGTGAAAACCACAGGGACCATCCATGTACTTTTGGCCAAAGTTAAGGATGAAATGCGTTACAAAGTGCAAACCACTGAGACCATCCGCGTACTTTTGGAAACCTAGGGACCAAATCCGAAATTTGGAAAACCATAGGGACTATTCGTGTACTTGCTCAATTAAAAATGATCGAAGGACAAACATTGTAACGGGTCAAAAGTCACCCACAGTCTATTTTTAATGAATACAACGTCCTAAATTATTTTTATCTAAAGATTTATATTATTATAGTAATAGCGTTTTCCGGTAACCATAAGTAACACGTCAACTATCTCTAACTTTTCTTTAAAAGAAAAAATAACTTTTTTGCGGGTCAGCCCGGCCCGTCCATTTCAATCCGTACTAAAGATGACTTGTCTCAATTGTAACTTTGAAATGAAGTTGTATAGAACATGGTAAATTACAAAAGTTAGGTTACATTTCATTATCATATATTTATAAGCTTGGATGCATCAGTCACACCTAACCTTAATATTATCAAACTCGTTGCTTGCAGAACGCGGCGGAGAAGCCACCATTCTTTCTACCGAGCTGGACGGCCATGTACATAGTCAACATATTCATTGTGGTTTGGGTTTTTGTGGTTGGGTTCGGGTTCGGTGGGTGGGCTAGCATGACAAACTTCATTAAACAAGTTGACACGTTCGGTTTGTTTGCGAAGTGTTACCAGTGCAAGCCACCGCCGCCATTGCTACCAGCTCATAATCATTGAGTTTGATGTTTTTTGGGTTCGTTGGTTGTTTTTCTTCGACATGGTGTCGGGTTTTAGTCTAGTGGTAATATATGATGTTGTAGTGTGTAAAATGGTCGATGATGAATTTAGTCATGGTTGGGATATAACATAGGTTTGATTTTACTTTGTTGTTTATGACAATTTTATGAATATATATTCACAAGTTGTTTTTAATATTTTTTTTATTTTATAAATGTTTTATTATCAATGCAATACCTAGCTACTTTATAATTGTTTGGGTTTGAATAACCATTTATTATTGTGATATAATATAAAAGATAATTTATATGATAATTGGGTTACAATTTCCACTTGTTTGTATAAGTTTCTAAATAAGTTGAATTTTATTGTACCGGAGTCTGTCTTGTTTTGAAAAACTCTGTTTTTTACTCTAAAAATATTAAAAATCAAAACTAAATAATGAATGTAACCATTAAATTCAAAACAAACTTACAAAAAATTTCCAGTCAATCAACATGTTTCTAGTCAAATTTAACATATAAGATTTTTAATAAATTGGATGGTTTGCATAATAATTTATCTTAATAAAAAACTAAACTAGTTAAATGTCCTATTAGACCAGGCGGTATGGCTCAACGCCCTTTGCCACCTCACCATCTTTGGCGCCCCTCCCCCATTTTCTGGGCGCTATGGGGGGCGTTATGGGCAATTTAGCAGGGGCGGACCTATGCACTAACAAGGGGCAACGCCCGCTACCGCTTGGCGCTCCGGCGGTAGTGTAAATTTTGGAAAAAATTGACGTTTTTTCGATTTTGTTACCGCTTATTTATAAAACGTTACTCTTACGAACGAATCCTAGATCCGCCACTGCAATTTAGTTAACTCCTTGGCGAGCGCTATAGGGATGGTGATGGGATCCCACATTTATTTAACCAATGAGATTTATTTTCTTTGTAATTTCTTTTTATTTTTTTATATAAGTGTGTTATCTCACATCGTGCAAGTTAACGATAAAGTCTTTCGCTTATGTTGCACATATGTAGCGCTGATGTGGCGCAATAAATTCCACAGGGGCTTATCCCACACCACCCAATCTTATAATTATCTCTTATTTTCACAATGATTGTTTTATATAATATATAGCTTAACCTTCAACTATTAACTTCTATAGTTTTATCTACAATCTTCAAATCTGATTAACTAAATCTTGAACTACAAATTTTGATCACATTTTTGCTATTGCATTGCATAGGGAAATAAAGGTGTGGAGTTGTGTGCTGTCGCACATTGAAGACATATCACATACACAAATCATGTCGATGGGAGCGTAACCAGTCGGCTTCAATAGGCCATAAGTGGATTCACGCGGAGATGAGTCTAACAGGTAGCAACAAGGAACACGAACAGGTAACAAAACCGATATATCACTTTGATGACAAGCTAGCATGACATTGACAGTTTCTTTTTGATAATTTTATACATGCTTTGTCTATTGTAGTTGAAAGTAAACATTCTACTTTACCATATGATTGGCTAATTTGTAACATTTTCTTAGCTTTAGTCCCAACAAGGGTGTCTCATGTCTGTGTGTGTCACATGTGTTATAGTGTGATGTTCTTTTATATGTTGTTGCTAGTCGTTGTGATTGCGTATCCCACTGTCAGCAAACATGCTTTTTTTAGCCACTAAGGAAATGATAGTCTTGATATCATCATTAGGTGTGTATAATAGTGTGGTTAAACTTTCATGACTAGATATGTATATCTTGATGGTTTAATTGTTTAAACTGTTTTTTTTTTTTTTTTTAATTTCAAAATAGTTAGTTTAAGTTAAATTAAAACATCATAAAATGATAAAGATAAGTCATAGATATAATATGTATATTTTTTTTGGACCACGTGTAGCGGTGGCTACATTTGTGTGCGTTAAGTGCTATAGGATAACCTACGTGGAGGCAAAGCCGGGATCGAACCTGGTATCTGGCGCCAAAAGGGTTATTAACACTTATGGCCCGACCTTCGTCCCAAGAAGTAAGCACGCCCGGATATCGCCAGTTGTGTGGATCAAACCCGGAACCAAACGTCTCTCGGGCCTCTGAGCTAGTCATCATTGGCATATAATCCATATGCTTGATTGTATATTTTAGAGTAAAGTACACGGATGGTCCCCGTGGTTAATCAAACTTTTGGATTTAGTCCCTAGTTTTTCAAAATTACACGAATGATCCCTGTGGTTTGCACTTTGTAACGTATTTAGTCCCCAACTTTTGCCAAAAGTACACGGATGGTCCCTGCGGTTTGCACTTTGTAACGCATTTAATCCCCAGCGTAATAGGAACCATCCATGTACTTTTGGTAAAGTTGAGGACTAAATGCGTTACAAAGTGTAAACAACAATGACCATCCGTGTATTTTAAAATGCTACTATGCTAAGGACTAAATCCAAAATTTTAGTTAACCATAAGGACTATCCATGTACTTTACTCTATTTTTATAAATGAAAAAAAAAATGAACTAAAAAATGTTTTAGTGACCGGTTCCAAGCTTCAAAGTTCAAACCGTCAACCAAACCAGTCAACTTGCTTTGGTTTGGATGGTTCGATCGGGTTAAAGGAGAGTTTAGTAACACAACTTGAACTTGCATAATCATGAAGTGAAACCACACAATATGATTACAGCATTTCCTAAGACAAGCATGGATGGGTTTGTAAACTTGTTGACCGGCAGGCATAAGTGGGGATCAGGGTTCTGGTCCTCCACCCAATTACCCATCCAAATGTCTAATAATATGATTATTGAATGGTAATAAAAAAACAGATTTGATTCGTTGGTGCTTTCTGTGTCATCCTTCACGTTTGCTGTTTCCACTTCCCTGTAATAGGGAAGAAATATCCGGTTTAGTCGGCCATTAGTAACCAAAAGTGTTAAATTGGCATTTTATGTTCCATCATTAGAATTTCTTATTACAATTAAGGTTTCAAAATGTATTTATTATTATTACAATGAATGTTTCAAAATGTAGAAATAGCTAATAGAGGATGCTGCATATGAAATGAGAGCTTGCGTTTTGATGTTGCGAGATTATCTTACAAGCAATCTTGCTAATTATATAAAACACAATTGAGATTATTAAGTTGTTATAAGAATTTCGATTGTTGACGGTATTATTAATTGGTTACCATGTTTTAGACTGGGATTAGAGTAGATTGAATTACATGATTTATAACAGAAGCACAAATCAGAATTGGTTTTTAGATATATGGAATTTGAACCAAATGTGATTAGATTAAAAAGGCAGCAACGGCATCAAGCAAGCATGAAAAGTTGGAGACTGCAATTGCTTCTTTTTTGTAGTAAACTTGTCATTGCTTGGTGTGGCAATGAAACTCTTAAGACTAAATAGTGCGGTGGGCAAGGGGGCAAAGCCCCGCCACGTAGGTGCCACCAATACTTTAAGGGGAAAGGCAAAGGGGTTAAAAAAAAGTCAAAAGTGGTGAGAGTGGAGGAAAGGGGCAACGCCCAGAAGAATAATGCCTATGGCTTTGGGCAACGCACATCAAACGAGATGACGGGTTGGTGCCTTGGTGGGCAAGGCATGGAGGGGCTTGCCCCCCTCTCTACTAGGGCTGACAATTTCAGACACGGACACGAAACCACGACACGAAATGACACGATCTTAACAGGTTCGTGTTTGATCCTTAACAGATTCCGTGTCTTAAACAGGTCGACAGGATGAGACCTGTTAGTTTTCGTGTCTTGTTCATTCTACCTATTTCGAGTTCGTGTCTTGTCATGTTCGTGTCTTAACATGTTATGTTTGTGCCTTAATAGGTCGTGTCTGACACGATATGCCAGCCTTAGACTCCACACACCACCCCTCTAGGGCGAGTTCTTGTCTTAACAAGTCGTATGATACACTTGTAAATGTTTGTGTCTTAGCAGGTCGTGTTTGTTAACTTGTTTATTATCAGGTTCGTGTTCGTGTTTGGAAAAACCGACACGATAAGATTTCGTGTCATGTTCGTGTTTACCTGTTTCGTGTGCGTATCTTATCATGTTCGTGTCTTAACAGGCCATGTCTGACACGATATGCCATGCCTACTCTCCACAACCCCACACTGAGTGGGTCTAGGTGTTTGTAAGCTATATGTGTATGTAACAACTTTCTAGGCATGTTATGTGTCTTGGTGTATTAAGTTATATTTGTCAAAATTACTTTATACATTGTTTGATGCACTTTCTCTTCTTCAAACCATAGACACCTTCTCGGGGTAACCTAGCGATGCAACGATCAGGTGTAGCCATGAAACTAGCAATGCAACACCATAAACATTGGTCACAGATGTGCAATTCTCTTCCTCTTTTCGCTGCAGCCCTCATTGAGACTCTAGTTCTCAACATCCAACCCACGTCATGCCATCCCTCACGCTTTCTTGTGTCACCTCTATCTGTCATGACATTCCCCTCAACAATTCTTAGAAAAGTGTTCGGTAAAACTTCTGATGATGATTGGAAGACATGATCCATGATACATACTTTACCAACCCCTTCAATATCACCACCAATGATGGTTAACCGACTTAGACTCTTCTTTCAATTCTATCACATTTTAATTGAGTTCATGGGAGACTCGTTCACGTTAACAACAATAAAACTGCAACCCTGCATGGTTCTTGAACCTACCAATTTTGTTACAGATGTTACAGAACAAGTTTGTAGTGTGTTGGTTCTTTGTTCAAAAACAGGTTTGTTGTGAGTTGGTTTCCTTAAAATTTCCCAAAAACAAACTGCATAAAGAAGTCCCAAAGCCCAAGGGTCGGTTATAAATTATAATCTCTTCAATCTCTAGACGTCCCTTACAATAACTCGTTATGGAGACTACCACTTGGGTCATTAACCTAAAACTGGCTCTATATTATCTAACAACGGGTTTCTTTAACAAACAGATGTGTCTAATCTCAAACCATACCGAGTACCTATTTTGCTATGTGGCCGATAATTAGTCTCCCCAGATTGTCACACATATAGTTCTAACACAGTAACACGATAAACACAAGTTATTTAGTTTTTAAGAGCAAGCAGGGACAAAATATATCTGTTAACAACAGGTTAACTCGCTAACTAAAACACAATTAACAATCAGTTAGCCTGTCAGAGTAAATTAATGTTTGAAAATTATACAGTACAATACAATATCAGCAATATCTGTAAAGAAACAATCTTACACTTTTCCAAAAACCAGATATTAAAAACATAAGATTTGATACTTCATAGCATACTCAAAATATCACACGAAACTTCTTAATTCCAACAAAATAGCATAAGTTCACAACCTATGTTATTAACACATGTAAATCGACATCAATCGATAACATTAACTAGCAACAAATTCATAATAAACGTAAACCTTGAATCCTTAATGGTGATTTATGTCTCCATACAAAATCGATCTAATTAATTCGACAAATAGTGAAAGATCATTACGAATCAAATAGGGCTGAGAAGCTGGGAGATCGATGGTTTGGGTTCGGAGTTCATGCCGATGAAGATAACCAAGGGAATGAAACCGTAATGGGTGATGACTTTAGCTTTCTTCATGGTCCATGTGCTCCATTCTTTCAAGATCTTCGATGCTGATTTATCATCCGATGGCTTTGATCCTTTTGTTGATTTTCCTTTCGTCTTCAAAACCACCTTCGATGACATGATTTGCGATCGGTCGATGGAAGTTTCGTGTGTGTGTGTTCCTGCGAGTTGTAATTGTGAGCCCTAAATTCTAAAATAGGTTACTGGATGTTGTCGGCTACAAAAACATTTAAGCCCAATAACATAAATAGAGGCCCATTTAGTTAAATATGTTTAAGTCGAGAATCTTCTACATGGCGATTGAAATAGAGGCCCATTTGGTTAAATATCTAAGTCGTGAATCTTCTACATTGGCCTATATAATAGTATATTTGATGACATAAAATTTCGTAGATGTTACGAACACTTGTAATCCAATATACTCGAAATAGCAATGCTAGTTTTATTCATGGAAATGTCTAGGTGATGCTACGTCTGCGCTGCGGGGCGATAGCCGATTAATTCTCAACCAATTAAAAAAATAGTACTACAGTTTTGTTATAAAGAAAAAGTAAAAAGAGTGTTAGGCAGCTCCTTAACACGATTTTTAGTTGGTGGCAAAATCATATTTTTATTTTTACTTGAGGGAAAAATCAAAATTTTTTCCCGATGGTAAAATCCTAATTTTTAGCTAGGGGAAAACCATATTTTTATTTTGCACTGGGAGCAAAAACGTAATTTTGAATTGAGGGTGATATCATATTTGAACCGAGGGGAAAATCGTAAATTTTAGCTAGAGGCAAAAACATAATTTTATTTTGAACTGTGGGTAAAGACGTAATTTTAAAGTGGGGGCAAAAACGTAATTTTAAAGTGGGTATAAAATAATAAGCTGGTGTAAAATCGTAATTTTGAGCAGGGGAAAAAACAAAATTTTATTTTCAACTGGGGCGAAAACGTAATTTTGGTTGAGGGTAAAAGCGTAATTTTTTTTACCGAGTGCGAAATCGTATTTTTTAGCTCAGGGCAAAAGGGTAAATGTATTTTGAAGTTGGGGCACAACCGTATTTTTTAACTAGGAGCAAAAACGTAATTTAAAGTGTGTATAAAATAATAAACTGGTTGGTCCAATGGGTATTGCCCTCCGTCCATTTGAACCAATGGCAGAGAAACACTATTCAAGGGCAAAAACGTAATTTTAAAGTGTTTATAAAATAATAAACTGGTTGATCTAATAGGGAGGGCCGGTCACCCATTAGACCAATGACAGTGATATACTATTCCCTATTATGGTAAATGTAGATGTTGAAAATGAAAATGTAAAATCAAATTATAAATATCAATAAAAAACTCCCACACTTTATCATTCAATGATCCATAGATTTTTTACATATAACTATATTTATTATAAAAATACGAGTGACACGAACACCGAATATGATAAAGTATATGTTATTTCTTACTTAAGAGGAGGGTCATTACAACATTTTTAAAGACCCTAAATAAATTATGAAGTGAAGGCCCTTTAATGAAACAATTATTATCTAAGCTTCTTTAATAAAAAACTATTTTAGTTTTGCTTGCAAAGGGTTTTTTTAATGACACGTCACTTCATCTTTGCTCAAACAAGTGAAAGAACAAAGTTTGTCATTAGACTAATTGGCGTGGGGGCATGGGTTGGGTCATCAATCACCACGTAGGACTATTAATGGATTGATACAACATCCTTTTGTCTCATCCATCATGATTCGCATGGATTAAACCATATCAATCATGAGCCTCATTTCCTTTTCAATATTTTCTTTTCATTTTCACAAAAATAAATAAATAAATAAATAAACTCAAATAAGAAAATAGTTAGACTGCGGGGTATGGGGCGGGAGTTTGGGCGTGGGTAGGGGGGAAACGCCCAAGCCACCACCCTGGGTGGGCATGGGTTTCGGCGTGGCCCTTGGGGCATGGGTTTCAAGTCGGGCGTGGGGCGGTCTGGCCAAGCTGACATGGCGGGCTCTAATTGGACAAACCAAAGAAGCCGTTGGGCTAGCCGTTGGCCAACGGCTATCTTAAAAAAAAAAACTAATAAAATTTTATTTTTCCACTATAAAACCTCACAATTTCTTCCATTTTTTTACCACATTCATCTTCAATTCTCCATCTACAAAACGAAAAAAATGCATCCTCATAACCGTCCTTTTGACCCGAACAACCCGTATGGATTCCAAGAAAATAATCCTAGCCCACCACCCAATCGTCCAATGCCTCGTCCATTTTTCATACACTCTTCTATGCCCCAAGAAGCGAGTTATGCATCGTATATTGGGAATCGTGTGTTTACTAACTTCCCACACACCGATGATTCGATATCTACCCCGTTTACACAAACGGCCATCAACCTTTCACCAACCTCCATCGACCTTTCACAAAACGAAACCGTCCCCGAAACTCAACCACCCAACGATGGTCCTTCCGCACCCCAACCCATAAAAAAGAGAAGCCATAAGAAAAAAACCGAGGCGGATAAAGCACTTGTAATATATTAAATTTTGTTTTTATAAAAACAGAAAATTCTCAACATCGAACCTATTTTTGGCAAGGGGTTAGTAGAATATTCCATGAAGAATTGGGAAAAGAGGTTTATCGTGAAAACGATAGTGGACCGAGATAAGCGGCCAACTTACAAAATACAGTGGTTTTTTAAATAAAGCAAAACAAAACCCAAAAAGTGGTGAAACCGAAGCCGACATTGTGACGAATGCATTGGTTCAATTCAAGACAAATGTGGGGACCGACTTCCGTTTAGGAAATTTTTTTATGTAACTTTTTTTATGTATTTTTTTTATGTAATTTTCTTTAATTTTTATGTAATTTTCTTTAATTACAAAGAGCCCAGCCGGGTCAGCCCAGCGAAGCCCACCAAACCCACGCCCCCAACCCTTGCCCCACCATACCCTGTTTTAATGTGGGTCGCCCCATGTCTGCCACCCAAGCCACGTGTCAACAAATGCCCCAACCCAAGCCCAACCCCCGCCTCACCATACCCCGCAGTCTTATTTGGGTCATGACCACACCCTTAGGGTAGTGATTTTGACTGATGGATTAGAAGTGAGTAACATGACGCTGATGTGAAGGATTATGGTGACTATAAGAATCATGAACACACCTACATGATCACAATTTATCATCTACCTTTTGATGAAAAGCCATTGGTCTAGAGAAAGAACAACTAAGAAGGTTAAATAAGTAGGAGTTTAATTATACACATTAGATTATTGGTCTTCCAAAACAATTTTATTACGGTAAATTTCTTTTAATCACTATTATAAGTGAGACTTGAACTCAAAAAATTTGCTTTTAATAATAGACCCAATGGTGGTTTTCCAAAACAAATAACAACATTAGATCGTTAAACTGGTTTTCTTTTAAGTGAAAACTAGGATTTTGACCCGCCGCGCGTTGCGGCGGCGTCGAAAGTAATTAACTCGTATTTATACTTTATATTTGATCCGGCTCTTTACTAAAAAAACATTATGACACCGTCGAATGAAAACGTATTTATACTTTAAATTTGACCGGCTCTTTATTGAAAAAAAGTTATTGAAAACGTGTTACCTGGCTGTCGATTGCATCTCTCAAGCACCGAAAACGGCATGAATTGGTCTCGAGTGCGAGTGATGTGTAGGTTTTTGCTACTCCACCTTCAGCAATTACTTGAAATGATGATATAATTATCTGCATTTGATGATAATATTGTTTGTATCTTCTATCAACCTGTGCACATAAAAAATTTGTTTCTTGAGTTCTTGGTTTTGTGTTCTTGTTTTCCACTGATATTATCTACTTAATTCTTATCAGTCAAAGATTGAAAAAAAAACATTTGACCAGTCTGACTTGCAAATGCCAGCATCATATTCAATCATTCATACATCAATCTTTGATCACACACAAAAAAAAAAAAAAACATTTGACCACAAAATTTTGCCATGATCTCATCAGCTATTTATCAATCATCCTCAAACCAAAAAACACAAACTGGAAAAAACCAATTGCATGATATCATCAATCTTTGACTTTCTTTCAAATCCAATCAACCTAACAACATAAATTTCACAATATAAAAAAGGGTAATTCAAGAAGAATCAACAGATCTAAGAGTAAAATTACCAGTAAGCCCAGTTCCATCAATCCCATTTGTAACATCTTCGGCTCTTGAATTTGCAGAAAACCCTGATGGCCCACTAAACAGTGAGTATATCCACGTCATCTTGATTGATGGGTCGCTAAAAGATTGGATTTTTATAGGAAAGAAGAAGTGCCCACTTGGATTAAAGTGGTTTAGAATAAGATGGTGATCGTATAGATACAAAACTTGGGTACTTATGGGGTTTGAATGGAAGAAGAAGAAGAAGACTCGCCTCTGCTTCAGCCGGAGACGGCAACACAGTGTACGACGGTTGAGCAGCCGGCGGTGGCGGAATCGACCCACCAACACCTCCAGTCCCCGGCGGTGCTAGCGGCGGTCCTCCGCTGGTTCCAGGCGGATCAATTGCTCCGTTGTTCCACATCTCCTGTCCGGAGTTGTTCCACATCGTTCGCTCTGTTCCTAAACCCTCAAATATACCACTTGAAACCACTCGCAGTTGTAAGTTAAACGTGTAAATATAATCTTACCTTCCATAGTCAAGTAAGAGGCTTACATACAATGCATTAATATACACAACAAAGGGTCAGTCTTATGAGCCTAAACCACTGTTGTTTAAAAATATTCCTGCAAGCCAAAGAAAGAACACAAACTGGATATCAATTACAAATATTTTTGACATTTGACTTTCTTTGAAGATGAAAAAATCAACTACATGTTAAAAGAAAACAAACCAAACCTGTGTGGGCCAGCGGCAACAATACACAGACATGTCATGTGAAGAAACTTCAATCGCCTATAACATAAGCCAGAATCAACTGTTTCTTAGTGCTTGCTGGCTTTACAGTGAGGTTGTATATTCATAGTAATATAGACTTCTATTACAGTCAGATTAAATTAAGGCATAATAAAAGAAAAATATCTAAAACAAATAAAACTTTTTTATATAAAAATCGCAGAAGTCAGATCTGGTAAAATATCTAAACACAATACCCACTAAAACGACTTGATTGATACAAATCCCTAAAAACGATATGATCGTCCTTTTAATTTTCAACAAAATACAAAACAAAATATATAATATCAACATCAAAATCCTATAAAAAACCACCAATCTATTATACAGTTCTACCATTACAATAGTAACTAATGACAACATCAACAATAGTTTAAGAAACAGAAAACGAACAAAATCATTATACATACCCAAAATCAATGATAATTACACAATGTCTCTGCAAAAACGATAGCGATTATATATCATCATTTAAGAATCCCAACAACATTATTTGAATGGATACCATATGGATTGCTTCATATGTCGTTGACACCCTTCATTACCTTTTCTCCATTCTCGTCCCATTTCTCTCTCTTCTGTATCCTAAATGCAGATCTGAGACGATGGAAGTAATATAGGTTTAGACGATTAGAGAAGAAGAAAAAGGAAATTCATACTTTGAAGTACACGAAGTTGGTGATCGGAGCTAGTGAGACGCTAAACAATCCGTACAAAATTAACAATAGGAGAACTGGGACAATTTGGAACAGTTTACACCGGTGTGATTGATCGCTTGTGTGATGGTTGTGATTGATGAGATGATTGTTTGAATTGAAATTGGTTTTGTGCTAGGGTTTTGGATCTGACGAAGGAGGAAATAGAAGTGAGGAGAAAGAATGGCATTACCGTAATTATGAGGAAAGGGCATTATTGTAATTTGGTGGGTGCACCGACATTTCTCTTTAAGATTATATAAATGAGTTTCAGAAAAAAAAAAAAAAAAAGTAAATAAACTGACCTAGGCTTTGGGCACAAGAGTAACTAACCATTACGACGCCGTATTCCCATGTAACAGATTATATTCGGATAAAAGTTATCAGTGGCGAATAACGCAACACTTATCTTCTTCACTTCGACAGACAAATCCTCTGCTTCTGCTTCCGACGATGGCGTCAATGGCGCTCGCCGTTACATCAATCCCGATGGTTTCCAACTCTCTCTCCTTCTCTCGTTCCCCATCCGTAACCTCCGTCCCCCTTTCTCACTCCTCTTCCTCAATCTCTCTCTCAGCTCTTGAAACCTCCCCAATTTCACCCCTCAGTATGTAAACCCTAATTTTGTATACTGTTTTGTTTTCTGCAATTTGTTTTAATCTTAATTGATTTTCGGTTTACCTAACAATATACTCGTTTTGAGCTTCAGTTTATTGTGGAAGAGGTGACAAGAAGACTGCCAAGGGAAAACGATTCAATCATTCGTTTGGGAATGTGAGTTTTTCTAATACCTCAATTTCAATAGTTATGAAACTAGGTTAGAAACCTGTGTTCTAGATATATATTGAATAGTTAGGAATGAAGATTTATGAATTTATAAAATGATGTTACGAGACTGGTCATATTTACAAAAATCAGGGGTGTGAATTTCTGACACGACGACCTGAAAACACGACACGGAATTCGGGGGTTTAGGTTTATTCTAATGGGTTCGGGTCAGTTTCAGGTTGAACCCATTTAGCTAAACAGGTCGGGTTGACAGGTTGACCCGTTTAACCCATTTTTATTATATTATAGTTTTTACAATATGTTTTGTATCATAAATTAAGCCGGGTGTGTATTTTATACCATAATTAGACCATGTGTAGTGGTTTAGCTCAATAATGCCCCCATCATGGGGCGTTTTGCGACACGTGGCAGTCCAGTCAGCATGGGGCATTATTGGGCGTTATTGTAAAAGTGGCGTAGTGGGAATAATGCCCCTTCCAATTATTAAACAATTATTTTTTTAGAGAGGAGGTTAAAAAAAAAAAGAAACTACTAGTGGACCACTCCCATTGGCCAGTCAACATGTTCTCTTCCAATTTGAGCGTTGTTTTAAAAACGCTGATGTAATTTTTTTTTCAAAAATAATGCTCAAAAACGCCCTATGTAATGGGCAAGGGGCGTTTTTTGGCGTTTTTTTTATTTAAAAAAAAAAAAAACGCCCCACTACGGGGGGTCTGATAACATAAAAAAAGAAATTGACACAAGATTTTATAATTTAAATATAATTATATTATATACATTTTGTGTTTTTTTAGTGAATTTTAATTTAGTATATTAATTTGCAGAAAAAAAATAAAAAATTTCAGGTTTGACGGGTCGTGTTCGGGTCAACCCACCAATATTCGGGTCGGGTTCGGTTTCATATGTATGGCACAATTTTCAGGTTCGGGTTCATCTAAAATTTTCGGATCGGGTTGAACCCTCAAACACGACCCGTTTAGCACCCACGGGATGAAATAAGAGAACTGGGGAAAGAATATCGGTGTATTATTTATTGGGTATAGATTAGATTGTGAATGTTGTGTATGGATTGGCAGGCAAGACCAAGGAACAAGAAGAAGGGGAGAGGGCCACCAAGGGTGCCGGTTCCACCAGCTCCACCAAGGAAGGACAAATATGACGACGGTGAGGTTGTGAAGATTGAGATAGATGAGTCACTGTTTTCAAACTAATCATCTTGTTGTCTGATTTTCATGTTTTTGTGTTGTATGTTTTAATCTCTGTTTGGAGGAGAATTGAATTGTTATCATGTTTTGCCTGTTCTTACTAGTGAAATTTGTGTAATTTGAAATTGTGTTGTTTATTTGTAACAGTCTACAGAATGTTACAAGTTATGATTGTAATATTTGTGCTGTTACAAAGAAATGTAATTGATATAATTCTTTAAAAGTGAAATGTTTGCATAAAGTTAAATTACAGACTGATTTATCTTATCACGTATTTTAGGCGAGCATATTACCAGAAGCGTCTCTGAGAATTCATATTATTCATAGTTTTATGTGTGAACACTGAACATTATTCGATTAGTTTAGTTTGTACTGGCGGTTTTGGGTTTGGATGACTAATGCGTTTATGCAATAAACTATTTGACTGATTTAAAAAGAAACCCCAAAGTTTTCTAAACCCAAAGAAGGGTTAGAAGATTTGTCAACTTCTAAGGGGCTGTTTGGCAACTTCTGAATGGTTAAGTGCTGAACTAGTAAGAGGTCTGAACCATCAAGTGCTGAACCAGTAGGATGTCTTAACCATTAAGAGGTAGTATAATGCTTAACCTTTTAGAGGCAAATGTCTAACCAATTCAGATTATAGGTTTAACCATTCAGACTTTGTATAATACTTAACCATTCAAAGGCAAATGTCTGAACCATTCAGACATCTGCTCACGAAACAAAGTCTGAACCATTAAGAGCCTCGTTAAGAGGTAAACAAACAGTTCTAAGGTAGCTTAAGAATGCACTATTTCTAAACCAAAAGAAGGGTTTAGAAGACTAGACTAGACTTCTATTTTCTAAGTCAGCTTAAGAATGTAATATTTCTAAACCAAAAGAAGGGTTTAGAAGACTTGTTGACTTCTATTTTTCAAGTCAGCTTAAGAATGCAATATTTCTAAACCTAAAGAAAGAGTTAGAAGACTTGGTCTTCCCTTTCATTATTACAAACTTTCATATTAACCACTTTAGTTAGTTATCATATACACGGGCTAAGACTTTAGTTGGTTAAAAGAATAACACATGTTTGGAAATATGTTTATTAGTTGGTTAAAAGAATAACATGTAATGACTTGACGAGTTTATTATCCATATTCCCATGTGCCATACTCCCCATGCTAGCCTGTTTACTTGGTCAGTTATAGACTAAATCTTCATTGACCAACAATCGCTAAAACCCGTTTGACCAATTAACCTGCTCGCCCGGTTCAGATCCGACCCGCTGACCCGTGAACAAACTCTATATTAATCAAAGAGACTGTTCGAACATCAGAACATGGATTAATCTTACTATGAATTTGAGATCAGACAAAGCTCACAGCTTAATAATGCAAGAATATAATACATAATCAATGGTTCAATGCACGATCTGACTATGAATAACTGTTCAAATTTGAAGATCAGATGAAGGGCCACCCACATCATGTCTGTGGCTCTGTGCTAATGAACTAAGTCAAACTTCGAACTTTGAGTCCATCAACAAAAATAGTTACAAGCAGTGGCGGATCTAGCTAGAAAATCCTTATAGGGTTAACGTTTCAAAAAAAAAAAGTAACGAAATCGAAAAAGCGTCAAAAAATGTCAAATTTTTCAATAATTTATACTACCTTCTAAGGTAGGTCTGCCACTAATTACAAGAACAACAAAGATAAACACCATGTTAAATATAAAATCTGAAGATCAAATAAACCACAACGCATACAGATCAAATACAAGAGATTATCAAAATACAAGATGAAGGACTTGGAATATCTTTTGGCTAAGAACTAGAAATGATTACCAAGTCAAATGTTATAAAATCAATAATGCTTTTATAAAAATCTTTTCTTTTACAAAAAATAATCTAATCATTTGATTTTCTTTATAAAAACAACCACCAATTTCTTCCATGTTATCGACTTTCCATAAACATCTTTAAAGCGAATATGTTGGAATTATAAACTATACTTTTATAATTCTATTATGTATTAAGTAATTATTATGGGTCGAATTATGGGTCAACCGAACGGTATAACTGCCATGACAAACGGTAGTCCTGGCGGTTAAGTTTAAGACTATATATACACATATATGTAATCAGATTATACACTTTTGGTTGTATCTTATTTTCTTTATTCAATAAACGGTTCCTTCCTTTGATCTCTGCATATCATATGATCCTAATGTTCTTCGAATTCTGTTCTGGATTTCTTACATAGTGGTATCAGAGCATCAGAAAACGATCCTAGGGATTTCGATACGCTGCGCAAACCGGAATATCAAGAACAGTCAAGGATACGGTTGTGGTTCGTCTGTTACACGGGACAAATCAGATTTAAAGAAGAGCGACATATGCAGGAAGTCGATTAACATAAAAGATCTCTTTCTTAAGAAGAAGAAGTAGAGAAGATACATGTTCAAAAACAGGGGACGAATCAGATTCAAAGAGATCGAAGGAAGAGATAAGAACACACGGTGATAAAATCATTTTTTTATTGATCACTCGTATGGTAAAGAAATCAGATATGCAGGGAATTTAGATCAAACGATCAACCAAAAGTCAATCTATCAGAAAAGAATTAAGAATTTATGAAAGCGGACCAGAATTAGTGTCGAAAAAAATAAGAATGAAACAGAGAAAATCATCGCAGAATTACGACCCAGAATTACGAAACAGGATTAATCGGATTCATATATGACACCGAGTTCATACTCTCATATATGGAAAAAGGAATTAATCGGATTCTTATATGACACCGAGTTTATACTCTCATATATGAATGGAGATAATACGAACGAAACAACAAAGAGACAGGAGCGATGATGGGAAATCGATAAAGATCGATCGATATTATGAGATTCCGGGCACATCCGGATGAAGAAGGAAAAACAGGGGATATGAAGACGGACAAGAATCCAACCCCGATCGCACGACTCCGCGATCACGAATGTTTGCAAGAATGAAGCGGGAAACGATGTCATGCAAACGTTGTTCCGATGAAGTAAATGAAAGACGAAGATCGGAAAGGGAAAGAGTTGAAGACGGCTATGGTATGGACCGTAGTATTCACGCAGACGGGGTATCATTCAAGAGTACCATACGGGGAAATGATGAAATACCAAGTATGAAATTCGCAACACGTGCGGATGATGAAGAAGGATAGATCTGATACCGAAGAGGTCTCTGATAGAAGAGATAAAAGCAGGAATAGAAGTGACGATGAAGATAGTAACAATAGGAGAAGAAGAGACACCCGGAATGTTGACGGAAGCCGATATCGTAATAAGAACAGAACAATGGTGCCAAGGAATAATAAGAACAAGATGATCGATGAGGCTGAATGTTCGGCTGCAGCAAACAAGATGAAGAGAAGTGAAAATCTGCATGGTGTGAAGGGGTTTACGTTCAGAAATCCAGTTACAAATGACAATATAATTCGGCCACAATGTAATTTTCCACACGCAACGTCATCGGGACCGGTTTCGGCACCAGTTTACAACAATCTCCACCTATGGATCGGGAAGAAACAAAAGAATGAAGGCTTCAACTGAATCCTAAACTAGTTACATAAAAGTCTAGTTTAAGGGAGGGTGTTGGAATTATAAACTATACTTTTATAATTCTATTATGTATTATGTATTAAGTAATTATTATGGGTCGAATTATGGGTCAACCGAATGGTATAACTGCCATGACAAACGGTAGTCCTGGCGGTTAAGTTTAAGACTATATATAAACATATATGTAATCAGATTATACACTTTTGGTTGTATCTTATTTTCTTTATTCAATAAACGGTTCCTTCCTTCGATCTCTGCATATCATATGATCCTAATGTTCTTCGAATTCTGTTCTGGATTTCTAACAGAATAGCCAGTAGAAATTATATGAGTTGCTGTTTTCTCTCACAAAGCTAATATATGTTTTTTATGAGGTTTCTTGCATTCTTTCAGTCTCCCTGTGCTCGTAGTGCAGGCTATGGTGTATCACCGTATCTGCTCTCTGCATATGCATTGTGCCGAAAGTTTTTAAACACCAGTCAACTTAAGTTGCCTTTTATTCATTGTCATTATTACAAACCAATCATTTAATGGTTTTGGTTGTTTTCGTCGTATAATTAAATGGTCTAAGATTATTTCTAGACTTTAAATCAACAAGACAAATGTTTGGATATTTGTTGATTGATAGACATCTGTATTAATTTTCATATTCTACTTTATTGCTGACTTTTGAGGCTGAGTGTAGCAGTCAATTTGTCTTGGTGAAGGTGCTAAGAAATTTGCTGATGGTATTTATTTCACTATCTGCATGTTATATATAAAAGGCCAACACCTATTCTTCGGATCTTAAGTTTATTTCCAAAGTATAAAAGATGTCAAGGCAACCAATGAATAGTTGCTTAGCATCTTCCTCTCATATTGCTGCTGTTTTCCTCTTTCATTGTCTTGTTATTTTTTTTCTGACTATCTCCAACATCTCTTCTTCGTATGGCGGAAACAATGAAACAGATTATCAGGCTTTGTTGAAGTTCAAGTCGATGATCACCAACGATCCATATAGAGTTCTAACCTCATGGAATGATTCCTTTCATTTTTGTGACTGGGGTGGTGTTTCATGTGGGAAGCATCACAAACGAGTGACTCGTGTAGAACTCATTTCCAAAGGCCTAGAAGGCTCTCTTTCTCCCCATGTTGGGAACCTCACCTTCCTTCGTGAGTTTTTGCTCCTTAACAACAGCTTCGAAGGAGTCATCCCTCACAAGCTTGGTCATCTATCTAGGCTACGCATCCTCAATCTTAGCTACAACAAATTTAGTGGAGAGATTCCTACTAATTTGTCTCGTTGTTCTAACCTTCGCAGTAATAAGCTAGTTGGAAGCATACCCAAGGAGATAAGTTTCCTCTCAAAACTTAACACTCTTAGACTTGATGCCAACTGCTTAACAGGCGGAATCCCACCTTTCTTGGGGAATATTACATCAATGGAAGTGTTCTCAGCTAATACGAATCCGTTGGGTGGGAACATTCCACACACCATAGGTCAGTTGAAGCTCTTAAGAAAAATACAATGTAGCGAATGTAACTTATATGGAACCATCCCTCACTCCATTTATAACCTCTCACTCCTAACTCATTTTGCCTTGCCTGTGAATCGCCTTACTGGTAGTCTTCCTCTAGCCTTTGGTGCGATGCTCCCTCGTCTTGTCTTCCTTCAGTTAAGGATTAATCAACTAACTGGAGTTCTTCCACCCTCCATATCTAACTGTTCGGAATTGGTAATTTTTGAAATGGCTTTTAATAGTTTCAGTGGGAAGGTGTCAATCGACTTTGCAAATCTAAGAGATATCTATGAAATAGGCTCTCACTATCTGCACACCATGGCAAGCTATCTGCACACTTAGGGTTTGCATACGCTGCGTATTGACCACTACGCAGCGTATAGGGTTACCTCAATACGCTGCGTAGAGGCCTATACGCAGCGTATGTAAGGGGTAGGTACACGACCAGGCAGTCAAACCTTATACCATGTCAAATCAGTCTGACATAGGGTGCGTATTGATCAATACGCAGCGTATAGAGGTAACCCTATACGCTGCGTAGTGGTCAATACACAGCGTATGTCAGACTGATTTGACACTGATACGATGTTGTCCTGGCACGTGAATAAAGTAATACGGGGAGTAGAGAGCAATATGCTGCCTATTGAAGTGTCACATGAAAGTCTATTTATCCATCCATTCATATCTGTTCACAATTCGAATTCAATCTCCTCTGCTTTCTTTTTCATCTTCTTCTTCAGTAAACAATTTACACACTAAACCAAAATTATTTGTTCTGTTTTTTGTTCAATCTTGTTAAAATGTCATCATTTTGGAACGATAATTATTTCGGTAATCGCTATTCTAACGACACATGGGGAGCAAATGCTGCCAATGAGGAGGAGGAGGTTGTGTCTGGAGTCCCTGTTGATCAAAAAACACAGTTGCCAGACTTGAACAAGACTCCCACTCCACCTGTTGATGAACCAAATTATCCGGTGCATCAAGTGTATCCAGATTACGGATACGGGTATGAATCTCCGTACGTGCAACAAAGTGGATACGGTGCTGAGAATGCACCTGTTGATGAACCATATTACCCAACGCAGCAATCGTATCCGGGTTACGGGGTATACGGGGATGAAGGTGGATACGGAAGTTACAGTGGATACGGTGGTGAAGGTGGATGCGGGGGTGAAGGTGGTTACAGTGGATACGAGGGTGAAGGTGGATACAGTGGATACGATAGATATGGGGGTGAAGGTGGTTACAGTGGATACGGAGGTGAAGGTGGATACAGTGGATACGATAGATCTGGGGTGAAGGTGGATACGGTGGATACGGAGGCTACGGTGGATACGGAGGCTACAGTGGATACGAAGAACATGTTGGATATGGTTATGAGCCCCGTAACACATCACTTTATGAACCATCTACACCGGGCAATCCGTTTCAAATAAATGAGGTATCACATTAAAATAATTATTATTATTATTGTTAAAATACTATAATTATAATTATAATTGTTATTATTATTATTATTGTTATTATTATTGTTATTATTATTATTATTATTATTATTGTTGTTGTTGTTCCAATATTATAATTATAATTATTATTATTGTTAAAAACTATATTTCAATTTAATTATTTAACTTGAATATCATTGATTTAAAATAATTATTATGGCCTTGGAATCATTTTAAATAAATAAAATGAATTAAAGTGGTTAAAATAACAATAAATACGTTTATCTAAATATAATTTAATATAATAAAAATTCATATTCTAACACATCTCAAACTTGTAGCCCAGTTGGTTTGTGCGCTGTTTTGTTTGCGGGAAGGCGCGGGTTCGAGTCCCGTCCTTGTCCGGTTCGTTTGGTTTAAAAGCCTTTTTGTTTTCTGAATTTAATTAATAATTATATTAATCCTAACTAGTGTATATAAGGAATTAAGTTTCATATTCTAACAGCTCCTAGTAGGAGGATAAACTGGTTAAGGCGTTGCGGTTCTAAACGAGAGGTCACGAGTTTGGCCCTTACAAGTGCCGGTTCTTTAAAGAAGACCCCCTTTTTACCGATTTTTTATATATTTACACTTTGGTCCCTGAAGTTTCAAATTTTACAAACGTAGTCCCTGAAGTTTCGAAAATTGTAACAAATGGTCCCTGAAGTTTCGAAAATTGGTACAAATGGTCCCTAAAGTTTCGAAAATTGACACAAATGGTCCCTGAAGTTTCGAAAATTGACACAAATGGTCCCTGTACTGTTCAGTTAAGTATGCTAACTGAGTTAGTGTTTAAAGAAGAAATCTTTATAGAAAGTTAACCTGGTTAAACCATTCAGTTAAAATAGTTTCAATAATGACCATATTAGTCCCTGAAGTATGAGTTTCAATTATATTACAATTATTATTATTATTATTATTATTATTATTATTATTATTATTATTATTATTAATGTAACTTTTTTTAGCGTTTCATGTCTCTAACTGATTTGAAGAATTAGGTACAAGAAACGGGAAAGGAGTATGGTTACATAATTGTTACCCGCCGATCAAAAAATATTGGCGGTACTACTGGGATGGTATGGCTTGTGTGCGACCGTAGTGGTGAGCACCGTAGTAAAGCAACAGTTAGGAAAGCTGGTAGCAAAAAAATTGGTTGCCCATTTTCATTACTCGCCATCCGGGACGTGACGAATGACACGTGGGAGTTAAAAGTGGACAACGCGAACCATAACCACGAACCTACGACGAGTCTGTTGGGCCACGCTTTTGTGCGAAGATTTACTGAAGCCGAATACAAGCTAGTGGAGCAGCTAACTGCTCAAAACATGGAGCCACGTATCATATTTCAAACCCTAAGAAAGCAGTTCCCTGACAGCCTGCATGTTCAGAAAGACGTGCAAAATGCGGTACAAAAAATTAGAGCGACACTAATGGACGGAAAGACTCCTATACAGGCACTGGAAAGCCTGCCGCATGACCACCGATTCATTTATGACACCCGACAGGAACCCAAAACAGATGTCGTAACAGAGATTTTCTTTGTTCATCCTTATTCAATCACTATGTGGCGTGCATTCCCGCACGTGATGTTGATCGACGCGACCTACAAAACAAACCTCTACAACATGCCATTTGTCCAGGTTGTGGGTGTGACGTCGACTGGGAAGTCTTTTTGTATCGCACATGCCGTTATTTGTAAAGAACGAAGGGGTAACTACGTGTGGGTGCTTGAGCGGATAAAGTCAATCTTGCATGAATGTATGATGTCGCGTGTGATAGTCACGGATAGGGAGCTTGCCCTAATAAACGTGTGTTCTAAAGTATTCCCAAACGCAACCAGGCTTCTATGCCAGTTTCACATCGAACAAAATATAGTTAGACAATGCAAGAAAGGGTTCGATAAAGAAGATTGGGGGAAATTTATGACGTACTGGCGGAGAGTGTGTGAATCTACTTCAGAGCCCATGTACAAGTACAACTTGGAGAAAATGTGTAACCGACTCGTGGTTGCCAACCGAGAAAGTAAGTGTTCCTTCAACAAACGACTATTTTACACACGCTTTTACATTTCATTATTTTATTTTTGCAGGTGTCTATGATTACGTCTACGAAAACTGGCTCAAAGACTATAAAGAAATGTTCGTTTATGCATGGACTGATAAGTGTCGCAACTTTGGTCAGCGCACCACCAACAGAGTTGAGAGCCAGCACGCAAATTTAAAAAGATACATTACGCGCGGGAGTTCATTGGTGCGAATAGCAAGATGCGTCATTGATATAGTTGAAACTCAGTACGATGAAATACAAAAAAGTTTCACCGAGAGCATCGAAAAAACGATAAACCACCACAGACACCCGTTGTTGGACAACCTACGTGGAAAGGTTTCCCATGAAGCACTTGATTTGCTGGCAAAAGAGCTAATGAGGAAGCTGGAGGTGTTGCGGAAACTTAACGCATCATGTGGTTGCCATATGTGGCTTAGCTGTGGATTGCCGTGTGCTTGTAGGCTGGAAAACTACAAACGTACAGGTAAAAAATATTAAAACCACAAACCTTTTGTTATTTTGTATGATTTAGCTGTTTCTCACAACGTATTAACTTAACTGTGCAGGGCGTATGTTACAACTCGACGACATAGATGTATTCTGGCGTAAGCTTGACTTGCTGTTTATTAGAGGTGTTGGAACTTAGTACTTGCAACTTTCATAGGTAACAAGAAGTTTATTGATTCTTTATAAACAGAAATTAGTACTTGACTTGCTGACCAAGAATTCCTTTATAAACAGAGCTAAACCCACCTCCATAGGTAACAACCCCTATAGAGGCAGAGAAGCTGATGAAATGAAGTTTATGGATTCTTTGAAAAACCGTAGCAGATTGGAGGTGTTGGAACTTAGTACTTGCAACTTTCAAGGAGTGCTACCTAGATCAATTGGTAATCTTTCAAGGAGTGCTACCTAGATCAATTGGTAATCTTTCTTCTCAGTTACGTAGTCTCCATTTAGGATTTAACTGGTTACATGGATATGTTCCCTCAAGTATAGGTAATCTAGTTGGCTTGACAACATTACATTTATCATTCAATCGATTCATAGGAAAAATACCCTCTACCATTGGTAGGCTTAAGAACCTACAGCTTGCAACTTTTGTTGAAAACCAGTTTTCAGGGCAGATTCCAGACGAAATTGGGAACTTAACACTGATGACTAAACTTGCTTTATATTCCAACAAGTTAGAAGGCCACATTCCATCAAGCCTTGGGAATCTGCATCAAGTAATTGGGTTGGATCTTTCTAACAACAAACTCACCGGCGAAATACCCAAAGAACTTCTTGAACTTTCATCTCTATCCTATCTGTTAAATCTTTCTCAAAACCACCTTTTTGGTTCACTTCCTTCAGAGGTTGGAAAACTCAATATGTTAGGTATTTTGGATTTATCTTATAATAACATAACAGGTAACATTCCTAGTAGCCTTGGTGGTTGCCAAAGCCTTTCATCCTTATCCCTAAAAGGCAACTTATTTCAAGGCATAATACCACCATCATTACGTTCTTTGAGAGGTTTGGTTGATCTAGATGTTTCTCATAATAATTTAACGGGGCAAATTCTTGAGTTCTTCCAAGAGTTTTCGTTAAATTATATTAACCTATCTTTTAATGATTTTGAGGGTGAAGTACCGGTGCTAGGAGTGTTCGCCAATGCAAGTGCATTCTCGGTTTTGGGGAATAGTAGGCTTTGTGGTGGCTTGATTCAACTTGGGTTACCCAAATGCGAGGCGAAAAAACATAGAAAGAGGTTTCCTGTGTACGTTATAGTCATTTTGATTGCATCCACACTTTTCATCATATTATGCTTAGTGTATTCTTGGTGCAAGAAGAAAAGCAAAAGCCAAGCGTCGCAATCATCGACAAATGAACGGTTTTTGAAAGTTTCATACAATGAACTTCTCAAGGCTACCGATGGCTTCTCTGAAGCTAATTTGATTGGCCAAGGTGGGTTTAGCTCTGTTTATAAAGGAATTCTTGGTCATGTTGATAGATCTGTTGCAGTCAAAGTTTTACATCTTCAAAGTCGAGAAGCACGAAAAAGCTTTGTGAGGGAGTGTGAAGCATGGCGGAGTATTCGACACAGGAATCTGTTGAAGATAATAACTTCATGTTCAAGTGTTGATTTTCAAGGAAATGATTTTAAAGCTATAGTTTATGAGTTCATGCCCAATGGGAGTTTACATGATTGGTTGCATTCGAGTACATGCACATCTCGGCTGAACCTAGTTCAAAGAATAAATATCCTTATGAATGTTGCATGTGCACTTGATTATCTTCATAATCATTGCCCAACTGCTATTGTTCATGGAGACCTGAAGCCAAGCGACATTCTACTTGATGATGATATGGTGGCCCATGTTGGAGACTTTGGTTTAGCTCGATTTCTTGGATCAGGTTCCAACCGAAACAACTCAAGTGGGGTTAAAGGAACAATTGGTTATGCACCTCCAGGTAAATTCTTATTCTCGTATTCTAGACGCTCATATTTACTAACACTATTACTTCTTGTTTAAGTTAATTGCTTATAAGTTGCATGCAGAGTAAGGTCTCGGGAGTGAGATGACAAGTAGTGGGGATGTCTACAGTTTTGGAATATCATTGCTAGAGGTAATGACAAGGAAAAGGCCAACAGGCGATATCTTTATCAACGGCCTCAGTCTTCATAAATTCGCGCATATGGCCTTGCCAGACCATGTAATTGATGTTATTGATAGTGACATTCTTAATTTCTTCCAAGAGGATGCAAGTGGTATGCAAACCAAGGTACCAAATGCCGAGAAGATGGAGGAATGTCTGGATTTAATAGTCAAGATTGGAGTATCATGTTCGGTAGATTCCCCAACACAACAGATGCATATTGAAAGCGTTGTCCATGAAGTAAAACATATTTTGAATATGCTTCAGAATGTTTGAGGTGTGTTGTTCTCCCGTGAATATATATTAGTCTTTATTTCAACTTTTTCCTTCTGAGCTCGGTTACCTGAGTAAATTATTATATGAGTCCTTGTGTTTTGTTGGTTTTAAATACTTAAGTCCCATTTTCAAATGTTTAACTATTTGAGTCCCATTTTCAAATTGATAGCATCCTAAGTATTATTTTGTAACGAGTAAAGTGGAATTTGTGTTCTTGTGGTATGAGGCAACAATCAACTTGGGTCCCTATTTTGCAAAAATGGAAAGTTGTGTCCCTATCGTTTGAAAAACGCTACACTCTGAGCCCCTAAGGTATGTTATCATTAGTTTGACCATTTGAAAATTTGGGAAAAGTCTATTTTACCCCTAATACTTCTTTATTATTATTATTATTATTATTATTATTATTATTATTATTATTATTATTATTATTCAACACCCACCACCCCTCTCCTTCTTCGTCAACGACAAACCGGTGGCCGACCACCCCTCTCCTTCATCAACGACAAATCGATCGCCGACCACCCCTCTCCTTCTTCATACAAGAATCATTCTCAACCATCGATGTTCATTTTTTAAGATGTTGAATTTGTTAACTGCAATGAAAAATATGAGGGAAAATGGTTTCTTTGAAATAATTTTCTCATTCTCATCAAAAATTAGTTTCTATATATTAGTAAATTTATGTTATTAGACATATATTTAATTTCCGAAAACTAATTTCCTTATAATTTAACATGTCCGAGTACTCTCCGCTTATGCCGAGTACTCTCAACTCCCCGGTCGACCGACTAGGGAGCGCCTAACGACTTTTGCAACCATCAGTACTCCGCTACAAACAAAACTAATTAAGAAATAAATAAAATGATAGAGTAAACTGCAATTTTACCCCCTGGGTTATATGTGATTGTCACTCTTACCCCCTCATAGGAAAATTTTGCTGTCTTACCCCTCAACTATTGAAAAACTCTGCAATATTACCCCCCAGTGTTAAAATCTGTTTAAAGTCAAGCTCACTTATTAATGGTCAAAGGGTATTATTGTCTTTTCCACTTGTTTTTGATAGCTTCAACACAACACCCTATATAATAACTTTCATTTCCACCTTACCCCCCAAGTATTCCCCCAATCCCATATCTTCTCTCCGGCGACATCTCAGGCGAACACACCACCAGCGATGACATCTCAGGCGATCACACCATAACTCATAGAAATGCCGGTTGGGACGACGATCAGAGAAATGTTGAGCCACATGTCAGGTATAATCGAACAAGGGTTTACTGTTCATTTTGATTTTGATATGAATGATTGAAACAGGGAATCACAGTGTTTGATATGAAACAGGGGTTTGATATGAATGATTGAAATAGGGGTTTGACAGGTATAATCGAACAAGGGTTTAGTTCATTTTGATTTTGATATGAATGATTGAAACAGGGGAATCACAGTGTTTGATATGAAACAGGGGTTTGACAGGTATAATCGAACAAGGATTTAATGTATCACAGGGGTTTAATGTATCACAGGGTTTAATGTATCACAGGGGTTTTATTACAGTTGTATTTTTGTCATCTGTGTTTGCAGTTGACATGGGGATGCAGGTAACAGTAACAACGATTGTGTTCTCCATGGTGGTCAAAATGCGTGGCCACCCTTTCCTGTACTTCCAGTTTCACCCTCAGCATGAAATGGTTGCCTATTTATGTTGTTCCTTGTGTTTTGATATCATGTGTATGATAACTTAATGGACTCTAATCTATAATGTATTTATGTAGGCTAACTGTAGGATGTAAATTCTAATCTATAATGATATTATGTTATATATAGTTGATTGTGATTTCTGATTATGTTTGAAATTGTTAACTAGAGAATCGGAGGTTCCTGTGAGTTATTTAGGGCATGCAACTATGTACATTTAGAATGTGTGTCTACATTTACTCCAACTAGTTATGTTGTTCCTGCTAATCATGTTGTTTGATGTGCATTATAACTGTATGGTGTTCCTGCTAATCATGTTGTTTGCTGTTTGATGTGCATTATAACTGTATGGTGTTCCTGTTTGATTGTGTTTTGATATTATGTTTGATGTGTATATACTGATTGTTGTTTGATGTGCATTATAACTGGCATGCAACTGTATTAAATTTTGATGACCATAGTGTTAAATTGTTAAATTTAGATGATCACAGGCATGCAACTGCGTTATGCTTTACATGAGCACAGGCATGAAATTGTTAACTGAAAGGAAGTTAATGAATATAGGAACATCAAAACAAATTACATGCATTCACATTTCTTAGTTACTATGTAATAATTAATCATGTAACGCCATGTATTCATGGCTACATATACGTATGCATCACTGTCCCCTATCTCTATTTTTCATGTGGTACCATCCTCTGTTCCCCCCTACACTACCAAACACACATTGCAATGCATATGGGACCTCCTTACCATTCCTAATAACACCACTCTTTTGTCCCTCACCATTCCACGACATAAGACATGTACCACCTACTAGGCATTTGTTTGAAGAATCACAGTGGATTCGTTTATGCAGGCTTCGACTTTGCCTGGTCAAACAATTTAGGCGGAAATGGTTTCGTTTTCTGCAGGGGGTAAGGAAGCAAAGAAATATTTAACACCGGGGGGTAATACGTTTTCTTACAACAAAGCATAGGGGGTAATAAGAAAGGATAATATAGTCATTTAACACCGGGGGGTAATACGTTTTCTTACAACAAAACATAGGGGGTAATAAGAAAGGGTCCATTTAATAGAACTGTTAAGTTTTTTAACACCGGGGGGGGGGGGTAATATTGCAGAGTTTTTCAATAGTTGAGGGGTAAGATAGCAAAATTTTCCTAGGAGGGGGTAAGAGTGCCAATCACATATAACCCTAGGGGGTAAAATTGCAGTTTACTCGAAATGATAATATGCATGTGAAAGAGAATTGGACGTGGGTCTTGGAGGTGGTAGATGTGGCACACATCAGAATTATCTTGTTGAACCAACATTGAATTCATTTTGAACTTATAGATTCATGAATTTGGTGTGAATGTAAGAACTCTGATTTAAACTTAAATTCAATAGTGAAGTTATCCTGATCCGAATTTAGTGGTTGTGTTTGTGGTGGTGGCGGATGGTGGTGTTTCTAGTGTGGTGGTTGGGTGGTGGTGTTTCTGGTGTGGTGGTTGGGTGGTGGTGCCGTGGTGGTGGTGGTGGGTGGAGGTGGTAACTAGAGTAGGTAATGATGGTGGTAAGGAGGGTTGAGATGGAGGGTGAAAGATTACCAAAATAGCCTTTGGCCTGATGGTCAAACTAACGAACATTTGACAGAAGGACGAAAGTTGAAACGAATTGAAAACCACAAAAACATAGATATCCATTTTTTTAAATAGGGAATTCATTTGATTTTTGCTACATGCCACATGGACATGTATGGATGTAAATTGCAGTTTTTGTAACTAACTCTTTTCTTCTATTGAGTAAAGATCTCGTAGAAAGTATCTTATTGTACAAAATGTATGAATGACATGGAAAAGTAAAAAAAAAACGTGATGACATTTTCGTAATTATTTTACTCGTAGGGTGATTATCAAAATTACCCTACAAGATCATTTGTAGAGTAACTATGATACTCTCTAAAATTACCCGATAAGATCAAAGTTACCAACAAAATCGCTTGTAGATTAATTTTGATAATTACCCTACGAGTAAAATAATTACGAAAATGCTACATCGTTTTTTAACTTTTTCCACTCAATTTGTACCTTTTGTATGATAAGATTACTTTGTATTTTTTGAATAGCAACGCTTACTCTATTCTATTCATCAATAATTCTAAAATTTTCACCCTTGCCCAAAATTTAACACGAGACCTCTTCCTTAACTAGCATATGTCTCTATCAAGTGTGATAGCCCCAACTTACTTTGTATTTGATCTTTTCATAGTTTCTATTACAATTCTTTTGTTTTATTTCAAATCAATAATATAATTAGATTTAACATAGTGGAATAGGATCAGATACAAACACTTATGTTTGTAAGAATCATAAGAACCAAAACATAATTGACAAGTGTCCTTCAATAAAAAAATTAGTTTAGGGGTAATTTAGACCTTTTGACCATATTTATTTATAATTAATTAAAAATAATTATTAAAACATCGCTAAATCCATGCAAGTTTAATTCAAATCAAAGTTTGAAATTTTTAACATATCCATGATCTAGTAACTCTCTATGATCGAACCAACCTGCAGGAACCACCACAAAAAAGTATAACCAGCACAACACTATATAATTAGCATAACATCCTTAATCGTTCTCCATTATCAGCACATCATCCTCAATCGTTCTCCATTATCAACATAAACGACATTAGCACAACATCCTCAATCGTTCTCCATTATCAGCACATAATCAGATGTGTTAATTATATCTACTTTTGGTGTTTGTTTGTATTATATTGTAATTAACACATAATCAGCAAAATTATAAAACAATTTTTGGCAACTTTTTTAAAAGTCACTTTTATAAATAAAAAAAAGGTATAGCAATATGGTACTCATATTAAAGATAAAAAAATACTTGATTTTATAGTATATTTAAAAAGAAATAATGAAGTATATAAAAGTTATTTTAGTTTAAAAACCTTGGTGGAATTTGTATTTAATTGAAAATGGTCAACTGACTAGCAATTTTACGAAATTACCTCTAACTTGTTAGTACTAATTTTTAATTATAAGGGTTTTATTTATAATCAATCCAAACCCTTGATTTAAACTATCAATAGTTTAGATCTGTTCTTACGGTTCTTACAGTTAGCACTGTTTGTACAAGATCTCAACTCTTAACATAGTTTCTATTTTTTTTTTAAACAGCATATCGATCAGGGCTATACATGATCAAAGCTCGATTGAAGTGGGATTCAAACCTGAACACT